>NW_024424341.1:52218972-52247665 GCF_017311325.1 Ursus maritimus | reverse complement strand
GCCCCCCGCCCGCCGACGGAGGGGGGGAGGGGAACCTTGGCCCCCTTAAGGAGGAGCAAGTTGGCGGGGAAGAGGGGGGCGGAGGGAAAAGACGGCCGGTTGAAAGAGAAGCGCTGGATGGGGGGGGAGAAGGGGGAGCCTCCGCGTCCCCCACCCCACCTTCCCCACCCTCCTCAACCCCGGGGCCCCGGCGGCGCGGGAGGAGGGTACCTAGGTCTCCCCGGAGCCACCTTAAAGCCGCGCGTTCTAAGGTCGGAAACAAAAAGTTCCTTTTTCGAACGTTCGGGCTGCGCTTTGGAACTTTGCGACTCGGCGCGGGCGGGGGAGCGAGGAGCCGGCGGAGACGGGCGGGGGAGGGGCGGCGCAGCCCGGACCCCGAGTCTTGAGCGCCCCAATCACGCCCTCCTCCTAGAAGCCATCCCGTATCCCCCTCTAAGCCGGTGCGGGGCACGCGCCGCGCTGAAGGTCATGGGCCGGACCACGCAGCGCGGAACCGGGAATAGCGGGCCCCGTGGACAGCCCCCCCCCACACGCCCAGCACACGTCCCGGCCCCCAGAGTGCAACGTGACAGAGCCGCGGGGAGGGACCCCACCACCCCCGGGATCCCGGGAGTGGGGGAGAATCCAGCTTTCGGGGTCCAGCAGGGAGAGGACCAGGACTCGCAGCACCCACACCACTCCGCCCGGGCCCAGAAATTGGGGGTCCCATGCAGCACCCCTCGCTTGCATCACGAGAAGCAACAGGTCTCTAGTGCTCGGGGGTCCCCCAGAACTGGGGATCACTCGGGCTACCCCGGAACCCTCCAGCCCCCCCCCAAAGTTTCTCCGCCTGGTTTCCCGGGGCAACAAGTCTCCCCCACACGTGCTGCCCCCGCCCCCACCTGTGTCCGCCGGGGTCTTCATGCTGGGGGGCCCGGGGCGAGGCGCCCCGACTCCGGGCCGCAGCTCCCGGCGCCCGCGTTGCCCCGTCCCGTCCCGCGCCCGTCGGGCCGCCCTCGGCGCTTCACCCGGCCTCGCCTCTCAGAGCCTCTCCCCTCCCCGCCGCCGCCTCCCGGGTTAATATCGCACTCCGGGGCCGGGACGCCCACGCCCCCCGGCCGGCGACGTCACCGCCGCGTCGCCATGGAGACACTGCGCCCGCCCCCTCCCCGCGCACTCACACACACACTTGCCGGCGCGCAGCCACTGAGGACCGGCCGGCTCTGGGCTTAAAGGGGCCGCGCGGCAGGGGAGGAAGGAAGGAGGGGGCGGGGGTGGGATGGGGTCCTACGGGTCATGACCCTTTTCCGAGGCTCCAAGTCTGCAGATAACTTAAGTCTTCGGCACTCGCGACCTGCCGCCCCTCCTCCTCTCCAGCCCACTGCAGAATCCAGAGTTTCTTTTGGGAGCTTGTAAGAGGGCGGGCGGGCGGGGTGGGGGGCACATCGAGTGGGGGGGTCAGAAAGTTTTGAAAGGCCTGGACCTTTCGGGAGGGGGCAGAATCTTCACTGCAGGGAGGCGGGGGATGATCAAGACCACAACATTTCTCACCCTGGCCTTACCCTACTCCCCCCCCATCCCAGCCCTGAGCTTGAATGGGGGCAGCTGTCCAGGGGTGGGGTGGAATGGGTGGGAGGCATTTCCCAGCATCGGAAATGGGGAGGCGGCTGTGCCCTCTGCTCCTCCGGGGATGGGGTCTTGGCCTTCCAAATATCCCCAGTCCCAGCTGGGGAGGAAGTGACCGGAGAGAATGCATTCGGGAGCAGCCCCCCACTCCATCCCCTGGTTGCAGCTGTCCTAAGGACGCGGCTGGCGTCGGAGGTACCCCCACCTCCACCACCAGTGCGGGGGGGTTCCGGAGGTGGGGCCAGGATGCGAGGGGGCGACCAAAGTCTGAACAAATGTGCTCCCAAGGGGGCACTGGGGGGTCGCCAGGAGAGAGGAAGGTAGGGCTTAAGGATGAAGGCCAGTGCGTAGGGCAGTGTTAAGTCTGTTCTCCGCAGCAGGGAGGGATGGATGGAGCCTGAGGCTTCAGGAAACAGGAAATCAGCGCTGATCAGATGGCTAGTTGGAGGCGGCAGCAGGGTAGAGAGAGGGCAAATAGAAGCAGTATCCACAGACTGAGCCTGGAGACAGAGTTTCAAAGAAGACTCTGAGGTACCAAAGGAGGGGAATATTGCAGGGGGTGGGGGGGCGATGCTCAGAGAAACTGAAACTGAGAAGATGGGCAGGGAAAGACAAAAAAGCCACAGGGAGGGAAAGCCAGCAGGGTCAGACTCTGATTTCGTAGGGCTTCAACCCCCCGCGGGTTCCTAGATGCATTAGAGCAGTCCCTCACCATCACCTTAGAAGTCTCTAGCCTCTTCCCCGTGGAGACTAAAGCCTCCAGGGAAGCATCACCTCCCTGGGGAATTATGTAACCTTGCCTACGGACAGTGCAGCTCCCCCACGGATATTGTAACCCTCTGGGAGCAGTGTGGTCCAGCAGTAATAATCGCCATCATTGTTATTATAACAGCTCCCGAATTCCTAGCGCTCATGATGTGCCAGGCGCTGGGCCAAGCATTGTCTGGGGCATCTTGTCATTTGATGCTCACAAAATCCCAAAGAGGGAAGTTACTATTGTTATCCCCATTTACAGATTAAGAAGGTGAGGCTCAGAGGGGAAATCAGTCTGCCAAAGTGCTACAGCCAGGAAGTGCTGGGAGTCAGGATTCAAACCTGACCGATCCCATTCGAAACCACCACCCTTCACCACTATGTTTTACTAACGCCTTTACTGTCCTCCCCCCCCCCGCCCCAGAAAAAGACAATGCAGAGTTTCAAAGATAATAGATCTGTAACAACGTCAGTGATCCCACACTCCCACCGACAAGGGAGACCTGACTTGCAACCCTGACTTTGCTATTTACTGTCTGTGACATAGAGCAAGGGCGTTTGCCTCTTTGAGCCTCAACTTCCTCATCTGTAAAATGGGGATATTATTAGATCCTACATGACCAGGTTGTTTTACGAAATCAGGGATGTGAAGTAAGTATGCAGTAAATATTGGTAATAATTAGTAGCAAAATGAACTATATACCCCAAGGATAACGTAAGCACCCCTCACCATATAGACTCCCAACGGTAGACAATAAACACAGGGTACTGACTGTAGTCAGATAACTCAATCCTACTGTTTCTATGAAGTACAATCATGGATGGTGGGCATGCCTGGTGGTAGTGTCTGAGCCCTCACAGAGAATGGGAGTCTCTGGCAAAAATGTCCCTTGGGTAGTGTGACCTCTGGTGGTTTGTGAAAACCTATCCACAGATAGTGTAACCCCTCAGGGGTTGATACGACTCTACCACAGACGTGTGGGCCCTTTTGGATAGTTCACTTGCCTTGTGAATGCTGAGAGCCTTCCTCAGGGAAGGTGGACCCGTCACCACTGGTCATTCCTTGAAGACATGCCATCCAGCCAAGGCCATATCAATTCCAATGCACATGGGGTCATTCCCCTCCCCACTCCCGTTCACTGTCAAAAACCTCCACAGGGCGCCTGGGTGGCTGAGTTGGTAAAGCGACTGCCTTTAGCTCAGGTCATGACCCTGGAGTCCCAGGATCGAGTCCTGCATGGCATCGGCATCAGTCTCCCTGCTCAGCAGGGAGTCTGCTTCTCCCTCCGATCCTGCCCCCTCTCATGCTCTCTCTCTCTCTCGCTCTCTCTCTCAAAATTCCAATTTACCGTCCTGACAGAGGTAACATTTATCCTGTTGCTATCAGGCTAAGGCTTGGACAGAACCTGTCCCCAAAGAAGTCCCGACACTCCACAGACCTCACTCCTGGAAAGGAAACTGTATGGAAGATGAAAATCATAGTCGCAACCTACCTATCACCTATAATGGGCGGCAGTGAGCCATTACTACTGCGTGAACATTGTGGTTCCCTTAGAAATAACATGAATCATCCTATGTAGAGAGTAGCCACCTAACTGTGACGGCCCCCAAACAAAAAATGTAACCCCATTAGAGAGTATCACCCCTCTTCAGCTCCCTGACGTGAAATGCTGAAGGGCTCCCGGGCTCAGACCTCGGTCCTCCTCTGTCCTCCTTCTAGTGCTCGTTCCCTTGGTGATCTCCTCCAGTGCCATATTTTCACATGCCATCTCGATGCTGATGACACCCAAATTTCTCTCTGCAGCATAGGCCCCACCCCTGGCGTCCAATCTCACACATCAAACTGCCTCATCGGTGTCTCCATTCGGATTTCTCAAGCTTGCCAAGTCAAAATGGTTTTCCTCCGCTCTCCCAAACTGTCCCCACCCCAGGCTTCCCCATCTTGGGCACCTGCGGCGCCATTTTCCTAGCCTGTTGCTCAGGCTGAATTCCTTGGAGTTCTGCTCGACTCTCTCTCTCACCCATCCTCGGATCGGAAGGAACTCCCATGTGCTCCACTTTTCAGCTGCTTCAGAATCAAGCTCCTCCTCACCACCAACACACGCCTGGTCTGGGGACTCCTCACTCTCTCCTGGCTGCCACCAGCCCCTAGGGTTAACACCCCACCCACAGCCAGAGGGGTTCTACTACGTCAGGGACACGTCCCTGTGCTGCCCCAAATCCTCTGTTCACTGGGAGTAGAAGCCAACTCCCTGTAGTGACCAGCAGGGCCTTTCCTCCCCGACTTGGCCTCCCACTTTTCCCCTCCATTTCCGTGCCAGCTGCACTCCAGCCTCTTTGCGATTCCTTGAACAGGCCAGGCATATGCCTGCCTCAGGGATTTTGCCTGTGTTGTTCCTTCTGCTTGGAAGGCTTCCCCCGCAGAAGTCTACATAGCTCTGCCCTTCATCCTCTTCAGGCTTTTACTGAGAAACCACCTTCCCAGTAAGACCCTACCCGACCACTCTATTTTAAATTGGAGCCCCCTTCCTAGACCCCCATGTCCCTTCCATGTACCATTTTTCTCCGTAGCACTTTTTCTCATGTGACATATATTTCTGCAATGCATTAGCTCATCATCTGAATCCCTCCTCTATCCCTGCTTTATCACCGGTGCCTACACCGGGGTGGGTCAGAGAACAGTCTGGTAGTATGTACCTGCTGAAATGAACTGAGTCCATGTACAGCTGGTATAACCCCACAATCAGAACCCATCATACAGACAGAACAAGGTCCATAACTGATAGAAACTCCCATTTGCAGTGTGGCTCTCATATGGACAGTGGAAACCCCAAATAGTGCAATGTTCAAAATCAGCATGAACCCCAGTATAGGCAGCACGACCCTCATAAACCTCATACAGACAGGGTAACCCTCATAAATGATATGAGCCCCATTCAAACAGCATAGCCTCCATAAACTTTGTGAGCCTTGTTTAAAAGGGCAGCCCCCATAAATGGTGTAAACCTCATATTGCCAGTGTAACTCTCATAAACAGTGTGAGCCCCATATACATAGTGAGACATCAAATAAACAGTGTGGGTCCCCCTACAACTAGCGTGTCCTCTCATTAGCGTGCTCTGCCGTAGAAGCAGCCTGGCTTGTGGCTGAGCTGTGTGAATTCCTCTACCAACAGGGCCGACTCGTACAACCCGGGTAAACCCATACGCACAGTGAAGACAAGCAGATAAACAGGGTCATTTCTGTAACCGGTGTGACTTCTCAGGTGAACAGTGTAGCCCCATAGTCATTTGACCTCATGCAGTATAACCCATGGACACTGTGCCCTCACGTGGACGGTGCCACCTGCCTTGGCGGACCCCTCGGTGAACAGTGTAGATTTCACAACGATTGCAATAGGGGGCGCCTGGGTGACTCAGTCCCTTAAGCGTCTCACTTTGGCTAGGGTCATGATCTCAGGGTCCAGGGATCAAGCCCCACATCCGCATCCGGTCTGTGATCAGCAGGGAGTCTGCTTCTCCCTCTCCCTCTGCCCCTCCCCCTGCTTGTGCAGGCACTCGTGTTCTCTTTCTCTCTCAAATAAAATCTAAAAAATCCAATGGTTGCAATAAACCTCAATGTCACTATGTCAGTTTTATTAAGTCACTGATAACGTAGCTCTTTTCCATAAACAGGCAGAAACCCCATGTTCCATTTAAGCCCCGTGGGCCTTTATGACCTTCATAAAATTATATTATCCACCCCCTCCCCAAAGTCCTAATTCTCCCATTAAAAGTTCCCCAACTGCCCTTCAACACACACAGGTAGTAAGACAGTAGGACTCCTGGAGGGTGGTGTAACCTGTCACAGACCATGAGGCCCCAAATAAAGACCCAAGAAATGGTGAATTCGTGAATGGCAGCGTTTTCCCAGGACCCAACACAGGATAGGGCACATAAAAAACAGCGCTCCTGTTTACCGAGCACTTACTATATGCAAGGCCCTGGATTTGACATCTGATATCATTGTCACCTCAACTTTATCAGGTATTTCAATGATCTCCCTTTTTCAGATGAGGAGAGTGAGACTCAGGTTCCAGGTCCAAGGCAACACAGCTAACCGTGGTGACAGCTGAGACATCAAGTACAGGACCATAATGCCTCCCGAGAGATTGACAAATGCCCCAAAGATATGCTGATCCCTGAAATCCCTCCCAAAAGCACCGCCACCACCAGCACCAGCACCACCAGCAGCACCAGCAGCACACATACAAACCGCAGACAAGGTGACCCGTAAGACAGACAGCATAAACTTTTCAGGCAGTGATAACCTTCTGAATACTAACAATCACACTAATAGCTAAGATTTTGGAGGATTTACTCTGCTGGAGACACTGTCCTAAATGCTTTGTACATACTGATTCATTACAACCCTATGCCAAGGTTTTTGTTTTTGTTTTTGTTTTTAATTATCCCCGTACGGATGTAGAAACAGAGGCCCAGAGGGATGAAATGACTCGCCCAAAGTCACACAGCGGCGGACGAAGCCCAGCTGGGTTTGATCCCAGCAGCCTGGCTAAGCCCGTATCATCTGCTTCCTGCAACATCACCCCCGCACACACACTTCGCAGGACAGTGTAATTGCAATGAACTGTAGAACTAAGTGAACTACGGTTTATGTAATTCTTCCAGGGGCAGGGTACAACTCACTGTGCACACCTTTCCTTGATGACAGGGAAAATAGGCAGCATGAATTCCCACGGACAGTTCTCCTTCACGCATGGTGTAACTCTGATAAGCAGCGAGGATTCCTTTGTAGCCACTGGTTTCTGTTTTGGTTTTGGTAGATTTTATTTATGTATGAGAGAGAGAGTGAGAGAGGAGCAGAGGGAGAGGGACAAGCAGGCTCCGCACAGAGCATGGAGGCTGATGTGGAGCTCAATCCCACGACCATGAGATCGAGACCTGAGTCCAAACCACAAGTCGGAGGCTTCACCGACTGAGCCACCCAGGCGCCCCTCCTCTGCGGACATTGTAAACCCACCACAGGGAAGACAATCCCGGACGGGACACTAGAGGCCCCCTTCACTACAGCAAAGTACTCCCTGGGCAGGGTGAGTTCCTTCATGGATGGTACACACCTCTTCACCAACAGTCTGGTTCTCCCTCACCACCACCCCCATCAATGGAAGTCTCCCCCTAACGCAATAGAATCTCCTACGGGCGATGTGAACTCCCACCCAGTATGTGCCTCCCCGTGGACAGTATGATGTCTCATATCCATGACAAAGTTGACAAGGACAGTGCACATCGCCACGTATGGGGAACCTTCTGCAGCTGCTGTGAACCCCTTCTGTGACAGCGTGAACCACTCTCCAAGGGTCTAAGTAGACAATGGGAACTCTGATGAGTACGGACTTCCCTCAGACCCAGCATCTGCCCAACGTACACAGTCTAAACCGCCCTGTAAAAGTTCCCTCACAGCCTGCCCAATATTTAAGTGCAAACTCTTCTAGAATGTTATGAAATTATATAAAATAGTACGGTTATAAAATAGTACATGCAAGTCAGAATACAATAGTGTAACTAATTGTGTAAGATTCCTTCTTGGCTTGAACTTGTAGACAGTGCAATTTCCCCCTCTCAAAGCAAATCTCCTGTGTTCAGTAGATAATGCGAATCTCCTTCATACTCAGTGAACCCCATTGGACAACTGATATTTCTTCCCAGTCCCTCGGTGAACTGGCCATGTGTCACCGGCGGCGGGAATGTCGCACAGCATGCACCTGCAACAGGCTGGGGTGCGTTTTCTTCACAACTGGTGTGATTCTTGTGTGCGTACTGGGAACCCACCACAGGCAGCGGAAGCCTCGGCTAAGACCAGTGTTCGCTGCTCCCCATTACCCTCCATCTATCTAGGGCAAATCCAACGGGGGGAGTACGATGCACTGCACGCAGCTTCACACCTGGCGTAAACCCCGTGTCTGGGCTGCAGGAATCTACGACTGACAGGGCATATCCCTCTCCTCCCAACCCCGTGTGAACGCCCCCTCACCCCGAGCCCTTAAAAAAGTCTCGCTCCCGCCAATTGCGAACACCCATAAAGTAGCCCTCCACAGAATGTAGTGTGAAGGGAATGTGGTGTGAAGCCCCAGGAAGCGCCGCATTTTCCCATCTTGTGCCCCGACAAGCCTACGGGGGCCGCCAGAAAACTGCACCGCCCTAAATGTCAAAGTCCTGGAAGAGAGGACTTGTCCCCAGGGTCCCCAAGCCCCAGGCCGCGCGCGTTCACTCCACTGCAGCGCGCGCCTCCCCACACGCGCACGTTCTCTCCCCTCCCGGTGGCAACAGGGCTTTCCGCGGGGCCGCGCCGGACTTTCTGAGGCTGTTGATTGGTCATAGTCCCGGCCACCCTACAGCCAATCAAGCGGGGGAAAGGTGACATCACTCGTTCTCCTCCCCTCCCCCTCCACCCCAAACTTCCCTACTCGCGGCTACAGACAGCAACAACCACGTGGGGGAGGGGTAACAGAGTAGAACCCGGTGAGGTCATTGCACCGCCCCGGCCGCTGCTGATTGGCTGCGAGGCTTGCGGGTGGCGGTTGGCTGCTCCTCGCACCTCCCCCTCGTGCCGCTACCGCCGCCACTGAGAGGAGCCACTGGCGACGCCAGAGCCGGGAATCCGGGTGAGTCGGGGCCCTGGGTCTAAGATGCTCCCGGTGTGCAGGGAGACTTACAGGAACTGCCCTGTCTGACTTTTTCTCCTCGCCCGGGTTCTTTGGTGCTACAGCTCTCTGTCACATGGGAGTTGTAGTCTGCTTTGTACTATCGACTATGGGCCGGAGACGTAAGAAGACTACCATTCCCAGCAGNNNTTGCGACTAGCCGGTCAACAAACGCTCAGGCCACGCCTTCTCAGCCTGCTTATTGGACAGCCTATCCCTTAGCCCTTCCTTCTTGCACTTCATTGGCTACTGTCCCTCATAGAGGCTGGGTTCCGGCCTAGAGTGCAGAGCGACTGGGTACTGTATTCGTCATTCTGCACTAAAACGGCTTGCAATTGGTTAAGGTTGATGCCTATCACGTGTTGTGGGGCAGGGCCCTAGGCAGATCAGGCGGTCGTAGGCTCAGGTTGGTGTCGGTCCCAGAGGGAGGCCGGTCTTGGACTTTGGCCCCTCCCCCTGGCGCTGCCGGGTGGGTCTGATTGGACATGGCGAATGTCGCTCGTCGTGGAGAGGCGGAGCCGACCAGGCTGCGGATATCTATTGGTGTAGGACGGCGCCGGTCAGCGGGGTTGTGGCCGGTGATTGGCTGGCTGCTCCAGCTGTTGCAGGTCCATTCACCATTTTGTGTGTTGGAGTAAAAAAAAAAAGGGAGAATCGAGAGGGAGAGCCGGAGGGGGGGCGGGGAGGGACCGGACCGGACCGAGCCGGGGCCACGGCCCCCCGCCCCGAAACCCCGCCGAGCCCGAGGTGAGGGGCGGGGCCAGGGCTGACACGGGCAGGGGGGATTTGGGGTGCTGGGGGCCGAGAGGGGACAGGTGGCAGAGACGGGGAGGGGGTACAGGGGAAAAAAGGTGGGTTGGATGGTGGGAAGGGGGGATAGAGTGGATGAAGTGGTGGGGAGGAAGAGTGACAGAAAAGGGGTGACGGAGAGGGGATGGTGGGCAGAGAATAGGTAACAGGAATGGAGGGGTGACAGGACTAGATCAGGGTGACAGGGAGAGGGAGGGGACAGAGTTGGAGGGGTGACAAGGAGAGGTGATGGAGAGAAAAGGTGACAGGTCCAGAGATGGCTGACAGGAGAGTGACTGGGAGGAAGGGGTGACAGAGATAAATGAGGGTGACTAGGATGAGGTGGCTGAGGAGGGGGCCTAGGGCCTGTGAGGAGAGGGGCAGAGGTAGAGGTGGTGACAGGACGGGGGAGAGAGTGGCAGAGAAGCTGGTGCCAGGAAGGCTGATGGGAGCAGAGGGCATAAGACCCTGAAGAACCAGGGCCTGGCCGGCCTGGGCTTCAGGAGTTACTGCTTAGGTTCTGAAGGAGGTGAGGGCCCACGGGGCCTTGGGTGGGAGTTATCCAAAGTGGGGTGGACAGGAAGAGAGTAGGCCCCAGGGGAAAGAAAAAGGCCTGGCTTGCGGGGTGAAGAGGCAGGACCAGGCGGCAGGGTTCAGGGGTGCCAGGCGGTATGGTTGTAGGCCCTGGGTGGGGTATGCAAAGGTTTGTGTTTGGGCAGGACTGGGGCCGGATCTCAGTCCCCAGGACAGTGGCCCAGCGGGTCAGTGGGGAGAAGGTGGTGGCAGCTGCCCAACTTCTGGGCACTTGGATGCCTGCCCCAATGTGAGAAGACCCGGGCCCTACAGGCTCTGCCCGTGAGGACCCGAGGACTGGCCCAGAGAAGGAGCAGTCTGGGATTGTAGGGTCCACAGGAGGAGCAGGCCCCAAGTAGGAGAACACAAGACCAGGGGTCCTGGGGGAGCTTGCAGACTGAGTCAGGGGTGTCTCTGATTGCGTTTGGATTATGGTCCTGGGCACCCCCACCCTCCCAGAGGCCCCCTTTTGGCCTCTTAGGTTCTCTTAGTCACTTCAGAGTAAAGTTTTTTCCCTTTTCTTTTCTCAGGGCAGCTTGAAAGGGGGCGGGCAGTAATGACTGTTCAGGAAGTGGGTGAGGTTGGCCTGCTGGGTTTGCCCTGCTTTCTTTGACCTTCTCCCACTTACCCCCACCTGGAGTCGGAGGGCATATTTGGGGGCCCCAGGGGCCCGGCCAGCTCAGCCACCCTGCCAGAGGCAGCCCAGTCGGGGCGGGGGATGCGTGCAGGCCAGAAGGGGGGCTGGGCTTGCTGGTATCACGCTGGGTGCTGTGGGGGGAGGGACAGGCTCCCATCCAGTGGGACAGTGAAACCCTGGGGTGTAGCTCTGTGTCCCACTGTGTGATGACGTGTGTGTGCCTCTGTGTGTGTTTTTGTGCGCGTGCGTGTGCTCATGCACGGCCCCGTGGCAGCACTGGGTATAAGCTCTTGCCCCAGACGTGCCCCTGCCTGCTCCCTGCCAGGATCTGGGGAGATGGCTATACCTGGCAGGCCTCGGGTGCAGAGAAGAGTGGGCAGCCATCCCTCAGGACTTCCAGCTGCCCACTCCTTCCCACAATGTCTGGCCACGCCAGGCAGCCCAGAGGGGTGGGGGCGGGGGTGGAGAGAGGCTCACATCACAGCCCAGTCACCTCCTTTTCTGTGACTGTGTGCCCGTGCATGTGTGTGTATGAGTGTGTGTGCTCTCTGGACAGTGACAGTGCAAGGAAGCGTGCCCTCTGGATCATGTGACAGGCGGCACACTGAAATGGTTAGGAGCACAGACTCTGGAGCAGCCGGATTGCTTGGGTTCAGACCCTGGCTCTGCCATTTCCTAGCTGGATGAATTTGAACAAGTTGCTTGAGCTCCCTGTGCCTCAGTTTCCTCAAGTAGGGCTGTTGGTCCCACCTGCCTCCTAGGGCTGTCGTCAGGATGAAGTGGGTTAACAACATCAAGTTGGGCCCACGGCTTGGCACGAAGTGAGTGCTCCACAGGTGTGAACTGTTACTGCCTTTTTGTGTCCCCTCGGGCAGTCGCACACACCTGCTGTGGCCTGTGTAGAGGGAACAGATAAATGTCAGTGTCCCCAAGGAGCCAGAGTATATAACTCAGGGGACATGGGTGCTAGTCCGTGTCTGGGTGCCAGTCAGGGGCCCCCATGAGTTGAGGACAGCCAGGAAGGAGACTTCAGGTATCATGGAGCTGAGGCGGTGGCCTCAGCAAGTGGGAAGCCTTGGGGGACACTGGCTCCGGGGGGTTCCTGAGTTGCTCCCGATGATTCCTGTCTGCCCTCCCACCTGCAGGCGGACAAAAGATGAAGCCAATGAAGAAGGCATGTGTCGGCCTCCCAGGTGCTGGCAGTGGCGGCAAGTCCCCACCAGCCACCCGGGCCAAGGCCCTGCGACGGCGAGGGGCTGGGGAGGGCGACAAGCCAGAGGAGGAAGACGAAGAGGCGCAGCCGCAGCAGCCGCAGCAGCAGCCTCCGGGGCCAGAAGAGGCTGAGGAGGGTGAGGAAGAGGAGTCCGAGCGGGGCCCTGCGGCTGAGGGGCTGCCCCCGGAGCTGCACTCTGACGACCCGGCGGCCCCAGGCCCTGCTGAGGACCCCAAGGTAGAGGGGGAGGCGAGCCGTTGGGAGCCCTCTCTCAGCCGGAAGACGGCCACGTTCAAGTCTCGAGCGCCCAAGAAGAAGTATGTGGAGGAGCATGGAGCCGGCAGCGGTAGCAGTGGGGCGGCCGGGGCCCCTGAAGAGCGGGCACGGACCCCTGAGGAGGCCGGCACCCTGGGGGTCCCTCCACGGCCACCCACCTCTACCCGTTCCTCTTCCACTGACACAGCCAGCGAGCACTCAGCCGACCTGGAGGATGAGCCAGCCGAAGCTTGTGGGCCAGGCCCCTGGCCCCCAAGTGGCACCAGTGGTGGCTATGACCTGCGGCAGCTGAGGTCCCAGCGGGTGCTGGCCCGGCGTGGCGACGGCCTCTTCCTGCCGGCCGTGGTGCGCCAGGTGCGCCGAAGCCAGGACCTGGGGGTACAGTTCCCCGGGGACCGGGCCCTGACGTTCTATGAGGGGGCACCCGGTGGCGGTGTAGATGTGGTTTTGGATGCCACGCCGCCGCCGGGTGCCGTGGTGGTGGGCACAGCTGTCTGTACCTGCGTGGAGCCCGGGGTGGCTGCCTACCGTGAGGGTGTGGTGGTGGAAGTGGCCACCAAGCCAGCTGCCTACAAGGTCCGCCTCAGCCCCGGCCCCAACGCCCAGCCGGGGCCGCCGGCTGCCCTGCCGCAGCCCCCGCAGCTGCCACACCGGGACCCCGAGGAGGCTGTGTGGGTGGCCCGCTCCAGCTTGCGCCTGCTGCGGCCCCCCTGGGAACCCGAGGCCCTGCCGAGGAAGCCCCCTGTGGGCCCCGAGGAGGAGCAGGCTGAGCCGGGGGGCGCCCTGCCCCCCTGCCCTGCTGCCCTGGACCCCAAGCAGCCTGAGGATGCTGAGGTGTCGAAGATCAGCTTTGGTGGCAACCTGGGGACTTGCGAGGAGGGTGAGGAGAAGCACCCGCCGGCCCTGGGCACCCCGGCCCTGCTCCCGCTGCCCCCGCCCCAGCTCCTGTCGCCGCCACCCAAGTCCCCAGCTTTCGCGGGCCCGGGCCGCCCTGGGGAGCAGCCCTCACCCTGCCAGGAGGGGAGCCAGGGCGGCAGCCGGAGCAGCAGCGTGGCCTCTCTGGAGAAGGGGGCTGCGCCAGCCGCCCGGGCCCGCACACCGCTGACTGCCGCCCAGCAGAAGTACAAGAAGGGTGACGTGGTCTGCACGCCCAACGGAATCCGCAAGAAATTCAACGGCAAGCAGTGGCGCCGGCTGTGCTCCCGAGACGGCTGCATGAAGGAGTCTCAGCGGCGGGGCTACTGCTCGCGCCACCTGTCCATGCGAACCAAGGAGATGGAGGGCCTGGCGGACAGTGGCCCTGGTGGGGCCGGACGGCCAGCAGGCGTGGCGGCGCGTGAGGGCAGCACCGAGTTTGACTGGGGTGATGAAACTTCGAGGGACAGTGAGGCCAGCAGCGTGGCGGCCCGTGGGGACTCGCGCCCACGCCTGGTGGCTCCTGCTGACCTGTCCCGCTTTGAGTTTGATGAGTGTGAGGCGGCCGTGATGCTGGTGTCGTTGGGCAGCTCTCGCTCCGGCACACCCTCCTTCTCTCCTGTGTCTACGCAGTCGCCCTTCTCACCTGCCCCATCGCCCTCCCCGTCGCCACTCTTTGGCTTCCGCCCCGCCAACTTCAGCCCCATCAATGCCTCACCAGTCATCCAACGCACTGCTGTCCGCAGCCGCCATCTGAGTGCCAGCACCCCGAAGGGAGGCGTGCTGACACCACCAGACCTGGGCCCCCACCCACCGCCGCCTGCCCCCAGGGAGCGCCATTCTTCTGGCATCCTACCCACCTTCCAGACCAACCTGACCTTCACCGTGCCCATCAGCCCTGGGCGGAGAAAGACCGAGCTGCTGCCCCACCCAGGGGCCTTGGGGGCCCCTGGCACAGGGGGCGGAGGAGCCACCCCGGACTTCCCCAAGAGCGACAGCCTAGACTCTGGTGTGGACTCCGTGTCCCACACACCTACACCTTCCACACCGGCTGGCTTCCGGGCTGTGTCACCTGCCGTGCCCTTCTCCCGTTCCCGCCAGCCCTCGCCATTGCTGCTGTTGCCCCCACCTGCTGGCCTGACCTCGGATCCTGGGCCTTCTGTGCGCAGGGTTCCTGCTGTTCAGCGGGACTCACCCGTCATTGTTCGCAACCCCGACGTGCCGCTGCCCTCCAAATTCCCTGGGGAGGTGAGCACTGCTGGCGAGGTGCGGGCAGCGGGACCTGGGCGGGGCTGCCGAGAGACCCCGGTGCCCCCTGGGGTGGCCAGTGGGAAGCCTGGCCTGCCCCCACCTCTGCCAGCCCCCGTGCCCATCACCGTGCCTCCAGCCGCGCCGACTGCCGTGGCCCAGCCGATGCCCACCTTTGGCCTGGCTTCTTCACCCTTCCAGCCGGTGGCGTTCCACCCCTCACCTGCTGCCCTATTGCCCGTCCTGGTGCCCAGCAGCTACACCAGCCATCCTGCCCCCAAAAAGGAAGTCATCATGGGCCGACCTGGGACAGGTAAGAGATGCAGGTGGAATGGCTGGGTGAAGGCTCATTTGGGACGGGGCCACTTGCAAACTGGCTCTCCAGAGAGGTGAGCTCCCCACCTTAGGAGGGTCTCAAGGGGAGATTAGCCTCCTGTCTGCATAGATGTTTCAGCAGGAATTCACATGCCAGGCAAGGGACTGACTGGACTTGGAAGGCTCAGTGCAGTGTTTCCAGAGGCCTCCTGTTGGGAATGCACTCTCAAGGACTCTATTAGTGAGCAAACCTTTCTGAGCTTTGGGAGCCGGGCCCCTACAATCCTGATGGGGTAACAGAGGAACAGAGTTGATAATCGTGATGACAGCTGCCATGTCTGGAGGACTGGTGGGGGCATCACCATGATAATAAGCATTGAGTGTGTTATCTCGCCCTCATCACACCCTGTACTGTACCGCGGCCTGTTCTCAGCCCTTTGGAAATATTCACTCCTTTTGCCTTCACAGACCTAACAGGCAGGGGCTAGGATTATGCTCATTTAGGGGCAACTGAGGTCAGGTTAGTGACTTGCCCTTCATCCCACGGCTAGTAAATCCTGGAGCCAGCCTGCAAAGCCAGGCCGACTGGCTCGTCCCTGCTGGGCCCCAGTGCCGGGTTATAGATGGGAAGATGGAGGCTCCGACGGCGCCTTCTGCCTCGGGGTGGCAGGATCCGGACTGGAGTGCTCACCTCACGCCTGTGCCCAGTAAATATCACAGGTGCAGTCAGTGCTGTGGAGGGGAGCTGGGGGTGTGCTGGGCAGGCCTCCAGGTGTGAAATCCAGTCTGGCTGCCCTCAGAAAAGGCCGTGTAAGCCAAGAGTTGAAGGATGAGTTGGAACCAGCAAGTGTGGGGCTGGAAGAGCCTCCTAGGAGGCCAGAAGGAGCACAGCTGAGGAAAGCCATTATGGCCAGAGGGCTGAGGCCAAAGGTGGGGAGAGCCAGAGGCCAGGCCAGGTTGGGCCTTGTCAGAGCAACTGTCAAGGAGGGTGACCAGTCACCAGCCCCTTCCCTAGCATCTTCTCCTTATTGATTTATTAATCCACTGTTGTCTGAGTGGCCTGGCCCTGTGCTAGTTGGTGCTGAGGACACATCTCTGCCCTCACACGGCTCACAGTCCTGGAACAGATCTGTCCCCAGACAGTGAGCATCCGGAGTGGGCAAAGCTGGAATGGGGGAAGCAGAGGGAAGAGTTTGGGCAAAGGCCTCGAGGCCAAAGTAAGTATTTGAAGGAAGTGGAATCTGCAAAATCAAGGGCTCTAGGCGATGGTGGGAATGCGCGGCTCTCTTGATGAGCAAGGGTCAGATCCCCGAGGGCTCTCAGGAGACTTGGGAACTTTATCTTGAGGGCAGTAAGGAGCCATGATAGGCTTTGGGCTGATCTAACCACACCTGTACCGTGGAGGCTGCGTTCCAGTGCCTGAGACCAGAGACAGGGAGACCAAGGAGGAAGGAGGCTGCAGTGGGGATCTGGGTGGGAGCTGGGACTATGGCAGAGGCTGATGCAGGAGGGAGCCCGGGCCCTGACCTCCCGGAGCTCCAGCCCAGACCCAGGGCACAGGGACACAGGGGCTGTGCTTGCCCCTCAACTCATACACTGAGGTTGGGAGTTCTGTGTTTTGCCCTGCCCCCAGCATTTTTTACAGTTGTTAGTGTGGTTGATAGGAGCAAAATTCCACAGAAATGGGCACAGCAGGGATTTCTGTTCTTAGCCAGATGAAGAAAGTGAAGCAGAAGGACTCCATCTAGAACTATCCTCCTTTCCCCCACCCCACATGCCTACAGCCCCCGACATGCATAACATTGTGTCACGTGACCCGCACTGCTGGCGCCTGGAGGGGGATGGCACTGAGGCAGGTGACCCGAGGCCTACCAAGGCAGACCCAACAGGGGTACCTGCCACCATTTTCCAGATGAGGAAAAGCGACAGAAGAAGAGTCCTGATTGAGGTCACTCAGCCAGGGAGGGTCAGGACTGGGCCTTGAACCAGGTCTCCCAATCTCCAGATCATGGGCTCTCACCGCCAGGAGCTATAGCTGTCATAATTTTTTGAGCACCACCCATGCATGCGCGTGGTACACGGCTCTGTAAGTGCCGCCTGAGCATTACTCGCCGAATCCTCACAACACTCCAGGGGGCCAGCACCATTAGTATTTCCAGTGTTCAGAGGAGGAAACCGCGCCCCAAGAGGTTAAGTGACTTGCGCAAAGTCACTCAGCTAGGAAGACGGAGAGCCAGGATTTGAACCCAGGCTGTCTAGCTCCAGAGTCCAGCCTCTTAAGTACTCTCGATAACAATAACAATAATAGTAACTAGTCTTTTATTAAGCATTTACCACATGCCCAGCCCCAGGTGTGGGGTCATCTCATCGAATCCACCTGATGCTATGCAGTAGGGATTACCAGCCCAGTTTGGGGGGTGGAGGTGGGGGTGGGGTGGGGACTGAGGTTCAGGGAAGGGAGGCTGCAGGCTCTCTGGTCGTTAGAACTTGTCCAGTGCCTGTCCTGGCGGTTCTGAGCAGCGCCTCCCTAACAACACCCATGCTGAGGTATCCAGGCTGCCCTCAGGTTCCCAGCCAGCAGGTCCTTTTGTTCTTCTCCCAGAGGCCTCCCCAAGCCCTTGGGAGGCAGGCACCTTGGAGCCTTCTGCCTCTGAGGCCCAGGTAGGGCAGACCATGCCCAGTGGCATAGTGAGGCCATGGTCCTGTCCCTTTCTGCCAGCTCATGCCAAGGCCTGACCCTCACTCAGGGCAGCAGGTGTGAGGGGGCGGCCTGGGACAGCTTGCCTGCTCCTGCCCCCTGCCAGGCATTTGCTTCCGCTGGGGGACGTGCCGGGGCAGGCGGCCCAGCATTCTCCACATTCTGTGCATGGCCAGGCCAGCCAGCTGCCATTGCCACCTCCCTCTGACTCTTCCCGCCTGCTCCCCAGGAGAGGAAGCCGCCCCAGGGCCTGCAGCCCCAGCCCAGGAGGCCAGATGTCTCAGCCCCATTCCTGGCACGGCCTCCTTTCCAGCTCCCAGCTTCCGCCTGGCTTCCCGTACTGACAGGCAGTGCCCCCTCTCCTGGGCCTCTGTCTGCCTGCCTTTGAGCCACTGTGTCTGTTTCTCCCTTGGGTCCCTACATCTGTCTAGGTCTCTATTTCTGGGCCTGCCTGAGTCTCTCTCTCTCTGGACTTTTGTCTCTTTCTCTCTCTGTCTGCGTCTCTGTATCTTTCTTGGTTTGTCCCTCCCTAGACATCAGTCCTTGTCTGAGCTTTCATCCCACCTTTCTTCTATTTTGGCCCCCTATCTTGGGATCCTGTGTCTCTGGCCCTCCGCTGGCCCTCCCCTGGCCTTCCTCCCCCTCCTCAGACAGACTTGCTACCCCTCTCCTAGCCCCTCCCCTTCACCCTGTGCACATCGGGTGCTGCATCCCTTTGAGTCAGTGGACAGTTGCTAAGTACTAGGGAGTGGTGGGAGGTTGTACAGGCCTGGGAGCCCCTTCCTGTTCCTTGACAAATTAACTGCTCACCACTGTCCCTGAAACGTGCTGAGAGGTGTCAGGAGCCATCTACATCCAGGCACCTGTTCCCAAGTCAGGCAGGAAGGCGGGGGCTGCATGGGCCAAGCTAGGAGATCCGGGTGTAGGGGAACAACAGGAAAGCAACTCCTGTGCCCACCCACCTGCTAGAGGGCACGACCCAGATCACCCCTACCACCCCCTCAATGCCTTGCAGGAGACACAATTGGTGGCAGCTCCATTTAACGGAGTCCCACATGTAGTAGGACTTCAGACACTATGCTTGGCCAAGTGGGGAAAATAAGGCCCAAAGAGGGGCCTAGGTTCTCCTGACTCCCCAAATCCAGATTCTGCCAACCAGCGTTTCTGTTTTGTCTCAAATAGTGAACCCCTTCTCTCCCACCAGAAGTCCCTCCTCATCTCTCCCAGGCCCAGGCTGAGCAGCCTTGGGGGAAGTGGGTGGGGAAGGCAGACATGGAAGCAGGCACAGGCAAGGATGAGCAGAGGGAGGTACAGAGTCTGGGGAAGACAGAGGACAGACACAACTCTGTGGCTCATTGCAGGGTGATGAGGGAGGTACAGGTATGCTTCTCAGTGGAAGTGACGTTTGAGCTGAGGAATGAGTGAATTTCAAGTGTCAAAGAAAGGGGTGTTCCTGGCCGATGCAGCCATAGGAACAAAGGCCAGGAGGGGTGAAAGTGCATGACCTCGCAGTGGCTAGTGGAAGCTGGAGCTGACACTAGAGCCCAGGATTGGCAGAAGTGTGCCAAGGAGCACAGGTCTAGCCAAGCCAGCTTGAATGCCAGTCAGTGAAGAGGCAAAAGTTTAGAGCAGGAGAGGGAAAAGGTTAGATTTGGGTGTCAGAGATCCCTGGAGGCTGTCCTGGAGAGGAAGGAGGCCTAGGCTGGGAAGAAGAGGATGACCTGCCCAGGAGAAAAGAGAAGGGGCCTTTTTGAGGTAGCTGCAGTCTATCTTAAGAGACTTCGCGGAAGAGACCCCAGCACCAGGAGCTGCGAGGGGTCAGGCTGCCTCCTGGCGGCGGCGGCGGCGGCCGGCGGGCGGCAAGCTGCGGGGGGTGGGGTGGGGGGACGCGCGCGCGCGCATGCGCGGGGCGGGGGGGTTGCGGCCCGGAGCCCCCGGCGCCCCGGCATTAATGGCTCCATTAGTGGCCGGGGGGGGGAGGCGCATTAGCGGCGGCGACGGCGTCTGGCTCCCATTACCACCGGCGGCAGCGGCTGCACCACAGGCGGCTGACCTCTAGCCTGCCTGCGCCTGCCTCCGCCTCAGCTACCCTGTCCCCAAATTCCTGCTCCACGGGAAGGCCAGGCCAGGGAACCCCGCCCTGTCCAGAAAGCTGATTGGGAGGCCAGGCAGACCTGGGTTCAAATCCCGACCGTGCCACCTCCTGACTGCAAGATCCTATCCCCCCTCTGAACCTTTTTCTTGCGAAGCAGCCAGGGAAACGAGCTGCACCCGGGGCTTTGCAGATCCGGCCGGTACCCTGAAGGCCGCGCCCAGCACCCGTCAGTACCGAGGGGCGTGGATCCTCGTGCCCAGTAGCCCTGGGCGCGCCTCGTTTCTTCTCCCTTGCCGCCACGCGCCTGCCGAAGCTGATTGGCTGCACTTCTCCATGCCGCAGCGCCATTAACTCCTAAGGCGGCTCGCGCCTGGCTGGCTGGGGGCTCGGCCCCGTCAGAAGCGCGGGTGCTGGCTGTGTGAGCCCCCGCCGCGGCCCGCTGTGTCAATGCTGGGCGCCCGCCTGCCCTCCCAGCCAAGCGGCTTTTGTGGATACCTGCCGGGGGCTGCGGGCTGGAGCCAGGCCGGCGAGTAAAAGGTACCCTCGGTGAGAGACGGGGAGGGGGAGGAGAACGCAGGGCGGCGCCCCCTCCTCGCCGGGGTTGGGGCGCCTCCCTCAGTCCGCGCCGACCAGCCCTCTCATGCCCGGGTGCCTGTACACTCCTCCGCCCCCCGCCCCTTTCTACCCCCAAACCTACTTGCTCCCCTCCGTCCTATCCCGTCCGTCTCCCAATCCCTGGGGACCCTCCCCCACACCTCTCGCCTGCCTCTTTCCCTCCTAGTCCCCCTGCCTACCCCAGCCCCACTCACACTGACTCACCCCGGCGCTATTTTTAGGCCCCCATCCCTCCCGAGCCGCGCCAGCCCAATCCTGGGCTCGTTCCCCAGGCAACCCTGGCCGTCGCCGACGCCGCCCGGGGTGGGTGGGTGGGTGGGTGTGTATGTGGAGAGCGGGTGAGGGGAGCTGGGGACACCGGGGGTGAGCCAAGGCGGGGACCCGGCCTGTAGAGCAGGGTGGGGAGCCGCGGGCGACAGGGGCGCGGTGCCTCTTGGGCGCAATAAATGGGCCCGTGAGTTCAGAGTGTGTCTGCCTGTTCCTCAGTCTGTCAGCATCCCTGGCTGTACGCCCCAGGCCTCTGGGCAGGCCTCAGCCTGTGCCACCCTGGGTGGCAGTTGGTGTCTCTGGGCTCCCTGTCCCCGGGCTGCGGGTGGGGTAGTGCTGTGGGGGATGTTTGGCGTCAAACCTTTTGTGGAATTGGTGATGGGGTGGTGCAGAGGGTGGCTGCACCATATAGTTCTGTCCGGTACCTGCCTTGAGTGAAGGGTGGTGTTGCACCCCCTCTCAGATGGGGCTGGGGCCCTGGTTTGGGAAACCTCCTCAGCCTTTTCCAATTAGGGAGGCCCCAGTTAGGGCTGAGGATGGCTGGAGAGATGGAGCTGTCTGGGGTTAGGACCTGCTCCCTCTTCTCCACTTCTAATCACCCCCACCCAGGGTTCCTCCACTCTGAACAATGGAAGCTAAGTATAGGGCTGGCCCAGTGCCCAGGGCAGGGGGGCCCTTCCCGCCCGGATTCCGGCCCCTCCCTGCCAGGCTGGGTCCCCACTTGGCTGTACCCTACCCTGTAAGGGGCCTCTTCCCATCCCTCCTATGTGGGCACTGTGTCTTCTACCAGATGTGCAACCCTCCCAGATGTGTGGGGCCCTCTTTCCCTGCTGTGCCAGGCCTAGATCTTTTTCTCACCCTACAGAAGTGGGGGAGCTGGGGGCAATGTTTCTCCGAGCTCTGTCCTGGGCTGCGTTGCAGTAGGGAAGGGGTTAACTTGCCAATAGGTGACTCACCGGTGGGGAGAGGAGGGGGGCAGCGGTGGGGAGATAGCGGGCCACATTGATTTCAGCCTTGATTTCTGCCTCACATTGCAGTCCCTGGGGCAGTGAGGTAATGGAGGGTCTGAGTCTGGGGCTGCACAGGGAGGAGGGGGCAGTCACCTAATAGTCCCTCCAGTGGCCCCCTCCAGGCTCACAGCCAAGTGTCTGGCCCTGCAGTCTCTGGAGGTCAGAGGGCTATGGACCTTCCCTTCCCCTCTGGGCCCAGATTACGGGTTTCTGCCCCCTTTCCATGCCTTCGGCTCTGTCAGTGGACGGAATAGGCTGGGAAAGGGATTTGTTTGTGCTTGTCGCTGACTCCACCTGTGTAGGAGCCCACTCTTTGTCCATCTGAGCTTGTGCAACCTTTAAAACCTGCCTGGGTGTGACCCCAGGCCTCTGCCTCTACTGGATGTGACCCCAGGGCCCATCCTGGGTAATCCAGAGCCTCTGCCTCCCTGGTGGGCCCCAGACCCTTGCATGTGTCTCTGTGTGTGCTCTCTGGCTTTCTGTAGTTCTCTCTTTATCACTGTCTGACCATATTCCCAGATGTCTGGGAGTGTCTGCCCGGGGCCACCCTGAGGTTAAATTTTCGGTAGTGGAAAGAGCAGCTGAGTTGGAGCACTGGGCTGTTAGGTTCTGGAGGCATGATCTTGCACAATTTATTCAGTTTCTCTGAGCCTCATTTTCTCATCTGAACAATGGGCGTAATAAAGTGTACCTCCCTAGTGGCTGTGAGGATTCAGTGAGGAGTATAATACATATCAAGCTCCCAGCACACTGAAGCCCCAGTGTTCATTTCCTTTCTTCCTCCTGGCCCCTTTCTGGAAGGGGTGGCTCCCAGCCTAGAGTGGTAGGGCCAGCCCACAGTGGTGCTCTGTGCCCCCCCCCCACTGCCTTACACTGTGAGATAGAGGGTCCCAGGTGGCTGCTAAGTGTCAGGCCGGTGAATGGCCATGGCGCTCTGTATTCCGGGGGGTCCAGGGTACTGAAGTAGTGCTCACTGGGGTAAGTTTATATAGTGTGTGGGGGTCAGTACGATGGCGTCTGTGAGAGTTAGCCTGTGTCGGGGATGGGAGGTGCCAGGGAGGCCACATGAGAGTGTGTGAAGATGGAAGAGTGTGTGTGGTTGTGTGGGAGGGATGTGGGGTGTGTGTGTGTGTGTGATGGACAAGCAGTGGTGATGAGATGTGTGAGATAATGTTGCCTGTTTGATATGTTGTTTGTATGATGATTCATGTGAGCTGGCAATGAGAATATGCGTTGGTGAAGCACGTATGACAAGGCGTGTATGAAATGGGTGATGTGGAGGATGGGTGAGAACGAGTGTGTGTATGATGATGGGTGGGGAGTGATGGGCCAGGAGTGTGGGAGGTAATACATACATGTGAGCAGGTGTTCAAGGTGTGTGACTTCGTGTGTGTGACAGTGTGAGTGTAAGGCTAAGGGTACATGTGACCGTGGGGTGTGTATGAGATAATGGGTGTGGCAGGAAAAGTCTGTCTATGAGAGGGTGTGTGTGTGTGTGTGTGTGTGTGTGTGTGTGTGTGGTGGGGAAGAGTCTGCTGGTGTGAGAGTTGGTGAGGGCTCGGGGTGGCTCGCGTAGCCCTACCGCGCAGTTCCTCTGCCCTGCGGAGCCACGCGCTCTCAGGCGGGCGTGAGGGAGGCGGGGCAAGCCGCGCGTGAGCGTGTTCCTCGCGTGGACTGGACACACGTAGCACCACACACAACTTCGGGGCCTCCGCAGCGCGGTGCTGCGAACCGCCCCCCTGGCTCGCTGCCTTTACTGCAGTGCGCCCTCCCTGCCACCCTCCTCCCGCGGTCCCGCCCCGGGCCGGCTTGGGGCCAACCGGAGCCCGCCCCGCCCTTCCCTTATTTGCATATGACTGACGTTCCCCCGGGGCGGCCAATGGGGGCGGGCGCGGCGGGGCCTGACCCGCGCGCGGCGGCGGCAGCCAATGGGCTCACGCGCGGGGGGCCGGGCTTGCGCGGAAGGCCGCGGGGGAAGCGGGGAAGGGGCGGGGGGAGGTGCGGCGGGGGGAGGGGAGCGCGTAGTAGTGGCGGGGCGGGGAGGCGGCGGTGGCTCTGCGCGGGGCTCGCTCGGAGCGCACGGACGCACGCACGCTGGTCCGTCTGCCCGCCCGGAGCCGAAGGTCGATCCGGCGCTGAGCCGCGGGCCCGGAGCCCGGAAAGGCGGGGCGGCGGCACCGGCAGCTGGGGGCGCGCGGGGCCAGAGCCGTTACCCGCCGGAGCTGCGAGGGAGGGAGGGAGCGGGCCAGCGAGAGGAGAAGGGACGGGGCCGCCCCCGCGCACGCGCGCCGCGCCCCGCCCCGCCTGCCCCGCCCGCCCCGCCTGCCCCGCCCGCCGGGCGCCGCGCGGGAGGAGGGAAAGGGAGGGGGCGGCGCCGATGGCCCCTGTGCCGCGCGCCCCGTGACGGCCCCCGCGCGCGCCGGGGGGCGGGGCGGGGCCGGCGCGCTCTGACCTCCCCCGCCCCCCGGGCGGCGGGAGGCAGGCGGCGCTGTGCGCAGGCGCGCCCGGCAGAGACCCCCCGAGTGGGGCGGCCGGAGGGGGGCGGCGGGGGGGGGCATGCGGCGACGGCCTCCAGCTCCCCCCGGGCCCGAGCGGCGACGGCCGAGGAGCCGGCGGCGGGCGGAGTGGCGGCGGCCGCTGAGGAGGCGCGAGCCCCGGCCGGGCCCCTCCGCGCCGGACCATGTACTCAGCCCACAGGCCCCTGGTGCCCGCGTCCGGCGCGGCCTCCCGTGGCCTCGGCATGTTCGGTCAGTAGCGCCTGGGCGCTGGGACTGCAGGGGTCAAGGTGTTGGGGTGCTAAGTGCGGCGTAATGGTGATAGGGGTATAGTACGAGAGTGATAGAGGCGGAGTACAGGGGTGACGGGAAAGTTACAGAGCTCAGCTGGGCCAAGCGGTTAGTGACGGCAGGTGGGAGTGTAGGGGGAATGATGGGAGTGAGGCGAGGGGAGTAGCTGGGGACAGCTGTGGTGTTTGGGTGATGGGCTGGCACGGTCCGTTGTCATTGGAGGTGGGGGTTGCAGCGTAACTGGCTTGGGAGCATGGATTAGGATAGGGGCAGCATGAAACCTGCTGGCCTTCGGTGTGGAAGAGAGGGGGAAGGGAGTGTGATTGAGTAGTGGGGCTAAGAAGAGGGCTTGAGAAGTGAGTAAGGCATTGCTTGCTTAGAATGGAGTGATGGGCTGGTGTGTATGTGGTGTGCTTTGCAGAGACAGAGGGAGGGACCCAAGAACCTGGACAGTAGTGCACTGAGGACTTGAGGAGGGGCAGGACCAAAGGACTCTTCCCCCATTGTCTGCTGGTCCCCTTCTTCCCCACCCAGCAGATAAGGAGGCCTGGTGGGAAAGATCTTGGTGAAGAGAGGGACAGGTCCAGGTCCTTGGGGTTGGAGGGCCGAGCAGGCTTTTGCGGTCCCCAGTGCCCCAGGGATAGGGGACAGGGTCCTCAGAGCGTCTTGAGACCCCCTCCAGTGCTGGCTTCCTTATCCTTCTTCTGTTGACTTGATGTCTACTTTTTCTTTTGTCAGCCCCTTGCAGAATCAGGTCTCGAGGCCAGTGTCTCCTATAGAGCTCTCTTAGTCCAGGCTTTTGAAGGCATAGAGGGGTCACCCCAGGTCAGATTGATCTGGATCAGGGGGAGGCCTGGAATGATGGAGACCAAGCCTAGGGCGTTTCCCTTCTCTCTTCATCGTCTTCCCTCGCAGGGGCCTCCTCAGCTGGTTCCACTTCCCCCAGGGAGCTAGCAGTGAGAGGGCAGCCCACTCCTAGCCTAGGCCTGCTCCAGGAGTCCCGCCAGCCCAGGGCTTACCCTGCTGCCACCCAGCTCCTGGGGCAGAAGGTCGGACTCCTGGGACTAGCCCCCTGGGAGGGAAGTGCCTTCCTATGCATAGTCTCAAGAAAACACCTGGCACTTTTGTCTTCCTTGGGCACAGAAGAGAACAGTTCTCTTGTCTGCCCCATTGTCTGTGCCTTTTTTTCCAAGGAGTTTACCACTCCTTCCCCTTTTTGGGCAAGGGGGCTGCGTGCTGCACCCAGGATAAGCTCAGAGATTGAGAGGGAGGGGGCTGGGAGACCTCTTCATGGGCAATAGATTCTCTAGGGAATGGGGAGGTGCTGGAGCCACCTGTGCCCAGCCCAGGAAAGGCGGGTCTGGCTCCTTGGGGTTTGTGGTATGGGGAGGGAGGCAAGGAGAAAGACTTAAGACCCCACACCCTGTGGGTAATGGAGAGGGAAGAGGGAGGGAGACCAAACCATGGTCTCCTCAAGAGAGAGAAAGGGAGTGCGAGGTGAAGGTGAGGGGCTGTGTCAGATAGCAACCTGGGAGCTGGGAATGTGGCAAGACTGGGGAGGGTTCCTAGCCCTGCTGAGGTCTTGGGGCCTTGGGAGTATGAGATGGCAGTCGAACATGGCCTGGTTTGTGACAGGAGCCAGTCATTCCTCTGGCCTGGTCCCTGGTGGCAGGGCTGGTGGAGGTGGGGGAGGGAATGGGGCGTGAGGCCTATTTCCCTTCCCAGCTTCTGTTTTCTTTTGTATAAACCTCAAAATCTTTCAGGGAGGAGTTTTTCCTGAGCGATGTCGCACACACGAGCCCACGAGGCTCTGGGATAGTGGAAGGGGGTGTAAAGGAGGCGTGGAGCCACCTCATCCAGGGTGGAAAAGAGCTTGAGTTGGGGGTCAAGGCCGAGGTCTCCTGCCGCACAGCTTAGCTGGCTTCTTCCCACAGTGTGGACGAATGTGGAACCTCGCTCTGTTGCTGTGTTCCCCTGGCACTCCTTAGTCCCCTTTCTGGCCCCCAGCCAGCCCGACCCCTCTGTGCAGCCAAGTGAGGCCCAGCAACCTGCCAGCCACCCAGTGGCCTCCACCCAGAGCAAAGGTGAGGAGTGGGGGGCCTCAGAGGGCACGGGGATAGGGTCCAGGCGTCCCAAGAGCCCTCTGACCTACCTCTCCGCCCCCAGAACCTGCTGAGTCGGCGGCTATTGCCCACGAGCAGCCAGCAGGTGGGAGTGCTGATCCTGGGCGGCCCCCTGGAGCCACCTGCCCTGAGAGCCCAGGGCCTGGACCCCCCCACACTTTGGGGGTTGTGGAACCTGGAAAGGGTCCCCCTCCCACCACTGAGGAGGAGGCCCCCGGCCCTCCAGGAGAGCCCCGGCTGGACAGCGAGACGGAGAGTGACCATGATGATGCGTGAGTGCCACGAAGCTTGGGACTGGGGGGGTGGGGTGGCCAGAGACGTGGCCCTCACCGTCCCTGCCGCTCCTGCCACAGCTTCCTCTCCATCATGTCTCCTGAGATCCAGTTGCCCCTGCCACCCGGGAAACGCCGGACCCAGTCCCTCAGTGCCCTGCCAAAGGAACGAGACTCCTCTTCGGAGAAGGATGGACGCAGCCCCAACAAGGTGCCCCATCTCTGCCTGTCCCCAGCTCACCCCGTGGCTGCCCAAGCCTGTCTCCTGGTTTTAACCATCCCACTTGGGCCTCTGTCTGCTGCAGCGGGAGAAGGATCATATCCGGCGGCCCATGAATGCCTTCATGATCTTCAGCAAGCGACACCGGGCCCTGGTCCACCAGCGTCACCCCAACCAGGACAACCGGACCGTCAGCAAGATCCTGGGCGAGTGGTGGTACGCCCTGGGGCCCAAGGAGAAGCAGAAGTACCATGACCTGGCCTTCCAGGTAATGCCTCTTCCTCTTCGCTCCTCCCCAGCTTCCTCTGGTGGGGTGAGTGAGTGAAGGGTCCCTCCTCTCTCTCCTGCCAGGTGAAAGAGGCCCACTTTAAGGCTCACCCGGACTGGAAGTGGTGCAACAAGGACCGGAAGAAGTCCAGCTCAGAGGCCAAGCCCACAAGCCTGGGGCTGGCAGGAGGGCACAAGGAGACTCGGGAGCGGAGCATGTCGGAGACAGGGACTGCTGCTGCCCCTGGAGGTTGGTCGGCTCCTTGGTTGTCTTTTCCTGCCCCCTCCCTCCCTGAGAGGTGCCAGCTACCCCCTTGTTTGCTCAGCCCCTGTCTCAGAAGCCTTTCTCTGTCCTATCATTTTGTTTGAGGATCTTTACCCATAAAGGAACAGTTGTGTCATATGAAGGAGCCAGGGAAGTCCAGACAGAGTTTCTGGACAGTCAGCTCGTTATCAATTGTCATTTACTGAGCATTTACTGTGTGTTAGGCATCAAGGGGACTATAACCTCTACTTCTGAATGCCGTACCCCCATTTTTTAGATGAGAAGACTGAGATTCAGGCAAAATCACTTGTCAGAAGTTATAGAAGACAAGTAAATGGTAGACCAGAGCTTCAACCCCAGCTTGGTTGGGTTCCAGAATCATGGTTGGAAGGCCCTCGTTGGCTGCTTCTACTGACAGAGTGTCTCGCGTGCATAGCGTCGTTCTGAGGCACTTTTTCGGAGTGATCTGTGGGTGTGGGCCTGCAATTCTCTGAAGGTGGGGTTCCTTCCTCTCTGAGATATGGGGATGGAGACTCGGGCCCATAGGTGTTAGCTAGCGAGCACCACACTGCCTGTCTTCAACCTTTCGTACTCAAAGAAGGCCTGCCTCCCGGGGAGCAATCCATCAGGAAATGATGGGCTGGTGGCTGGTATCTCTTCTGCCACGTAGCCCAGGATTTTCAAACTTCTTTTGCCCAGTATCTAGAGATATCTCTGGCTGTCTCGGCCAGTCTGGGTGCCACTAAGAGGCTTCTTGATTCTGTGACACCTCTCTCCTTATACTCTGCAGTGTCCTCGGAGCTCCTGTCTGTTGCAGCCCAGACACTCTTGAGCTCGGATACCAAGGCTCCGGGGAGCGGCTCCTGTGGGACAGAGCGTCTGCACGCAGTGGGGGGACCTGGCTCGGCCCGGCCCCGAGCCTTCTCCCACAGTGGGGTCCACAGCCTCGATGGTGGAGAAGTAGATAGCCAGGCACTACAGGAACTGACTCAGGTCCGGGGGCCGGGGAGATGGGCAGGGAGGGCTGCCCCAAGGTGATGGTCCCTGC
>NW_024424341.1:52214729-52218966 GCF_017311325.1 Ursus maritimus | reverse complement strand
TTTCCCTGTACCTGCCCTGCAGATGGTGTCTGGCCCTGCATCCTATTCTGGTCCAAAGCCTTCTGCCCAGTATGGGGCTCCAGGCCCCTTCTCAGCCTCCGGTGAGGGAGGTACCCTGGCGGCCAGTGGCCGACCCCCGCTGCTGCCTACCCGGGCCTCCCGTTCTCAGCGTGCAGCCAGTGAGGACATGACCAGTGACGAGGAACGCATGGTCATCTGCGAGGAGGAAGGAGACGATGATGTCATTGGTGAGCAGTTGCGGGCCCAGAATCCTTCCCAGAGGTTTGGGGGGTGGGCAAAGATTTTATCTCGGCCTCAGGGTCTTCTTGGCTTGCATGTCTGTTCATGATTGCAGGCATGTTCACCTCAGGCCCCCCTGAGTAAACCCAGCCCTGCCCTTGGGAAGCTCCTGGCCAGGCAGGAAAGCAGGAGGACAGGGGCAGGGATGGCAAGGCCATGGGGCACAGTGTTAGGTGGTGTTACCTGTGTGCTCTTAGGCTCCCCTGGTGGGCAGGTGGGCACACCCGAGGCTGAGGAACAGCATTCGTGGACCACAGTTACTGCTGGCTTTGGGGGCTGAGGCCAGAGCTGTCCCTCCTGGGCAGTCCTGTACCCAGCCGTTTTGCCAATACTGTTTACTCCCTCAGCTGACGACGGCTTCGGCGCCACTGACATTGACCTTAAGTGCAAGGAGCGGGTGACTGACAGTGAGAGTGGAGACAGCTCTGGGGAGGATCCAGAGGGCAGCAAGGTGAGAGCTGGGGAATTGGCACTGTCTGGTAACGGTTCTAGGAAAGGGAGATACCTGCTCTTGTGTGCACTGTTACAGAAGGAGATTAAGGCCCAAAGAGGGCAAGGTACTCGCCCCATGGCGAATTGGGTCACAGCCTGGATCAAGTGAGGCCTTCAGCTGGCCTCACTGCCAGGCAGGACAGGGACGGGCAGGTTGTGGGTATCCAGGCTCCCTTGATGTGGTTGTGTCTCCTCCTTTCGCCTAGGGCTTTGGCCGGAAGGTCTTCTCACCAGTGATTCGTTCCTCCTTTACCCACTGCCGCCCACCGCTGGACCCTGAGCCCCCAGGGCCCCCGGATCCACCACCTCCAGCCTTTGGCAAAGGCTACGGGCCCACCCCATCATCCTCCTCCTCGTCCTCACCTGCCTCCTCCTCAGCCTCAGCGGCCACCTCCTTCCCACTGGGCTCAGGGACCTTCAAGGCCCAGGAGTCAGGTCAGGGCAGCACGGCAGGCCCACTACGGCCCCCACCCCCTGGGGCTGGGGGCCCAGTGACACCTTCCAAGGCCACTCGTTTCCTCCCAACGGATCCTGCCGCCTTCCGGCGCAAGAGACCTGAAAGTGTGGGAGGCCTGGAGCCACCAGGTCCCTCGGTCATTGCGGCACCTCCTGGCGGGGGTGGAAGTGTCCTGCAGACGCTGGTCCTGCCCCCAAATAAGGAGGAACGGGAAGGCAGCGGAACCCGCATGCCCTCGGCCCCAGCCCCATCACTGGCCTATGGAGCCCCAGCAGCCCCCCTGTCCCGCCCAGCTGCTACCATGGTCACCAACGTGGTACGGCCTGTCAGTAGCACTCCTGTGCCCATCGCTTCTAAGCCCTTCCCCACCTCTGGCCGGGCTGAGGCATCGCCAAATGACACAGCAGGTGCCAGGACTGAGCCGGTCACAGGGTCCCGGGCACCTGGGAGCTCCCCGCTGGGTGTAAGCTTAGTGTATTCGGACAAGAAGTCGGCAGCAGCCACCTCGCCAGCCCCGCATCTGGTGGCTGGGCCCCTCCTGGGCACTGTGGGGAAGGCCCCTGCCACAGTCACCAACCTGCTGGTGGGCACACCCGGTTATGGGGCCCCAGCGCCCCCTGCTGTTCAGTTCATAGCCCAGGGGGCCCCGGGCAGTGGGGCCACTACAGGCTCAGGAGCAGGTGCTGGGAGTGGCCCCAATGGGCCAGTGCCTCTGGGCATCCTGCAGCCAGGTGCCTTGGGCAAGGCTGGGGGCATCACCCAGGTGCAGTACATCCTGCCCACGCTGCCCCAGCAGCTTCAGGTGGCGCCTGCCCCAGCATCAGCCCCTGGGACCAAGGCAGCAGCTCCCGGTGGCCCCGCACCCACCACCAGCATCCGTTTCACCCTCCCACCGGGCACCTCCACCAACGGCAAAGTTCTGGCGGCCACTGCACCCACTCCTGGCATCCCCATCCTGCAGTCCGTACCCTCCGCCCCGCCCCCCAAAGGTGAGGCCTGGGCTGAGCGATGAAGGAGAGGGGCCCCAGGCCCGTGTGGCTCTCTGGCAACTTCTCCTCTCTCCACTTGCAGCCCAGTCGGTTTCTCCTGTGCAGGCCCCGCCCCCGGGTGGATCAGCCCAGCTGCTACCCGGGAAGGTACTGGTGCCCCTGGCAGCCCCTAGCATGTCCGTGCGAGGTGGAGGGGCTGGCCAGCCATTGCCCCTGGTGAGCCCTCCTTTCTCAGTACCTGTGCAGAATGGAGCCCAGCCACCCAGCAAGGTAAGGGCATCCTGGCTCCACCTGTTGCCTATCTCCTCTCCTCCTGGGCATTGGTTTCTGTGTCACGGTTTGTGTATCTGTCTCTCCTTTGGTCTCTCGTGCGTTTCTCCCTTTTCATTTGTCTCTCTGGAACCCTGTCTGTAGGACCGTGTCTTTCCTTGTACTTCGATGTCTGCATGCATCTCGAGTCTGCCCTTAGTGTCTGCACCTTGTTCTTTGTTTTGCGCGCCTTGCTGATTTCTTTGTTTCCTTCTGTCTTGATTCCAAGTTTTGTGTTCCTTGTTTTTGCTGAGACCCACCTTTCTAGATCTGGGTCTGCCCCTGCCCCAGTCTGAGTCCCCAGCTCATGCCAGCCTGTGGGTGCCCTTGCCCCACAGATCATCCAGCTGACACCGGTGCCTGTGAGCACACCCAGCGGCCTGGTGCCGCCCCTCAGCCCAGCCACACTCTCCGGACCCACCTCACAGCCTCAGAAGGTCCTGCTGCCCTCCTCCACCAGGTAATGGCAGCTGAGCCTTTACCTGGAGGCCAGCCCGGAGAAGGGCCTGGGGGGGTGGTGTGCAGCTCACCTCACTCCTCCCCCTTCCCCTCTCTGTGGCAGAATCACCTACGTGCAGTCGGCAGGTGGGCACGCGTTGCCCCTAGGCACCAGCCCTACGTCCAGCCAGGCTGGAACAGTCACCTCGTATGGGCCCACGAGTTCAGTAGCCCTAGGCTTCACCTCGCTGGGGCCCAGCGGACCCGCCTTCGTGCAGCCCCTGCTTTCAGGTGAGGGGTAGGGTGGCAGGCAGAGCTGGGGACCCAGGGTGGTGCGGAGTGGCCCAGGCCCTAACTGGGGCCCCTGCCTCTCCTCCTCTGTTTCCATCTCTATAGGCCAAGCTCCGCTTCTGACTCCTGGCCAGGTGGGCGTGTCGCCCGTGCCCAGCCCCCAGCTGCCGTCCACCTGCACCGCCCCCGGAGGTCCCGTCATCACGGCGTTTTACCCTGGCAGCCCTGCACCCACGTCCTCAGCACCCCTGGCCCAGCCATCTCAGGCTCCCCCTGGCCTGGTCTACACCGTGGCCACTAGCACCACCCCACCTACTGCCACCATCCTGCCCAAGGGCCCACCGGCCCCAGCCACTGCCACCCCGGCCCCTACTAGCCCTTTCCCTAATGCCACAGGTGGGTGTCGGACCAACCCAGGGTGGGGTGAGTTGGGGGACCCAGGAGATGGGCTCCAGACAGGCCTGGCTCAGCAAATGCTCTTCTCCCCACCAGCAGGCTCCATGACCTACAGTTTAGTGGCCCCCAAGGCCCAGCGGCCCACCCCCAAGGCCCCCCAGAAAGTGAAGGCGGCCATCGCCAGCATTCCCGTGGGTTCCTTTGAGGCAGGTGCCCCTGGGCGGTCAGGCCCTGCAGCCCGGCAGCCCTTGGAGCCTGGCCCAGCCCGGGAGCCCCCTACCCCTGAGTCTGAGCTTGAGGGGCAGCCTACGACACCGGTCCCTCCACCGCCCCCAGAGACCTGGGCTCCCACAGCCCGGAGCAGCCCCCCACCGCCCCCGCCTGCTGAGGAGCGGACAGGCACCAAGGGTCCTGAGACCATGGTGAGTGCACAGCAGGCTCGGGGCTCTCGTTGCTTCTTGGCTCTGTGTGTCAGTCCACCGTCTGCTTTTTTGCTCAGTTCCTCTTCACATACCTGTCTGACCTGTGTCCTTGTTGCCGGGGGGGGGGGGGGGGGGGGGGGGGG
>NW_024424341.1:52187642-52214719 GCF_017311325.1 Ursus maritimus | reverse complement strand
GGGGGGGGGGGGGGGGGGGCGGGGAGGTGCTCTTCTGTCCCTTTTGCTTGCCTTTATGACCGGGCCTTTGTTGTTCTGGGTTTTGCACCAGTGAGTCTGAACCCAGTGTCCTCTGTCTCCCTGCCATCCCTACCCCAGGCCAGCAAATTCCCCAGCTCGTCTTCAGACTGGCGAGTCCCTGGACTGGGTCTGGAGAGCCGTGGGGAGCCTCCCACCCCTCCCAGCCCAGCGCCAGCTCCGGCCCCAGCCCCTGGCAGCAGCAGCAGCAACAACGAGGGCAGCAGTGGGAGGGCAGCCGGGGACACCCCCGAGCGCAAGGAGGCCGCTGGTACCGGCAAGAAGGTGAAGGTGCGGCCCCCGCCCCTGAAGAAGACCTTTGACTCTGTGGACAAGTGAGCATGGGCTGGGGTCCGCGGCAGCGTGTGCGGGGCTGGCAGGAGAGGGGGGCAGCTGCAGTCCGGGACGGGGGAGGTGACCCTGCCGGCTCTCCAGCAGGGTCCTGTCGGAGGTGGACTTCGAAGAGCGCTTTGCTGAGCTGCCCGAGTTCCGGCCAGAGGAGGTGCTGCCTTCGCCGACCCTGCAGTCTCTGGCCACCTCGCCCCGGGCCATCCTGGGCTCCTACCGCAAGAAGAGGAAGAACTCCACTGGTAGGCGAGTGTGGCGCACCCGGGGAAGGTGGGGAACAGACTGGGGCCGCCTCCGCTGAGCCTGCTTCTGTTGGACCAGACCTGGATTCAGCCCCCGAAGACCCCACTTCGCCTAAGCGCAAGATGAGGAGACGCTCCAGTTGCAGCTCAGAGCCCAACACCCCTAAGAGTGCCAAGTGCGAGGGGGACATCTTCACCTTTGACCGTACAGGTGCCGGCACCGAGGCAGGCGGAGCTATGGGGGACCCAGGACCTGCAAGAAGGGTGGGGTCTTGGGAATGGGGTTACAGATGAGAGGTGGGATGGGTGTCGTTGAGAGGAGGGACGGCAGGTCAAGGATGGGAGGGTGGGTTCTGGAGTCCAATAGGGTCCAGAGGCAGGTGCCCTCTCTGAACTCTGCTGTGGAATAGAATTTGGTGAGGGCTGGACGGATGTTGCTGGCAGGGGTGGGGGCAGGAGGGCAGGCTGCCTCAGTCCCCTTGACCGTGCTGCCTGCGCTGCTCCCAGGTACGGAAGCCGAGGATGTGCTCGGGGAGCTGGAATACGAGAAGGTGCCATACTCCTCACTGCGGCGCACCCTGGACCAGCGCCGGGCCCTGGTCATGCAGCTCTTCCAGGACCATGGCTTCTTCCCATCAGGTGAGCATATCTCACCGTCTTGGGGGGGTACTTGGAGAGGATCTGCCTGCTCTTCTCATCCTGGCCTCCCACCCCCCACTGTCCTTCTGTCCCCAGCCCAGGCCACGGCAGCCTTCCAGGCCCGCTACGCAGACATCTTCCCCTCCAAGGTCTGTTTGCAGTTGAAGATCCGCGAGGTGCGCCAGAAGATCATGCAGGCGGCCACTCCCACGGAGCAGCCCCCTGGAGCCGAGGCCCCCCTCCCCGGACCACCCCCCACTGGCACTGCTGCTGCCCCTGTCCCCACTCCCAGCCCTGCTGGGGGCCCTGACCCCACCTCACCTGGCTCGGACTCTGGCACAGCCCCGGCTGCCCCGCCACTGCCTCCACCTCCAGAGCCGGGTCCCGGACAGCCTGGCTGGGAGGGCCCCCCCCAGCCCTCCCCCCCGCCCCCCGGCCCCTCCACAGCTGCCACAGGCAGGTGAGGGGTTCGAGAAGATCCCAGGACCCACAGTACCCCCCTCAGGACATGGACAGTATGTAGGTGGCAGGAATGGGGGGGCAGGATGGTTACCTCCTCCCCAATAAAGCCATTTCGTCCTTTCTAGTTTGGGGCGGAATGAGGCCTGCTCCTCTTGTCTATCCCCCCTCCCCCCACAGCTTTCTCCCTGTGATGGGGGGCAGCTGAGGGGAAGCAGGGGCACAGTCTCCCTCCACCGAGCCCCTGTATATAACCTGGAGTGTGTTACCTTCAGACCTTTTCACTTGTACTTTATGCAAAATGGCTCATGTGAGGGCTACAAGCTGGAGGGTAGTGTGGGCCTTGGGCCACAGGGAGGTGCCTGTGGAGTAGGGGGAGTTCATGCACCCCTTTTTTCCCCAGAGGGGCTGGACTCAGGTTAGTTTGGGGTGGGGGCTCCTGCACTTTGCCACAGGCATGGGGAGGGTTCTCTCCCCACCCCCTCTGCCCTCCCAACTTGGGTTGTACTTTCTAAGAAGGTGATTTCCCCCTACCCTTGTCCCCACCCCGAGAACAAAACATGTTGATCATGTGCAATATTTCTTACTGTGCCGAGAAGCCGAAATGACCGAAATTAAAGCTGTTTAACACACCTGTGTGGCTGCCCACTCTGAAGGGAGAAGGGGTGTGGGTTGTGCCGTTCCCGTCCCCTGATGGGCAAGGAGCTATACACTAGCTGTACACTCCCCCCACCTCACTGTGCAGAGCAATTCCAGGACCGTCCCCTCCCAACATTGGAGGGACCCTGTGGGCCAAGGACCCGGACTCACCGTGGACTGAGCAGCGGCTCTCCAGCCCTGATGTTTGGGGGTCACTATGTCTACTCTGCCTCTTTCACAGCCATCCAACAGGAAGGGGTTTGGGCAAGGCGTGGGATGAGGTGCTAGAAGGGGAGTTCACCCTCGAAGTTCCAGCTGGATCTGAAAGGTCTGAGCTATGGTGGTGTGGGGCAGGGTACAGTGCTGTTCTCGGTGACTCCTGCTGCCCCCACATGGCCCGAGCCAGCACTGCAGCCAGGCCCAAAGGAGCCTCTCCTGGGTTACACCCATCATGGCCAGCCTGTGGACTGCCCTGCTGGCGAGACAAATACCCATGCCCTGTGTGAAGGGAGGACTGCTTGGGATGGGAGGGTCAGGAAACTTCTACAGGAAGAGGCATCTAAGCTAAGACCAGAGCACCAGAAGTTCGAGCCAGGGGAAGATCTTTGGCAAAGAGGGGAGGGCAGCTTTGGATGGGCTTTGATTGTTGGGTCACTATGTTCCCAGAATTCAACACTATAGGGTAGTGTTGGCAAACTGGTTCATAGTGTGTTAGTGATGGGTAGTGCCTGCGTGCAGTGTTACTGGTAGTAGAAACCCGGCAGACTCTGCAAGAACCAGAGCACCTGGACGGATCGGCGGAGGCCGGCTTCGGGCAGAAACGACACCCTCCAGAGCTCCAGTGTAGCAAAGGTCGAAGTTGAGGTGGAGGTACCCAGAAGGGCTGGGCCATAAAGCAAGAAACGGGAGACTGAGGAATGAGAATTTAATGTCGGGGAAGGAGGATGCTTAGGGTGCAGCCTCTGGCAGGGGGACACCCTGGCCCTGGTCTTGGGCCAGCAGACGCAGAAGCAGGGAGTGCAGGGCCCGACAGACAGGTGTGTAGCCCAGGCGGCTCAGATGCAGGTAATCGTACATGTCATGGTGACTTATGGTCCCGTCTGAGTGCACAAAGCCAGGGTCAGCATCCAGGAAGTGGGCCCGTGGGTGGCCAGCCAGTGCTGCTCGGACCAGCTCATTCACCCGTTGGTTTTTCTCACGAAGTGGGTTAGGGTGCTGGCCCCTCGGAAGCAGGCCCTGAGGAAGGGCACCAAGAGTTGTGAGGAGAAATCCTACCGGCATCTGGGTATCCTGTGCTCTGGGCCAAACTACTCACCCTCACCACAGAGTCCCCAGCTGCGGAATACACTAGGGATGGGAAAGCGGGGGATTGGCAGGATGATTCCGGATACTGTGTCTGAGACCCCAGTTCAGCAAAGAACCTTCTGGGTGCCAGCCCCTTTCCAAGTATCAATCATAAAAATGTCAACAGTACGACAAAGGGTCAATCCGTCTTTCCGAGGAGGAAAGATTCCGGCCGGAAGTGATGGAGCCTGGATTCACCCCGGGAATGCCTGACGACTTCTGGCTAATTGTTTTGGGTTTTGCAATACCCCCCAGAACCTTCAGCAGTTTCTTGGACAAAAGAGGCTAACTGGTCCCTGAATGTGACCGTAACTAGATCCGCTGGGTGTGTAGCAAGCTTCAACGTGAGCTTTTGCCTGAAAGCCACTGCTCTGCCGCCATGCTGCCCAGAACCAGCTGCAGCTGCACCTGAGGGGGTCCCGGACCACGGCCATTCTTTCTCCCCTGACCTCCCACCCTCTCACCAGCACCACGACCCGGGCCTGGGGTTGCCGTTGGTTCACCAGTTCCACAATGGCCTTGATGCCACCAGTCACTTGCTCCGCTGTGTGCCCGTGGTTGTTGGTACCCACCCAGACCACCACGATCTGTGGAAAGACAGGCAGGAAGCAGTGGTAAAGGGGGAGGCTTAGGGTGCTTTCGCTGCCCACGTAAGCTCTGCTCACCTTGGGCCGGATGTGTTCCAGCTCCCCATTCTCCAGCCGCCAAAGCACATGTTGTGTGCTATCACTGCCAATGCCAAAGTTAAGTGCATGCAGAGGAGAAAAGAGCTCCCGCCAGATCTGCAGACAAGAAGTGGTGTGGGCACAGGGGCGTTGGCAGCGGGGACCACCGCCCTCTGTCCAAGTGTGAACCAAACGTCAGCATGGAAGAGCCCTGCCTTATGGAAGCAGTCCGGCCCAAACCTCTCACTTTATACAAAACTAGTATGGTCTCCCTTTCACGGAGACCCACAGAAGCAAGACTCACTTTATGGAAACCCATTTGGCTCGAGTCATGCATTGAACCATTAGCATTACAGCTGATGAAAGCCATTATGGTTTGACCTCATTTAGTGGAAAGATCACATAATTGAGCCCCCTTTGTGGAGAGCTATTACAGTTGACTTTCGCTTGGTGGAAACACTAGTGTTTTGTGGACATCCATGAGGGCTGTGCACTCCCTTAAGCAAACAATAGAGTCTCACCTCAGGCAATCTTCTCGAAAGAAAGCCTCAATCTTGACAAAGACCCGTCACACAGCTCCTTCTCAGTACAGTGCTGCACCTTACACCAATGTTTTGGGTGTGGGGTGCCGCCTGAGGCTATTTTGGGTACTTCATACTCCGTCTCGCCTGGGCTCTGATCCAGGTGTGTCAGTGAGGGCACAGGCCTGGGTGGGGCAGGGGGACGAGGACGGGCCTCACCTCGCACTGGTGCATTAGCTGGACCAAGGAGTCCCCGATGAAGACGACTTCGGGTTCCTTATCTTTGCTGTCGGCCACGAACCGATGGTGCTTCGGGGACGTACAAGGGGGAGTCAGTGGCACGCGCGCTCCTGGGCCCGCCCCGCTCCGCTTCTAGAGGCAGCACCACCCCGACTGCCCGGTTTCCTAATCACGTACAGAGAGCGGCGCCAAACAGCTGCTCTCCTGAGGCCCCTCCCGTACTCCTGAGTATCGCGGGCCGGGTCGCTCACCAGGGACATCCAGCGTCCGTCGCCCTGCACGTCCTGCACCGGCGTGGGCTTGCTGGCTGGGTTCTCCTCTCCACTCATCTTGGCGCCGCGGCTCCTGCAGGATGGGCGAGCGAGGCCGACCCGGGAGAGTTGGCCGAGGAGGTGGCTCCGCCACGCCCACCCCTCCCTTCCCGGAACAATGGACGGTCCCGACGCCCGCACTCCAGCGAGGACGACGGCCGATCCCGGGCGCCGCCTCCTCCGCAGGAACGGAAACCTTCACTTAGAAGGGGAGGTGGAATCGGGAACCCATGCTTCCCCCGCGGCGGCCGTGCAGTGGACTCGTCCAGCGCTTCCCGCCCGGGCCACTCAATCTCGGGCGGCGGCCGCTAGCGCACCGGGGCACCTGGGGACGGGGAGGCGAGACCATCCAGCACCCGTGGGGGAGGGAGAAACCACCACACCTGCGTCAGGGGAAGGGGCAAACTACCTGAAAGGCCCGGGGGGGGGGTGGAATCTAGAGCCTTTTCTTGGGGGGGAGACACCATTTGCTATAGCGCGAGAAATGTGCGGAAGGGATCACCAGCTGTGTGTGTGTGTGAGAGAGAGAAAGAGAGAGAGAGAGAGAGAGAAAGAAACAGAGATCACCAGCTCTGTGTGTGTGTGTGTGTGTGTGTGTGTGCTCACCAGCTATGTTTGTGTCTCATTCACGTGGTGGGGGGCAGGGGAGTGAGTGGACGAGTCCATTCCTGGATCCCTTGAGGGGGTGGCTTGTACGCACCTGGCTAGGAGAGGACGCTCCCATTTTCTACTGATGTGGGGAGAAAAAAGGAAGACGGCAAAATGTGAAAAATAGAGCCTCAGTGGTAAAGGCTAAGGCAGCACCCGGACTTTAGTGAGCCTATCTACTCGTGCTTCCCCCCCCCCCCAAAACCACCAGTTTTTGTGGCATAAAATCTAAACTACATTATCTTTGCATTACATACATCACAGGCGCTGCAAAGAGGGCAGTAGAAGGGGCAGAAAGAGAAAGGGAACTAGAGATGCTGCAAGGCCCAGGTCCAGCCTGGCGCCCTTCCCGCCCAGCTCATCTTGCAGATCTGTGGCCTCTCTTCCCCTCCCTAAACCCACAGGTGCGTCTGGGCTCTGAAACCTACATCCATAGCCAAGGCCACCTAAGGTCGCCCCCCCAACGCCCCATATTAATCTCAAATCTCAAGACTTCCCAGCTCTTCCTGTTCTCAGGAACCAGAGGGGGGGTCCCCCTCCCCCCTAAACTATCCGGTTATATTCCTGTAGCTCTACTCCCAGATGAGACCTTCCCATCTATTCATTCTGTCCTAGGTAGGTTGATACTGAGATAATCTTATTTATCATGTTAATGTTTTGCCTCCGTACACTAGCCTGGAACAGGGCCTGACACATAGTACCAAGTACTGTGGCTGCTCACAAGAACTTGAATAAATATTAAATGAATGGGTCAGATCCTGGCCTTGTCCCAGCGTGTTGGGGAAGACAGATCAGACAAAGAGCTGGGAGAAGGATCAAGGCTGTGATTAAGAGAAGGAGAGAAGAAGGAGGAGGAAGAGAAGGACTCTGAGGGTGAGGGGTTTCCTAGTAGTATTTGAGTTAGTCTTTGAAAAACCAGGCAAGCAGTATTACACAGGTAATATAGCTTATATAGTTCATTAGGGCACGGGGAATACTCTGGTCATAGCTTGATTATAAAGGCTGAGGAGGGGGCGGGGCCCCGGGGTGGCTCAGTCAGTTAAGCTGCTGACTCCTGATTTCAGCTCAGGTCATGATCTCAGGGCCCTGGCATCAAGCCCTGCATCTGGCTCTGCGCTTAGCAGGGAGCCTGCTTAAGGATTCTCTCTCGCTCTCCTTCTGTCCCTCCCCTCGCTCATGCTCACTATCTCGCTCTCTCTCAAATAGATAAATACATCTTAAAAAAAAAAGTCTGAGGGAACAAGTGTAGATAGATACTTTGGAAAGGCAGAGAAGCATTCTGGAAGCAAAGCTGAGCGAGAAACAGCTTGGAGGCATTCATTTCATTCAAATCAAGCGCTGTTTCAAGTTAGGTATATTGGCTCATTTCATACTTACAGCCACCACATGAAGGAGGTACTACTACCAACTCCATTTTACAAATTAGGAAGCTGAGGGTCTGAGCAGTTATTTTTTCAAGGTCACACAACTGTAATATGCCAGTTTGGGCATTTGAACCTGGGTAGTCTAACTCCAGATCCAAGTTCTGAAATGACGACTCTACACTGATTGTCTGGGGATGAATTCTGTGACTGCCTGGGGACCGGCTGCAAATGGAGACTACCATGGCCCCTTGTTCCTCGCCTCATCACACTTTCCGGAGAGAAAGTCCGCTAATAGACATCTAAACCAACCAGCATTCAGGAAGGGGGCGGGCCCCACTGGGCCTCACAGCCCATTGGTGGATGGGAGATGTCTAAGGGCAAATGAGAGAGGTTTCTGAGAGTAAGGCTGGAATGGGCGGGACTATAACCGGCACTTTGTGCCTCGTGCCTCTCTCGGGAGCAGAAAGCCAAAGGGCGTGGGAGGGACACACGCATGCGCGACGTGCGCAGGAGGCCAAGCGTGAGGCCCGGAAGAGACTCGAGTGCGTCGTAAGCTGGGGTTACCGCGGAAAAGAAGCCACTGCACCCCAAAGCCACGTGGGGTGGGTGGGGGCCGGGATTCGTTGGTCCAGGAGAAGGTGAGGTGCTTCACCCCCTGCTCCCACCAACCGTACCCCCTTTCCCTAACCTTAACTGCCCATCCTTGCCTCGACTCCTGCCCTAGGCCACCTCACTCCCGTGACCAGGCCCCAGTTCCTGGTAGCTCCTGCATTGCCTTTTCTGCTTTCCCAAGGTCTTCTCTGCCTTTCCAACTTCTTTTCTGCTGTTTGTTTCTCTGCCATCTCTCTCTGCATTCTCCAGTAATCTCCTCTATTCCTAGATTTCTCTCTGTCCACAATCCCATTCTGGTTTACCAGATCCCTGTGGTCTCATGATCCCGTCCCAGTCCCCCATCTTTTACCTATTTCCTCACATCCCTGTACCCTGTAATCCTTTCTTTAGTCCCTGACAAATCTTCCCACTCACTATGACTCCCTTGACCCCACCCGACCCCTGTGACTCCTTCCCTGACCAAGTCTTTGCCAATGGCTCCCTTACTGTCATCTCTGTAAATAGTACTTCCACCTCACCCTTTCTCACCATTCACTTTTAGTCCACGGCTTGCCCGCATACTGACGACCATCCTAGCTTTTTCTTCCAGGACACAATGGACCCCCGGGGGCCAGCCCCCCAGCCCTTCCAGCGGCCTGAGAAACCTGGTCGTGTCCGCCGTCGGAAGACCAGGCGGGAGCGCAACGAGGTCCTGATGGGCAGCCGCCGGCCATTGACCCGTCAGGATCCTCTTGTGACCAGTCAGGATCCCTCTGTGGTCCCTGCTGCTCCCAAGCTTGTGGTCATAACCCAGGGCCGGCTGAGCCGGGAGCACCGGGGTCTCTTCAACCATGAGGTGAAATCTCTGGACGTGGCGCGGCTGCTTAGCTGTGAGTCCCTGGAGCCAGGCACCCCTTCACTACCCACCAAACCCTCCCCAAGCCCAAGTCGGGCCCAAGAACCGGCCCTGCAGTCAAGGGGCAAGGAGAACCAGGTGCCTAGAGGCTCGGGCCCAGGCCCACCCAGTCCCCCAGAGTTCCCTGGCTTGGGGCAGCTGCTGGAGGAGCTGCAGTGCCAGCTGATTCTGCCACAGGCCTTCCCCAGGAGGAACCTAGTACAAGAAGCCAGGGATGCCATCGTGGGCACCTTACAGGCCTGCCATGGCTGTGTGCCCGACCTCACCCTGGTGCTCCGTGGCTGCCAGCCACCCTTACCAGGTGAGCCTACCTCCTGCTCCCTGTACTCACCTTCCCCTGTCTGCTCTAGCTCAGCTGTCCCCCTTGCTTTTTTCTTTTGTGCTAGGGACCAAGCCTGGTGGCCCTGAAAGCCGAAGGATGACACCCTCCTGGATCAACAGCCCCGAGCAGGCCCCAGGGGAGGGGAGGCAGAGGAGGCAACAGAGGACAAAAGAGCTCACCTTTGCCATGCCTCACACCTCCGGCACTCCCATGGTGCACAGGGTGAGCCTGGCACCGCCAAAAGGTCCCTGGCCACCCCCCTTGCCCTTGTTGCCTTCCCCATCCGGGGCAGCCTGGGGCCCCCCAACAGCCTTTGACCTGCTGAAAAGCATCTGGCTGGTAGCCACACCGCCCCCTCCGCGGCCCTGGGGGGTCGGGCCACAACAACCCCTGCCTCAGCCACCATCACCCTTGTTGCCCAGAACCTCTGCCCTGGACTGGAGCCCCAGCCCCCCTGCCCCACTGCCCAGCCTCTCCTGGGTAGTGGCCCAGAACAGCCCAGAGGCCTGGTCCTTTCCACCCATGAGACTGTACTGAGGGGCTGAGGCTGGGCTGGGGGCACTCCTAATCACCTCAATAAAGTACCTTCTTCATGGTCCTCTTGATTTTCAGTGAGTGGCTGATCCAAGACAGCAGCCTTGCTTTGCTCTGAGTTCTGGGACCAAGATGGAGGGGAAGATACCGTCGCTTGTCACCTTCCTGGGGTTTGAGGGGCCAGCGGGCTGGGGAAACCTGGGGCTTCAGTTAGTTCCACACATTCACCCACTGAAGCCAACTATGTGCTGGGCCCAGCCCTGGTGATGCTGGGGCCCCAGAGTGAGTGCTACTGTGGCTCTGTCCCCAGGAGACTTCCAGTCCAGGGGTGGGCACAGACAGTCCCAGCCCCAGTGGTTGTATTTGGGAGGTAGAGAGGTGCAGGGGCTGAGGGAGTCCAAGGAGGGAGTGATGATTAAGCCCTGGTGATGAGAGAGTTGTTCAGAAAGGAGCATACGTAGATCTTTACACGTTTTAAGATTAGCAAAAACTTACTAGTAGAGGAGGAAAAGAACATTTCAGGCTATACTAGAAATGCTGTTATGTGGGACAGAATGTGCATATAGTCCATATCCCTAGGCTGTCCTGGGACCTAGAGGGAGTCACGTCCAGCCCCTGCCCTTGATGGGCTTCTGGTGCGGTAGGCACAGGACCTGTGTTTGCAGGGTCACGACAGGAGTGACAGATGAGGCCTGAATCTGCCCGACAGACTGTAATTTTACTTTGGCCCAAGATACATATTACATTTTTTAATTAATTGCTTACTATTACAAATCAGTTTGCTTTAAAACAGAAGCAAAACAAAAAAAGCCCAACACATTTATGGCTTCTCTGAAAGAAAGAAAGAAAGAAAGAAAGAGAAAGAAAGAAAGAAAGAAAGAAGGAAAAGATCTGGCAGCAGACCTACTATCCCTTCTGGCAACAACTGGCTCAAGCCAAGCAGCAGAGGCCGCCTTTTCATGGGGCTCACACTCTCTCACACTGAAGCGTTTCATGCACTTATGTTTCCTGCCTGGCCCCTGGCTTAGAAAGTTTTTTAAAATGATATTTTGAGGAGCAGCACATTTTTTGCAGAGGAGGGGGAGGAACGAAGCTAGAAATGTTTGTTGGAATCTGATCAGGAAAATGAAGCTGAGGGACTTGGACGCTACTCTGTAAAGCCTTTCCAGGGATTCTCATTGCCCACTGGGAAACCATAAGGTTGGAACCAGCCGGTAGGGGACTGAACTGGGAGATCACAGAACTTGGCTGAGGTCTAATGAGAAAGTGGCAATGCTGGATTTTGAACCCAGGCAGTTGATTTCAGTCTGCTCTGGACTTCTCACAACACCACTTCTGCCCCGCAGCCACCTGGGTTCACACCCCAGTGAGCAGTGACTGGACAGGGTCAGGCAGTGGAGTGGAGTGGTTGTAGCCCAGGGTTCTGCCATCTACGGGTTTTGTGACCCAGAACAAGTGGTTTGCCCTCTCCCGCCTCTGTGTCTCTGTGGGCACTTCACAGAGCCCATGGGATCTGGGGTGGACACAGCTGGGGATGGCTGTCATGCGGGCGGGGACGAGCAATCGAAGAGCAGTTTGGGGACTAAATTTGGGGGAGGTCAGGAGCAAGCTGGGGTCTGTGGTTTGGGGGTCATCCCGAGATGACAGTCTGGAGGAGGAGGCACGGCTTGGGGGAATGGGAGTTCAGGGCAGGACACTGGGAGCCAGAGGTGTCAGGGACACTCCCAGAGGGGAGGGCTGAGGATGGGGCGGGGTGGAGAGGCTACGAGAGGGGCGCCCTCTCTCACGCGGATTGGGAAGGCGCCAGGCCAGGCCAGGCCATCTCAGAGGAGGGGGCGGGGAGCGCGGCGCCCGGCGGCCCCTTTAATCGGGGGCGCGCGCTGGCCGGCCCGCGCGCTCTCGCCGCCGTCGCCGGGCCGAAGCGGGAGCCGGAGCGGAGCTGGGGCCGGGGCCGGGGCCGGGGCCCGTAGCGGGCGGAATGGAGCCCCCGCGCGCGCCCGCTCTGTGCCGCCTGCTGCCGCCGCTGCTGCTCCTGCTGCTGCCACTGCCCCCCCGCGCCCGGGCCAAGTACGTGCGGGGCAACCTCAGCTCCAAGGAGGTGAGCGCGCTGGGCCCTCCCCTGCCACCCGCCGGGCCCCAGGGAACGGGAGGGAAGGGAGGGAGGAGGGTGCCGCCCCGCCCCCTGCCGCCCTTCCCAGGCGGTCCCTGGGAGCCGCGGGGTAATGGGGCTGGCGGTTATGGCGGTGGGGGGACTGGGTCGGTGCTGAGGCTGAGAGGGGCTGTGGGGTCGAGAGGAGACTTGGGGATTATAGGAGGGACACTGAGGTCAGAGCTGCGCGAGGAGGAGGGACGGGTTGGGAGAGTCGGAGTTTGGGGTGGGGGTTGGGGGGACGCCGAGGTGGTGCTGAAGGGACAGCACTTTTCACTCCGCGGAGAGCCTTGAATTCATACTCCTGCTCAGGGCCCGGAGAGAGCCGTTTGGAATATTCCCCAGCATGAGATGGCCTCTGGGACCCCCGTGGGAGGCATGTGTGTGGATAACCCCGGGGGCATGGCAGTCAGCTGGTGTCTGGGACTGAACGTGGCGGCGGTGGGCATCTGGCCCTCCGGGGTCTTTCTCAGTGCACTCAGAAAACGGGAGAAGTGTTTGTGGGGAGAAGAAACTTGGGTGGGGGCACACCTGAGGCAAGAATCCTGGACCCAAGGTGAAAGGATCACAGAAGAATTTAGGAGGTCCCCTTATACTTCTTGGGAAACCAGCTACCCAAGTGTAGGGAAGGAAAGCTGGGGGCCCGTGGAGTGGAGTTCTCAAAAGACTCAGCAGAACGGGGCCCCTTTTCTAGGACTGGCTGTTCCTGACGAGATTTTGCTTTCTTTCGGATTACGGCCGACTGGACTTCCGTTTCCGATACCCTGAGGTGAGCCTTCCCCAACTAGTCTCCATGCGGAGGCTGGATACTCCCTTGGCCTCCCAAGGCAAGGGCCACCCCAGCTCCCCGCGCTCCCCCAAACTTCAAATCCTCTGGGTCTGCAGGCCAAGTGCTGTCAGAACATTCTCCTCTATTTCGACGACCCATCCCAGTGGCCAGCTGTGTACAAAGCAGGGGACAAGGTGAGGGCCGTGAGGAGGGTGTATGGGAGGAGAGGGGAGAAGGTTGAGGCTGGCCAGGGCGTGACCATGTCCCTGCCTTCCCCAGGACTGCCTGGCCAAGGAGTCCGTGATCAGGCCCGAGAACAACCAGGTCATCAACCTCACTACCCAGTACGCCTGGTCAGGATGTCAGGTATGGGCCCAGTCTGGGGGAGTGGACAGGTGCTGAAGTCCGAAGGCCTGGGGGCTGCGCAGACAGGCTTCAGCCTTCTTCTTGCTCCTCCCCAGGTAGTGTCAGAGGAGGGAACCCGTTACCTGAGCTGCTCCAGCGGCCGAAGCTTCCGCTCCGTCCGTGAAAGGTGGTGGTACATTGCACTCAGCAAGTGTGGGGTAAGGGGCTGGGCCAGCCACCTGGGCCTTCTCCTCCTTGCCTTCCTGCTGACCCCCTGCCCGCCCAGCCCCCCACCCACACCCCGCTTAGGCCTCCACACTCTCCACAGGGAGATGGGCTGCAGCTGGAGTACGAGATGGTCCTCACCAATGGCAAGTCCTTCTGGACACGGCATTTCTCGGCTGATGAGTTTGGTGAGCATCCGGGGACCCAGAAGCCAGGACCTTTGTGGGACTCTAGAGTGGGGTGTCTGCTGAGGTGACACCCAGCCTGACTGAACCATTTCCTCCTTCTACCAAATTGGCAGGGATCCTGGAGACAGATGTGACTTTCCTTCTTATCTTCATCCTCATCTTCTTCCTCTCCTGTTACTTTGGATGTGAGTCCCGCACATGGTGGTAGTGGTGGGGTTAGGAGTTATGGGGGGCAGGGTTGGGGGAGGTCAGCTACTCTCCCTTCCTGTCTGTGAGCCCCCTTCCCCTTCTTCTCTTCTAGATTTGCTGAAAGGTCGTCAGTTGCTCCACACAACTTATAAAATGTTCATGGCTGCAGCAGGAGTGGAGGGTGAGGTTTAGAGTAACCCAACTTTGAGTTCTGTCAGAGGAGGGACCTAGGGTCCAGATACCTGGGTCTGAGGGAAGAGAGGCTGAGGCCTGGACTCCTGGGTCTGAGGGAGGAAGGGCTGGAGGCCCTGGACCCCTGCATCTGAGGGAGGAGGGATCTGAGGGAGGACGGACTAGGGGACTAGACTCCCGGGTCTGAGGGAGGAGGGGCTGGGGGACTAGACTCCTGGGTCTGAGGGAGGAAAGGCTGGAGGCCCTGGACCCCTGCATCTGAGGGAGGAGGGGTCTGAGGGAGGATGGATTAGGGGACTAGACTCCTGAGTCTGAGGAAGGAGGGGCTGGGGGCCTGGACTCCCAGGTCTGAGGGAGGAGGGACTGGGGGACTAGACTCCCGGGTCTGAGGGAGGACGGGGCTTGGGGTCTGGAGATCTGGGTCCTGGCGAGGAGGGGCTGGGGCCTGGACTGCAGAGTCTCCTAGGACATCAGTGGGAAGAAATGGTGTAGAATCCTGGTGGGGATGAAGGAGGGCTTCTGGCCATCTGGATCGTAGTGCTGGGAAACAGTGATGCCCCAAAGCCGGTTTCTGTCCTTTCCTCCCTCTGCCCATTGTCCCCTCAGTCCTGAGCCTCCTGTTTTTCTGCATCTACTGGGGCCAGTATGCCACTGATGGCATTGGCAACGAGAGTCTGAAGATCTTGGGTGAGAATGAAGTGGGCCGGGGAAGGGTGCCCAGGCTGTCTCTGAGCCCTGTGTCTGAGACGCCCTCTCCTCCCTTCTCCCAGCCAAGCTGCTCTTCTCCTCCAGCTTCCTCATCTTCCTGCTGATGCTCATCCTTCTGGGGAAGGGATTCACGGTGACACGGTGCCCAGGCTGGGGCGGGAGGGCGTGCTGGGCGGCGGCGTGGCTGGGCTAGGGAGCAGGGCACTCGGGTGGATCCGGGGGATGGCTGCCCGCTTCTCCCTGACAACGCCCACCCCTGCTGTCTCCCCTCATGGCTGGCCGCCAGGGGCCGCATCAGCCACTCGGGTTCCGTGAAGTTGTCTGTCTACATGACCCTGTACACCCTTACCCACGTAGCGCTGCTCATCTATGAGGCCGAGGTGAGTACCAGCCGCCACTGCCCAGGCCTTTCTCCCCGCCACCCCCCCCCAAGGCTTTTGGCTACCTCCTCCACCTGTCTGCCAGCCCTTCCCCACATCGCACTCTTGCTGGCTCGCTCTCTCCCACTCTGCGATTTCTGCCTGCCCATCTGTCTCTCTGAGTGCATGCCTCCCCTCTTCCCCATCTCTGAGGAGCCTTCTTCCTCCTCCCTCTGTCTCTCACCGTCTGTCACATTTATGCTCAGTGTCATGACTGAGAGTTCAAGAGTCCCACAGAACTGGATTCCATTCTGGCCCTCCCACTTCCCAGCTAGCTGACCTTGGGTGATGCCTGCCCCCTCTAAGCCTGTTTCCTCTTCTGGAAAAGTAGGAGCGTCTTACCTATCCCAGGGGGGCTCCTTTCAGACTTTATATCACCTTGGCTTTGACTTTGGCCAAAAGATGTCCCTCTTAGCTTCAGTTTCCCCTTCTGTGTAGTGGGGTGATAATAAGACCTAACGAGTTGATGCAAATGGAAAAGCTTACGCATGGTAGGTGTCTTGCCCCATGTTGGGCCCTTGGTAGCGAATGCATTCTCTTTCTCTATGTGCTTCTGTTTCCATTTCATGCCCTCCTGCTGCTTCTGTTCTGACCAAGTCCCTCTGCCCCCTGGGTGCCGAGGGGTGGGGTCTGGGGTCCCTGTGTGGAGGGCAGGGGGTCAGGGCTATAACGACCTCTCTCCCTTGGGTCCAGTTCTTTGACCCGGGCCAGGTGCTGTACACATATGAGTCGCCGGCGGGCTACGGGCTCATTGGGCTGCAGGTCGCGGCTTACGTGTGGTTCTGCTACGCCGTGCTGATCTCCTTGCGCCACTTCCCGGAGAAGCAGCCCTTCTATGTGCCCTTCTTTGCTGCCTACACCCTCTGGTGAGACGTGCTGGGCCCCCACCCTGTCCCTGTCTCCTGGCCCTGGGGCTTCCCAGAACTATCCATTTCTCAGGCCCTTCCCAGTGAGGCTGATGGCCTTTCCAGTCAGGCAGCTGTCCCAGAGGCTGGCACTGACTCGCTTTGTGACCTGGAAAAATTTACTTTCCCAAATTGAAAAACAAACAAACAAACAAACAAACAAGAGTGGCTCAGGTTGCCTACCCATAAGGAAAGGGTTCTCGTGAGCATGCATTGGGCAACATGTAAGGGCCTTGTGTCGGGCACACAGTGAGTGTTCAATAAAAGCTAGTTGTAATTTTTTATCGTGCAACATAACATAGCAGCACGGGAGGCGGATTCTAAGCCTGACTGCCTGGGTTCAGATCCCAGTTCTAAAGCTTGTAAGCTGAGTGACCTCACGCAAATCAATTAACTTCTGTCTGCCTCAGTTTCCTTACCTGTTTAATGGGGATGGAAATTGTACTTGCTTCATAGGGTCATTGTGACAGTTAATGAGTTTACATACGTGAGATGCAGAAAGTCCTTAAGTGTTATTGTCCTATCTTAGTTCATTCACCAAATATCTTTTGATTCCCTATCAGGAGCCAAGATTTAGGGTGGGGTGGAACTGAGTTATATTCAACCTAGTCTTTGCCTTCCAGAATTTCCCAGGCCAGTGGGATTCCTGCCCCCTTATAACCTCTGGTCTCTGAAGGCCACACTGGCTTCTCTCCAGTTTGGGACCCACCTGGGCCCTGTGCGTGTGTGTGTGTGTGTGGCAGGGGAGCTGGGGCCATGGGGTGGGGATGAGGGCAAGGGCAGTGTCTCTAGTGACCCAGTACCTCCCCTTCAGGTTCTTTGCAGTTCCTGTGATGGCCCTGATCGCCAACTTCGGGATCCCCAAGTGGGCCCGGGAGAAGATTGTCAATGGTATCCAGCTGGGGATCCATTTGTATGCCCATGGCGTGTTCCTGGTGAGGAAGGGCACCCAGGTGGGGTGGCAGCCTGATGGGTGGAGGATGCATGAGGCTTCCCACCCCTGATCTGTCTGAACCTTCTGTTCTGAGCTTTTCATCCATTTCTTTCACTCCATCCCTTTAGTCATCCAACAGACACTTACTGAGAACCTGCGGGGTTCCTGCAGGCTACTCTCCTGTGTCCCCGCCTCCCCCCAGTCCACCTTCTTTTATTCCTCGCTCCCACCTTGTCCTGGCCTCTTCCCCAACCCTACCCCCACTTTTTTTTCCTTAAATAAACTGCACTCAGTGTGAGGCTTGAACTCACGACCCTGTGATCAAGAAGCCACATGTTGTACCGACTGAACCAGTCGGGTGCCCAATAACTCCATCCTCTTTCTTTGACCCCCTCCCATTCCCATTCCCGACCCTGTGTTCCCAGACTCTCACACTTCCCTTCTGTATCCCACTGCCTTTCCCAAACCCCTTGGTCACTACTCCACCCTTCCCCAACGCATTCTCCCATCTGCCATCACAGGCCATTGTCCAGGAAGAAGCAGGTTGGGGTGGGCCAGGCTGGGGTCCCAGGGGGCCTGGATCTCAATGACATCAAGAGGGTATCAGCACCAAACCTCTTCTTTGCCCTGGTTTATATCCTGTCTGGCTTTTTGGGTAACAGTTCAGATATCCATATGGTCATATATCTTGTTTAATTGTCAGAGCAGCCCCCAGGACAGAATGGATAATGGTCATTGAACCCACTCTGCAGAAAAGGGAAGGAACTAAGGCCCAGACAGGGAGGTGACCTGCTAGGGCTCCATGGCCTTTGGTGTTAGGGTGGGGACTTTGAGCCCAGTCCTTCTCCAGCAGACCATCAGAGGGAGCCAGACAGGGATACAGGCATTGATGAGGGCCCCAGGTCCTGCCTGATCCCAGGAGTCCACAATGTGCTCTGGGTGGGGAATGTATTCAGTCACAGATGGCCGGGTCCCCCATCTTCCACCCCAGAGCCCGACTTAGTTACAGACTCACCTTCCCAGGACAGCCCTTCTTGAAGCTCTGTGGGAAGTCAGAAAGGGACAGAAAGAGGAGAAATGCAGGGAACCATCATGTGCCAAGCTCTGCACTAGGCTTTTGCATTTCTACCCTCTCCTCATCTTTCCAAGCAGTGCCTACTTTTCCCCAGTGAGGCTCAGGGAGTTTTATCAATATGCCCCAGATCCCATACTCAATGATCTGTGGGGCATGAGAGGTCGGGTGTGGGCCCGAACATGGAAATGCAGTGCCCTTTTAGCTATAGTTCACCTTCAGCCAGTTTCTTTCCTAAAAATTAGTTCAGCACAGCTCCTTGTCCGCTATTGAGCACAACCTTGGGGTGGGGGGGCTCATGCTGGGCTCCCATGTGCAGTGCTAGAGTCACACTCAGTCCCCGCCCTCATGACTTACTAGACTAACTGGGGACACATCTCTACATTCGACCGATAGTTATTGAGTGCTTATGAGCCAGGTACTGTTCCAGAAGGTATTGGGGATTCAGCAGAGAACTGAACAAATTCCTGCCTTCATGGCGGGAACATTCCAGAGTCTATCCGGTGTTGTCCCAATTGACCTTTCTGTGTTTGTGCAAATATTCTATACTCTGTGCTGTCCAAAAAAATAGCTACTATCCACATGTGGTTACTGAGCACTTCAGTGTGGCTGGTGTGACTGAAGACAAAAATTTTCGTTTACCTTTGATTAATTTAAATGTAAATAGCTCCATATGGTTAGTGACTGTCATACTGGACAGTGAAAGACGCTGACACTTAACCAATCAGCGGTAGGTCAGTGATCAGGGCTCTGATGGAGGAATCATCCCGGGTGGTGCACGGAGGAAAAAGGTGGGAGCTCAGGGCACCCCGAGAGTCTAGAGTAGGTGCCAAATGCAGGCTGAAGGGCCACAGGGAATCTTGGGGGATGTCAAGCGAAGGGGAATTCTTAGGACCCCTTGTCTGGACAGTGCTTCTCCAACCAGCACCTGGCATCTCCTCCCAGATCATGACACGCCCGTCGGCGGCCAACAAGAACTTCCCGTACCACGTGCGCACATCGCAGATCGCCTCAGCTGGGGCCCCGGGCCCCGGAGGGAGCCAATCCACGGACAAGGCCTTCCCGCAGCACGTCTATGGGAACGTGACGTTCATCAGCGACTCGGTGCCCAACTTCACGGAGCTCTTCTCCATCCCCCCGCCCGCTTCCTCCGTAAGCCCCGCGCCCCCGGCGCACGAGGAGCTGCTGGCGCCGCCCCTGGAGTACCTGACCCCGCTCCCCGCCCCGCCGCCGCCCCCCTCTCCCAGGCGCCTGAGCCCACCCCCCGCGTTTCGCACGCCCCGGGCCCCAACACCGCGCCGCGACCGCCCCCCGGCGCCCGCGCCCACCCTGCCCGACTGGGTCCTGGCGCTCTTGCGCGCGCCCCCGCAGACGCCACGCGCCGTGCCCCCGCCACTGGCCTTCCGCGGCTCTCCACCCACTCCCCGGCCGCCGCCGGAGTTCGCCCCGCGCGCTCCGACGCCGCCCCTTGAGTACCTGGCCCCGCTGCCCAGGCGCCCGGGCACCCGCTCCTTCCCTGACTGACACCTGCGCCCGCACCTCGGGAGGGGGGCTCCTTTGTGGGGAGGGGGACGGGCCTTCGGGGCCGCATCTGCCCCCCCGTGGGTCCCGGACGGCCTCTGACCCTGACCCCCCTCCCAGGCCGGGAAGCAGGTGGAGGAGACAGCGGTGGCGGCGGCGGTGGCCCCGAGGGGCCGCGTGGTGACCATGGCCGAGCCGGGCGCGGCCTCCCCGCCCCTTACCGCTCGGTTCCCCAAGGCGGCCGACCCGAGCTGGGATGGCCCGACGCCGCCCTACCAGCCGCTCGTGCCCCAGACGGCGGCGCCGCACACCGGCTTCACCGAATACTTCAGCATGCACACGGCCGGGGGCACCGCACCCCCGGTCTGAGCACCCTTGCCCACCCCTGCCCCATGGGCCGCGCGCCGGGCCCCGGCCGGGCTCCAGAACCCCTGCTCTATCCCGGCCCCAGGGCTCTGCCGTCCTAGGCCTTCCCGACCCTCCCCAACCCCGCGCGCCCAGGTAGGGGTGCGTACTGTCCCGCTCCCCCTCCCCCCCCCGACTTTTGTGCCAAACGGTCCCGCGGGAGCCGCTCTCCCCGTCCCCTCCCTCAGCCCCTGCCCCGAGCGGCGCCGGATTCTGGGCTCCCGCTGTTCCGAGACCTACGGCTCCCTGGCCCCCTCCGAGATCTCTGATCCCGCCGGACCCCGGAACACCAGTGACGATCGCCGGGACCCTGCCCGTGACTCTCCAGGACTCCGCGACCCCGAGCCATTGCTCCTGGGACGGATATTGTGAATCTGGTCTCGACTCTGAAACCTTCCCTTGGATCTCTGTGACCTCGGACCCGAGCTCTGCCCACCCCTATCTCCATCCGGGGGGCCTCCCTCAGGTCCCCGGCAGAAAGACTTTTTCCCTTCTTGCCAAAATAAAGCGGATTCGTTGAGTTTTTATCTATAAAATGGCCTCTTTACATCTTGATGGTGCTCAGAGGCGGGGCGGAGCATGAACCATTCCAGGACCTGGACCTCAGTGTGTCCACCTGTGAAATGGCATTTTGGGAGGGGCCCGCATAACCTGGCCTTCATACTGGCCCAGAATCTGGGAGTACTGAACATCTGAATCATCTAACAGAACCCTCTTACTGCACCGCTCCTTTTATTTTTACCGTCTCGTCTCCAGTCAGAGCTAGAGGCGCCCTCCAGTGGCACAAACTTTGCTCAACCATCTACCTGTACCCGAGTCCGGGTTACGATTTTAGCACTGCGCATGTGTAATCTCTCTTCGCCCGCCAAGGGGCGGGGGGGGGGGTCACTGCTGCGCACGCGTCTGGGAACAAATGGGCGGGGAAGTTTCCGGAAGTCTCCCTTTGTGGAGGGGTGGGGTTGAATGCTCTGCAGTCCTCCCAGGGCCGCTCTGACCTGCGGCTCTGCGACTTCTCGCCTCCTCTCCATCTTTCCTCCCACAGCGGCCGCTCGGCCCCCGCCCCCTCGTCCTCCCAGCGGGTCTTCCCAGGCCGCTCTGGCCCGAGCGTCCCCTCGTCTCTCTGATCTGGCCCATCCGGCTCCGGAGGGAGGCGCGGGTGGGTGAGCTAGGGAGTGCGTCTATGGGGTCCAGGCCCGAGCCCCTGAAGACGGGCTCCGCCCCCGACACCCGCTCGCGCCCCGCCCCCGGTTGGAGGGGTCTCTCTCGGACCTTCCGGTCCTGGCCCGGCACGACCCGCACCCTCTATAGAGGCCCCCACCGGGCTGTAGAGCCCTTCGCTCCCTGGGGACCCACCCGTTTATAAGGTCCGTTTCGGCCTGCAGCGGCCCGCGTCTATAACTGCTGGACACCGTTTATGGGGTCAGCTAGCTTATGGGGGCCCGTGACTATAAGGGCCTCCCACGGTCCCTAGGGGTCGGCCCCGTCCGTAAGGACCCCATTTACAGGTCCTTCCATGGGTCTATAGGGCCTGGCCCGCGGCTGCCAGAACCCGTCTACGGCGGCGGTTCCCTTCGTGGGGTCTGCAACTCCTGGACCTCCCTGGTCTACAAGGCCATGTCCCGTCTATAGAGGTCACATTTGCAGGGCCTCACGCCGTGTGGAGGGTCCTCTCCCGGTCTTCAGGGCCTGTCCCGTCTGTAAGAGTCAGTGCGGGAGGCGGCGATGGCCCTGGGCCCGGCTCTGGCCGTGGCCCTGGCTCTATCTTTGGCCCGGCTGGGGCCGCTGTTCCCTGGGGCCCAGGCAGGGGACTGCAAGGGGCAGCGGCAAGTACTGCGGGAGGCGCCAGGCTTCGTGACGGATGGTGCGGGCAACTACAGCGTCAATGGCAATTGCGAGTGGCTCATCGAGGGTGAGTGGGGCCGCGTGGGTCACACACCCACCGATTCGCTAATTCATTCATCTGTGCACTCATTAATCCCACTCACCGCATTCCCACACCCCGGTTCTGGTCCAGGCCCTTTGTTCTGATATGCAGCCAACCTGGGCTCTGCCCCGGAAGGCTTCAAGTCTGGTGGGGGAGTTGCACCCAGGCCCAGATGGACAATTACAAGCCAAGAGCATCAATGAGAGATATTCTGAATAGTTGTTAGCAACTCAGGCTCTGAGCCCAACCACCTGCTTCAAATTTGGGTTCCACTTCTCACAGTAGCTTTGTGAATTTGGGCAGGCAGCTTCCTTTCTCTGAGGTCCAGCTTCCCCTCCTCCCAAGTAGGGTTCATACTAGTACTGACCTCGTAGGGTTGTTAGAATTAAATGAGAACACTATGTAACGTGCCTGGCACATAGTAAGTACACAGTAAATGGTATTAGGATTATACTGTTGTTATTTTTAAAGTACTTCAATAAAGGCATTTTTTTCAGTCATTCATGTGCCAGACATTATATTTGCCGTTGGGACATAACAGAGGCCAAGACAGCCCTAGCGATCCTTGATGACTAGGGGCTTAGAATCCAGTGGGGAAGACAAACACATGAATAGACAGTAACAACGTAGAGTGGTTGGGACTGTGATGGAGGAACCCTAGGGGCCTGTGGGAGCGCAGAGGAAGTACCTGGCCTGGGGGCTGGGAGAAGAGAGAGGGCTTCCTGGGGAGGAGATGTCTGAGCTGAGACCCAAAGGACCAATAGGAATCAGGAAGAGGTCTTCCTCTTGCATTCCAGAGGGAGCAGCCTATGCAGGGCCCCATCCTTACCCTTATGGGCTCTTAGTCCAGTGGAGGAAGAAAACCCACCCCCAAGGAGTGGGAAGCCCAGAAGACATCTGACTTAGCCTTGGCTGTTGCAAAGACCAGAGGCATGTGAAAGAGGGAACAGAAGGGCCCCCCAGGCCAGGAGAATAACCCATGCAAAGGCCTGGCAACAGGAGGGATGATGCTTTTGAGGACCTAGAAATCCAGTGTGCTAGGACACAGAATACCAGAAGACAAACAGAGAACTGGAGGGTGGAAGACTGATTTTTGAGCTGTACCCTGAGGGCACTAGGGAGGTGGAAAAGTCCAAAGGCAATGGCCGGAAAAGTCCGGGAAGGCTTCTCGGCAGCGGATGTAGGAGCTGGCGTCCAAGGAGCGGTAGGAGTTCCCCAGAGGGGGTTCTGGGCAAAGGCCAGAGGCATGATGGCCCAGATCACGCCTGGCCTCCCTTTACAGGCTGCAGACCCTGGTCTTTATCTGGGGACACAGGAGTTGTGGGAGGGTTTTGAACAGGGAAGGACATGATCTGATTCATGTTTTAAGGTTTCTGTGGCTGTCTTATGGGGTGTGGATGAAGCATGTTTCTTGGGGATGAGTGTGTCTGTCCCCAGCTTGGGGGCCGTTCCTGTCTGGGGGAATGGGTGAGCACAGAATGGGAAGTATGGGAATGTGTTTAATGTATACATTGTTCTCTGGCCTTAAAGAGCCCCAGCCTGGTTGGGGATGGTAAGGCTGGTGCAGACGTTCATCCTACAGTATGCTCAGGGCTTGAGACAGAAGGAGGTAGAGGGGTTGGGTAGATGGGCCAAGGGGGATGAGAGAATACTGGGGGTCACAGAGGAGGAGCCACTGGAATAGGGTTCTGAAGCATGTGTAGGAGTTTGTTGGGTGAGAAAAAGGAACAGCTTCTGTGAAGACAAAAGGGAGGCTGGTGTGTCTCAGGAGCCATATCTAGGTTTTTCTGGTCTGATGAGACTGCTGGCTGAGAGGTGTGGGGGGCACCACAAGCAGGGGAAGACAGGCCTTGAATGTCCTGCTGGGCAGGTTGGGTGTTTCTCTTGAGATTCATGGGGAGCCACAGAAGGATTGTGAGCAGGATTTTGAGCCACCGGCCTGGTGGGGGGTGGCCTGGACTTGATGTGCTCGTCTTGCGGGAGAGGAGGAGGTGGAGAGGGGCTGAGAGCACTGAGAGGTGTTTGGGAAGTTTCACCAGCGAGATTTGGGGACCAACTGGCTGGACGTTGGGGTAGGGAGGAGTCCAGGTGACTTCCAGATCCCCCTTGATCTCCCATGCTTCTCAATGGCTATCACCTTTGAGAACCAACACGTTCCCCCATCTTTTAAAACATAAGCAGCTGAGCCACTTCCTTTTGTACTGCATTTACACTTTATTGTAGCCAGTCCTCAGAACATCCTCATGAACAAGAGGCATTCTGCTTTTGAAAGGCAAGGGGGTTGGGGAGCCTGGGTGGCGCAGTCGGTTAAGCATCCGATTCTTGGTTTCGGCTCAGGCTGTGATCTTAGGGTCCTGCTCTCAGGGCTGTGAGCTCGAGCCCCGAGGCGGGCTCCTCGCTCAGCTCGGAGTGGAGTCTACTTGGGTTTCTCTCGCCCTCTGCCCCTCCCCCTGCACTCTCCCCACCCCCAGGTGCTCTCTCTTTCTCTCTCTCTCTTTCTCTCTCAAGTAAATAAATAAACCTTTAAACAGAAAGTGAAAAGCAGGGAGTTTTGGGGTTGGATCTCTGTTCAGGATGGCAAGGGGGTTGGGCCCGTGTTGGGTGGAATCAGGAGACCTTGAACTTAGGGAGGAACTTGGGGAAAGCAGATGGCGAGCTGGCCTCCGGCATGCCCTTGACGAAAATGTACCTGTGATTCTGGGAACTGAGCTGGCGAGATTCTGGGAGGTCTGGTAGCCTGGTCTGGCGAAATGGTTTTTCATTCCCCAGACCGTGGTTTGGGGTTTGTGTGATGTTCTCAGGGGCTCTGGTCAGAGTCTGAGGGAGAGCTGCCAACTTCAGTATTCTTTCTTTTGTGCAGTTCTGCGTTCGGTCATTCCTTCATCCAGCATTTCCTGAGCCCTTGCTCTGTGCCAGGCCCTGTGCTGGTTAGTGTCAGGGAAGGACCCCAAGATGAGTTAGGCCTGCCCTGTGGGCCTCCTTGGCTGTGGAGACAGACCCACACCCATTCCTCTCCTGGTGCAGAGGAGTGAAGGTTATAATGGAAAGTGAGAACCCCCAAGATAGGCACCTAACGTAGCCAGGGGGCATCAGGGAATGCTTCTTGGAGGAGGTGGGGAGGTTTGCTGGTGCGAAGGGAGGAGGTACTCCAGACAGAGGGAAAGGCTTGTGCAAAGGCCCGGCTCCTGATGAAGTTGCAGGCAGCAGGGTGGCGTGAGATAAGAGGAGACTTCAGACGCCAGGTTAGAGTCGCCATCGTGAATCTTCCCACCAGCCTTGGCGGGTGGGGAAGTATCTCCATTTTCCATCAAGGAAAGCTGAGGCTCAGAGAGCCCGTGGAACCAGCCCAAGATCACATGGCTAGTGAGTGGTGTGTGAGCACCTCTAGTGTAGAGGAGCGTGCTGAGGGGCATGTGGGAAGGGGCCAGCCCAGGGTCCCCCAGCAGGTCCAGAGCAGAGCTAGCTTCCTGAGCCCCTAGTGTCAGATGTGGGGTGAGGGTTACGGAAGGCCAGGCCTCTCCCGTGCTCACAGCTGGATGTCAGCCGGGACTACACTCACCTGGGCGGGAGGTCCTCGAAAGCTTCCTCACGGGGCCAGCGGTTGCTGCTGGCCGTCAGCTGGGAGCTCAGCTGGGGCTGTCAGCTGGGATGCCGACACATGCCCCCCCCCCCCATGTGGCTTTGGCTTTTCACAGCCGGACAGCTGTGTTCTGAGAAGGAGCATTGTGTGATGTCCAGGTAAAAGCTGCGAGGCTTCTGTGGTTTAGCTGTGCAAGTGCCAGCAGGTCTGCTCTGCTGGTTTGTACTGGTCCCGCTAGGCTTTCTGAGGGTCTTCCCAGGTGCAAGGGCCAAGGAACCAGCCCTCACCTCTCGATGGGAGGAGCGGCCAAGAGGTTTGAATTGACCTCAGTACCATGATAGCTCCACTTTACAGATGGAGAAACAGACCCAGAGAGGTTAGGGGACTTGCCCAGGGCCACACAGCTAATAGCTAGTAAGAAGCAGCGCCAAGATGTGAGGCCAGGCAGTCTGGCCCGAGTCTGTGCCTTCAGCTACTGCAGTAAACTGAGCCAGGACCTGGGGGGTGGGGGTGGGGCGAGAGGAGCTGTGGTCCTTCAAGGTTCTGCCGGTCCAGGGGGAAGAAGCTGGCCTCTTCCCTTGGAGCTCAAGTAAGCCTGGAACAGGGGACCCTCCTAGAGGCCCTTTTCCATCTAGGAGTATGCTTCTGTGCTCAGGCTTAGTGTCTGAGGCTCAGGAAAACACAAGAATAGCTCTGTGAGACCCCCCACCCCACCCCCCGCCCCCGCCCCCGGGGTGGGGTTCTTTCTGGGGCACTTCAGCTTTCCCATCTGAATGGTGGGAGGTGTTCAGCCTGGTCTCAGGAGTCCTTTCCAGGGCTGACATTGTAATTCCTTCTCTGGCCCCTGTCCTTGCTGTCACAGCTCTGACCTCCCTGGACTGTGAGACCAGGGGCCCCTCGAAGGCAGGGCTCAGGTCTGACTCATCTTTGGGCCTCCAGTATCACCTTGGCAGGCCTTGGTAGGGTGGGGTACATCGAGGCGCGGGGAGAGGGTCCACATCTGAGCCCAGCCCCCCTGCTCTCACTGCCCAGCCCCAAGCCCTCAGCACCGGATCCTGCTGGACTTCCTTTTCCTGGACACGGAATGCACTTACGACTACCTGTTCGTGTATGACGGGGACTCTCCCCGAGGACCCCTGCTTGCCAGTCTGAGTGGGAGCACTCGGCCTCCCCCCATTGAGGCCTCCTCAGGCAAGGTTGGTGGGCTGGGCTGTAGGGGGGCCGGACTGTGGGGCTCTGGCTGGAGGTCTAGGAGGAGTTTGGAGGAGGGGGGAGTCGATATACAGATGAGACAAAAGAGGGGCAGGGGCAGAGAGACAGCAGGAGAGACTTGGCCAAAGAAGGGTAGAGCGAGACCAAGAAAGGGGGTGGGGACACCCGGGGTGGGGTGGGAACAGGAGCAGCCCACCCTCCCAGTCCAGTCCCCGAGTGCCCGGAGTCCCCAGGTGCCCGTCTTGTGCCCCCAGATGCTGCTGCATCTCTTCAGCGACGCCAACTACAACCTGCTGGGTTTCAATGCCTCCTTCCGCTTCTCCCTGTGCCCGGGGGGCTGCGGCAGCCACGGGCAGTGCCGGGCCCCCGGGGTGTGCGCCTGCGAGCCCGGCTGGGGGGGCCCTGACTGCAGCCTGCAGGAGTGTCCAGCCTACTGTGGCAGCCATGGCACCTGCGCCTCGGTGAGCCTGTCCCCAGCCGTGGTGCCCCCCCCCCCCCCC
>NW_024424341.1:52177220-52187632 GCF_017311325.1 Ursus maritimus | reverse complement strand
CCCCCCCCCCCCCCGCGACCCTGATCTGTGACCACACCTGCGGCTCCATCTCCTGCCCCTGCCCCTCCCCGGACCCTGCAGTCACCCACAGTACTCCCCTCTCCTCCAGATCCCGCCCCCACCTGCCCTCCAGCCCACCCCACCTTCATCTGGGGCCCCTCCTCTGCCCGGGCGCACTCCCCTCCTGCCTGTGACCTGCCTCTGGCCTGTGAACCCACCTGCCTTCCCCTTGCCAGCGACTCCATCCTCCCACCCAGCCAGTTTGTCTGGCCTTGGGCCTCAGCCCTGACTTCTGACTGCTGACCTCTGACCTTGGGCCTCAGCCGTGCACATCCAGCTTCCAAACTGGATCACGTCTTGAGCCCTCCTGCCTTCACCTCCCCAGACTGAGGTCTTCCAGCCCAGGCTGACCTTGCCCTCACCACTGCCCTTCTCCGACCTCTCTTGCTGTCTGTCCTGATTTTCCTCCCTGGGGCCTTCTGTCTTTCCCATTCCCTTTTTTTGTTGGTCTGTTTGCTTTTTTCTGCCTCTCTGCCTCCCTCTGGTTGTGTCTCTGTGTCCCTTTCTTCCTTCATCTGTTGGCCTGTCTCCTTCTTGGCTCTTACTCTATCGCTCCTTTCTGGGTCCGTCTTTTTCCTTCTCCCTTTCTGTCCCGCGTGTTTCATTCTGGCTTTGCCTCTCCTCCCCCATCTCTCCTTTTTTTCTCTCTCCATCCCTGCCTTTGTGTGCCCGTCCCCCTCCAGCCCCTGGGACCCTGCCGCTGTGAGCCTGGCTTCCTGGGACGTGCTTGTGACCTGCACCTGTGGGAGAACCAGGGCGCCGGCTGGTGGCACAACGTGAGTGCCGGGGACCCCGCCTTCTCAGCCCGGATCGGGGCGGCTGGTGCCTTCCTGTCCCCGCCAGGGCTGCTGGCCGTTTTTGGAGGTGAGCCGATGGGGTGCGCTTCTGGGGTCGGGTGGCCTGGCAGCCTGTGGCCAGGGGTTGAGCCTGTTTGCCCCTCCACAGGCCAGGACCTCAACAGTGCCCTGGGGGACCTAGTCCTGTACAACTTCTCTGCCAACACCTGGGAGTGCTGGGACCTGAGTCCTGCCCCGGTACGACCCCCTGCCCCACTCGGAGGCACCTGTCCACTCTGGCAGACCCAGCCAGGGCCCCCCCGGAGCGACCCCCATCACCCCATATGCCCCCACCCCTGCCGCTTGATACAGGCCCACCTCCTCCAGATGCTTCTTTTCTGCCTCTGACTTTCTTTTTTCTTCCTGTGTCTCCCTTTTTGCATCTTATCCTTCTGTGGACCTCTCGTCTCTTCCTCTTGGTTTCTCTCTCCGTTTTTGTCTCCCTGTTGGTCTTCTGCTCTCTCTTGGTCTCTGTATCTCTCCTCTGGGCTGTCTGTCTGTCTCTCCCTCTGCTTTTCTCTGCCATCTCTCCTATCCCTGCCACCCTGCCTCCTCCGCCTTTTTTTTTTTTTTTTTTAATTTGTTTTTATTCGCCTGTGTCTGTCTTGCTGGGTCTGTCTTCCTTTCTCTCTTCGTGTATCTGTCTTTCTCTGTGTCTCTGTCTCTGCAACTCTCTCTGTCTGGCTGGCTTTCTTGTCACTCTGTGTCACCATCCTGTCTCCCGGTCTCTTATCCACAGGCTGCCCGGCACTCCCACGTGGCTGTGGCTTGGGCGGGCTTCCTGGTGCTCATGGGTGGTGAGCTGGCTGATGGCTCCCTCACCAGTGACGTTTGGGCCTTCAGCCCGCTGGGCGGGGGCCACTGGGAGCTCCTCGCACCACCTGCCTCGGGTTCTTCGGGGCCACCAGGCCTGGCAGGTCATGCGGCTGCTCTGGTGGACGACGTCTGGCTCTATGTGTCTGGCGGCCGTACCCAGCACGACCTCTTCTCCTCTGGCCTCTTCCGTTTCCGCCTCGACGGCAGCAGCAGGGGCTACTGGGAGCAGGTGCCACTGGCCACTCCATGGTGTTCCACGCGCCCTCACGCACCCTGCTGGTTCACGGTGGACACCGGCCCTCCACTGCCCGGTGAGTGACCTGCTCTGCAGGGCCAAGCCTGGCCCAGGCCCGTGGGCCTTCAGTCTTTAGTGGGCTTCGCCCTCTGATGGACTTCTGCAGTCATCCGGGCCCACCTTCCTTAGGTCATTCACTAGTTCATTCGTTCTCTTATTTGCTCATCCACTCACTGACTCTAACCCTTTTCTCGCTCTCTTGACCACTTACTTCCCACGCACACCTGCCCATCCATGCACTCAGCCACACCCTGTTTGGTGGGGCCAGCCCTGGCTAGATGATGCACAGAACCCAGGGATGAGCCGGGCCTGGGTCCTGCCCACCGGGAGGCAGGTGGGGGATAAACCCCATCACGCCGGTCTCACCCTGACTGATCAGACAACTCTTGCGAGCCCAGAGGAGGAAGAGAAGCCCTTCCTGCCCTGAGCCCCTCCTCTGCCCCTCCTGATAGGTTCTCTGTGCGGGTGAACTCCACTGAGCTCTTCCACGTGGATCGGCGTGTGTGGACCACCCTGAAGGGCCGGGATGGGCTTCAGGGCCCACGGGAGAGAGCCTTCCATACAGCCAGTGTCCTGGGCAACTACATGGTGGTCTATGGTGAGGAGGCTCCCTGATCCCGCCTGCCAGGGCCCCACGCCCACACTGAGCTGAGGCTCCCTGCCTGGGTAGCCCCACCTCCACCAGGCTTGCCAGCCTTGCCCCTTTCCTCCTTTCCCAGGGGGCAACGTGCACACCCATTACCAGGAGGAAAAGTGCTATGAAGATGGCCTCTTCTTCTACCACCTCGGCTGCCATCAGTGGGTGTCAGGGGCCGAACTTGCCCCCCCAGGAACCCCTGAGGGTGAGTGGCCCCTCTCTTCTCCTGAGGTGCTCCTGAGAGTCGCACTTCCCTGACAGTAAATCTGGGCTTTGGGCAGGAGCCACCTTGGTCCTTGTAGGGTGAGCCAGATAGATGTCCTGTTGGAGCTGGCCTCGGAGGCAAGCCTGTGCTGGAGGCAGGGCGGCCCCTGTTGCCATGGAGACGGGAGGCCGGTCCAGCAGCACTGGTCTAGACTCCAGTCCAGATTTTGCCAGTTTCCAGATGCCCCAGGGAACCGCCTACATGCGACCTTTTCAAGGTCATAGAGTTGGCAAGTGGCAGAACCAGGAGGGCCGGCCCCAAGCAACCATCTGTACAAAAATATCATTTAATCTCTCTGTGCCTCAACCTGCCTGTCTGTAAAACGGGGATGTTAGTAACACTTGAACCGCCGGGCTGTTGTGAGAGTCAATTGAGATGGTGCGAAGAATGAAGACCGCCTAGCCAAGGGCTCAGTATGTGGACTTTCTGATAGTGTCAGAACCCTGCCCCAGGGCCCAAGGGGTTGCCTGGAAGGGGGTATGGAGAACCCTTTCAAACTTACTAAATCAGACTGCTTGGAGAATTAAAAGGAAGCCACAGGCCCACTGCTCCCAATCACACTTGTACACACAAACTGGGCATATCATTTCAGGGGGCTGTGAACTTCCAGGAGGCCCATCTCTTCTCCGTACCCTACTGAACAGAAGAGCGAGGACAGAGAACAGGCATAAGGAAGGGACATTGACATTTAATGGGTAGGCAGGGTGAAGGGTTCCCCATGGAATCCTGTTTGACCATCAGGAATAAAGCCTTGGCCTGGCATTCAAGGCCTCGAATCCAGGGCTCTTCTGCCCGTCCCTGTTTCTCCTTTAGGCCAGAGTGTGAGGTTTCTGGAGGACTGTTCCTCCGTAGTTTGTGAGTCCCCAGGCCAAGTCCCACGTGCTTACAGAGTACAGGTCGGTGAGAGGCCGAGGGGTCACCAGTCACTGACCACTTACCCATCAGTCAGGACTCTTGGTTCTGAGTGACAGGATCCAACCCAACCAGCTTGAGCAAAACCGAGTTCTTGGCTCACTTTAGTGACAACTGGCTTCAGGCTGGCCTGGGTCCGGGCACTGACATGATGGCATCAGCCGGTTCGCATTAAGGTTCACTTCAGTCCAGGGCAGGTTTGTCTTTTGCAAACGGTCACCAGCAGCCCTGCGCTTATGTCCTGCCCCTTTAAAATGCCCAGAGGGAGGAAGCGCATGCCTCTTTCCCAAGAGTCATAGGAATCAGGTCCTATTCCTGAACGAGTCACTGACCTGATGGGCCTGGGCTATGCCCCGTGGCTGCCAAAGGCAGGGTCAGCTGAGCTTGAGCCTAGGGACTGTAGTGGGAGAGGGGGGTTTTCCAGAGGAAAATCAGAGGCTGTCCCCAGAAGGGAGGCTGGGGCCAGATAGACAAAACCAGGTGAGAGCCAGGGGGCCTGCCTCATGGCTCCCCGAGGGCAGAAAGATGGTCTATTTATAGAGAAGGAAACCAAGATTCAGAGAAGTCGAGTCTCTTGCCCAAGGCCACACGGCTAGTCAGACCCGTGGCTTGAACCCAAGGAAGTGGTACCTAGGAATCAAAGCCAGGTTTTTCTGACCCTGAAGACCGTGCTCTGTCTTTTAGAGGTGGTTCGGGCAGTGGTGGGGGGGCGCGTTCAGTTAAGGCAGGAAGTCAGGGGCTGGACTGAGGCGTGGGAGAGTCGGGAGAGTCGGCGTAGTCCTCTGGGCAAGGGAGCCCTGAGCGTGGGAGGGGAGATTGGCACGAGTCTCATGTCCTTGGGTTGGGGGCGTGGGTCTGTATTCTCCTAGGCCGAGCAGCGCCTCCCAGTGGCCGATACTCACATGTGGCGGCTGTGCTTGGTGGCAGCGTCCTGTTGGTGGCTGGGGGGTACAGTGGCCGGCCCCGTGGGGACTTGATGGCTTACAAGGTGCCTCCCTTTGTGTTCCAGGCGCCTGCTCCGGACGTGAGCACTGGGGTGATAGGGAGAGGGTGGCTGGGGAGGAGGCAGCGTGGTACCCAGGGAGGTGGGAGCAAGGTGGGGTGGGTCCCGGGGAGAAGGGCTGGGGCTCCCTAGGGATACGAGAGGAGAGCGGTTGGTCCCCAGGTCCAAGGGGGGAGGACTGGAGGTCCCTGGGGCTGAGGGCAGAGTGGATGGGGTCCTGGAGGTGTCGAGCAGTTGAGGCCCCCGGGATCATCAACGGGAGCTGGCACGGGGGAGCAGACTCCAGGTCTGAGGAGCCCCCCTCCCCCATCTCTCTGCAGTACCACTTAGACTACTGCTCCATGTACACGGACCACAGCGTCTGCTCGCGAGACCCCGAGTGCAGTTGGTGTCAGGGGGCCTGCCAGGCTGCACCACCTCCTGGGACTCCCCCTGGGGCCGTGAGTGACCGTCCTCGCCCTCTGTCTCCCAGCACGGAGACCCGACCCTCGGTGTCTCCCTCTGTCGAAACCACTTGGGAGACTTGTTTTCACACCTAAGATCGGCACTCCTGACCCGTCGACCCCTGAACCTCTGACCCCTCCCAATCCTTTTGAACTTACAGCCCTGTCCCCACACCCCCCAGCTCCTGTCCTCTTGATCTTCCTTGTTCCGGCTGGCTTTCAGTTCCTTTCTCCAACTTCCTGACGCTTTCTACCCCAAGACTCCTGAATCTACAGCACTTGCCAGGTCCGTTAAGCCCCTGTGGACAGTAACCCCTGTCCCCTCCCCTCCCTGCAGTGTCCAGCTGCCAGCTGCCTGGGCCTGGGACGCCTTCTGGGCGACTGCCAGGCCTGCCTGGCCTTCAGCAGCTCCACAGCTCCTCCCCGGGGGCCCGGCGCCCTGGGCTGGTGTGTGCATAATGAGAGCTGCCTCCCCCGGCCTGGTGAGTGTGCAGGGGCAGTGTGGGAGGGGGCGGCGCAGCACCCCGCACTGACCTCTATCCCCCCCCCCTCCTGTCCTCACAGAGCAGGCCCGCTGCCGAGGGGAGCAGATCTCGGGCACCGTGGGCTGGTGGGGGCCTGCGCCTGTCTTCGTCACATCCCTGGAGGCCTGTGTCACCCAGAGCTTCCTGCCTGGCCTGCACCTGCTCACTTTCCAGCAGCCACCCAATGCCTCCCAGCCTGACAAGGTGGGGAGCCAGGGGATGGGGCCTGGTGTGTGGTCCTAGGGTTTTCACTTTTCAAATGGTTCTGTACCACTCTTGTGGCTGCCCTGATAAGCCTTTACATTCAAGGGTCTGCTTTTCCTTATTGACCTCAAAAGATTTTTTAAGGATTGTGCCAAAACACACATCATGTAAAATTTACCCATCAGTGATATGAAGCATGTTCACAGTATTGTGCCACCATCACCACCTGCTTCCAGAACATTCTCGTTACCCCAGAAAGAAGCTCCAGACCCATTAAGTAATCCCTCTCTGCTCCCCTTCTCCCCCTGGCCCCTGGCAACCACTAACCTTTTAGTGGTTAGTGCTTGGCAGTCTGCTAACTCTGGATTTGCCATCTCTGGATATGTCATACAAATGGAATCACATATGGTGTCTGTTGTGTGTGGCTCTTTCACGTAGAGTAATGTTTTCAAGGTCCATCCACGTTGTAGCATGCCTTAGAACCTCGTTCCTTTTTATGGACGAGTAGTATTATATTGTATGGCCATGCCACATCCGTTCATCAGCTGATGGACATGCAGGGTGTTTATACTTATTGGCTATCGTGAATAGTCCTGCCGTGAACATTCCTGTATAAGCTGTTGTTTGAATATCTATTTTCTTGTAGAAAATATTTTCCTTTATTTTTTTCCAATTGAGGTATCATTGACGTACAATATTATGTTAGTTTCAAGTATATAAGATAATGATTTGAAATTTGTATATATTGCAATGAACACCTATTTTCAGCTCTTTTGGGTACATATGTAGGAGCGGAATTGCTGGGTCATACAGTGATTCAATATTAGCTTATTGAGGAATTACCAAACTGTTTTCCGTAGCGGCTCCTTACTGATTTTTTTTTTTTTTTTTTTTTTTTTTTTAAGAGAGAGAGCAAGAACGGGGAGGGGCAGAAGGAGAGAGAGAATCTTAAGCAGGCTCCACAGCCAGTGTGGAGCCCAACATGGGGCTTGATCTCAGACTCTGAGCTCAGGACCTGAGCTGAAATCACGAGTCAGATGCTTAACCAACCGAGCCACCCGGGCGCCCTTCCTTATTGATTTTTAAAATAGATAACATAGTTGTATGGTTCAAAAATCACGATAATGTAAAAAGTTGTTGAGTGAAGAGTTTCTCCTATCTGTCCTGCTCCGCACCCTCTCAGTGTGGGAAGCTGTCCCCAGCATCCCCCCAACTCGACACCACCCTGACTCTTCCCCGAAGATCCGTTTGGATTTCCTGTATATCCTTGCAGGTCTGCCTATTCAGATGCATGTAAATGTGACATTTAGTTATTTTTTTTTTTTGCACAAAAAGTAATATTCTAGTCACACTACACTGCCACTTTTATTTTTTAACATATCCTGGCAAGCTTCTTAGCACTTAGGAAACACCCTCAAATTTTTTTTTTTTTTTACAGTTCTGTAATATTCCATTTAGATTCTAGGGCTGTAGTGCTAAGTAGTCTCCCGTTGATGAATACTTGGGTTATTCCATTCTTTTGCAGTTACAAAACGCGTGCTAATAAATCATGTAAGTGTGTCTGTCACTTTGAATGTTGGATCTGGACTCTCTCTCTCTCTCTTTTTTTTTTTTTAACTCGTGTACTGGTTTATTATATAACCAAGAACACGTTACATGCAAAGGAGCTCTGTCCCCATAGAGCTGGGGTGTGACCTCCTGCTGGCACAGGGACGTGTTCATTAACTTGGAAATTCTCTAAACCCTGTAGTTCAGGGACTTTAAAAAAAGTGTGGACTCTTAAGGGCTTTGGTGGAAAGTGCAAAGGTGGGATGTTGGGGAAGAAGCTCCCGAAAGCTCTGGGGTCCTGGAGTTTTGTGAGAGAGGTGATGAGCGGGGGCCGGGTCCCGGCTGTCTATTGTCTGAGTCGGAGTCCCAACTCAGAGTGCCCCTGGCCTCGGTCCCTCGCCTGATGAAAGAGGGAAGGAGGCTGGGGTGCCTGATCTTTTCTGGCTCTGATGTTTGCCTGAGGGGTGTGGCTACCGTGGGGCCACGCGGAGAGGCAGAGGCGCTCACGCGTACCCTCCTTCCCGGCTGGCGTAGGTGTTGATCGTTCGCAGTACGACCATCACTCTGACGCCCAGCCCAGAGACTGACGTGTCCCTGGTCTACCGTGGCTTCATCCACCCACTGCTGCCCGGGGGGCCCGGAGGGGCAGGGGCTGAGGATGTAGCTGTGTGGGCCCGGGCCCAGCGTCTACATGTCCTTGCCCGGATGGCCCGGGGCCCTGACACGGAGAACATGGTGAGGATGCCTGAACATTCAGGGTGCTGTTATAAATAAGGGGGCTGGGGTGTATGGTGCGGGGGAGGACTGGGGGGAAATCAGAGGCATGGGATATATCCTTAGTGGAGGGAGGGCCCTGGGGTTTTCAGTTATGAATGGAATTGGAGGGATTTTGAAGAAGGTGGGGGAAGGTCTGAGTTACCAAGTTAAACTCCCCCTGAGGAGCGAGGTGGTGGTGGGGGGATTGAGGGTTCTCAGAGGTTCTTTGGGTCTAAGGAACTCTGAGGCCCTCTTCCTCTTCCCAGGACGGAGGTGAGTGCTAGGTAGGTTTGGGGCTCTTGGAGGTTTCAGGGGTGGGGGTGGCTGGAACATTCTGAGGCCCCTGTCTGTCCCTCACCCGTACCCAGGAGGAGGTGGGGCGCTGGGTGGCTCAGCAGGAGAAGGAGACGAGGCGGCTACAGCGCCCAGGGTCTGCTCGCCTCTTCCCACTGCCTGGCCGGGGCCACAAGTACGCGGTGGAGATCCGGGGCCAGCTCAATGGCTCGGCGGGCCCTGGGCACAGCGAACTTACTCTGCTGTGGGACCGGACTGGCGTGCCAGGCGGCAGCGTGAGTACCCAGGCCCTGGCCTCAGATCCCCCGAGCTTTCCGAACCCCAGACCACAAATTCTAACTCTCTTGACCTGACCTCCCTGCCCCCCCCCCGACTCTTGAACTCTGGGTGTCGCCTTGAGCCCTCTGGACGCCAACCTCTGACCCCCAGATTCTGCCCTGATCTCACATTCTGACCCCCTGCCCACATCTCTGATCCCCCTGGCCCTGACTTCTGCCCTCTGCACTTGGCTTTCTCTTCTCTTGATGCTCTCGAACCCCAGTCCCCTTTGTTCTGCTCCTCCTAAATGCTGATTTCCCACGGGCTTGAGTTCTCAACCTTGTCTCCAAACACTGAAGTCTTTAGCGCCAAAGCCTGACCCCTACCCCCAACCTCAACCCCTGCCCTGGGACTTGGCATGTGGACCCCTGCCCCTCACGTGAGCCTTTCCCCTAGGAGATCTCCTTCTTCTTCCTGGAGCCCTACCGCTCTTCAGCCTGCCTCTCCTACTCCTCCTGCCTGGGCTGCCTGGCGGACCAGGGCTGCGGCTGGTGCCTGACCAGCGCCACCTGCCTCCTGCGCCAGAGCGGGGCCCACTGCGGGGACGACGGGGCTGGCAGGTCGCTGCTGGTGCTGGTACCCGCCCTCTGCCCGCTCTGCGAGGAACACCGCGACTGTCACGCCTGCACTCAGGTGCCTGCCAAACCCCAGAGGGGAGGTCTGAAGATCAAGGCAGTCGAATCAGGCGACTGGGAGAGGGGGAGGACCCTCTGGAGTTGGCATGGGCATCCGAGGGGTCCCCTGGGTGCAGTGGGGGGAGACAGGTGGGACTGTTGTCCTTGATCTGCAGGTGAGAGCCAGGTGGGGAGCAGAGGAGAGGGGCTAGAGAGTGGGTTCCTGGCAGTCAGGACTCTCCCTGTTGTAGGGCCTGAAAACCCAGCTTAGCACCTCTTTACCAGAGTGGTAAAGAAATCGGTCTTTAGGCCTGTGGTTCAGACCATGTGGTCAGGCATCCACCCCTCTCCATCCCATGCCCTCGCTTCCCTGGAGGTTCCTTCCTTGGGAGTGGCAAGGGAGCCACGAGGGCTCCAGACTTTCATCCCCTCACTCAGCCCCTCGAGTCCCAAGTGGAAGAGAGCACCATTCTATCTATCCCCACCCCCCTCTGACCCCCAGTTCAACAGAAGTCCCAGAGCACGTTTTGTTGGTTCTGGTTGGGTCTTATGCCAACTCTCAGAGCCATCTCTGAAGCTAGGGGGAAGGGAGCCTGGCCCCTGGCCACCTCTGGAGCTCAAGGATCCGTCAGCTCCAACTGGACCACACGTAGGGGTTCTGTTGCCCCAAAAGGGAGTAGGTGCCGGGAAGGCGCGGATCCCATGGATGCCATTGGTTGCAGCGGAAAGGCTGGAGAGGCAGGCCGCTGGGGAGGGAGGGGGACTTGGGGTTGGCCTGTGGGGTGGGGCAGGTGAGGCAGGCAGCTACTTGTGGAGCCCAGGGTAGACGGCTGAGCTGGGCTCTTACTCCTTCTTTAATTCCCCAGGACCCCTTCTGCGAGTGGCAT
>NW_024424341.1:52174362-52177210 GCF_017311325.1 Ursus maritimus | reverse complement strand
ACTCTCTTGACCTGACCTCCCTGCCCCCCCCCCGACTCTTGAACTCTGGGTGTCGCCTTGAGCCCTCTGGACGCCAACCTCTGACCCCCAGATTCTGCCCTGATCTCACATTCTGACCCCCTGCCCACATCTCTGATCCCCCTGGCCCTGACTTCTGCCCTCTGCACTTGGCTTTCTCTTCTCTTGATGCTCTCGAACCCCAGTCCCCTTTGTTCTGCTCCTCCTAAATGCTGATTTCCCACGGGCTTGAGTTCTCAACCTTGTCTCCAAACACTGAAGTCTTTAGCGCCAAAGCCTGACCCCTACCCCCAACCTCAACCCCTGCCCTGGGACTTGGCATGTGGACCCCTGCCCCTCACGTGAGCCTTTCCCCTAGGAGATCTCCTTCTTCTTCCTGGAGCCCTACCGCTCTTCAGCCTGCCTCTCCTACTCCTCCTGCCTGGGCTGCCTGGCGGACCAGGGCTGCGGCTGGTGCCTGACCAGCGCCACCTGCCTCCTGCGCCAGAGCGGGGCCCACTGCGGGGACGACGGGGCTGGCAGGTCGCTGCTGGTGCTGGTACCCGCCCTCTGCCCGCTCTGCGAGGAACACCGCGACTGTCACGCCTGCACTCAGGTGCCTGCCAAACCCCAGAGGGGAGGTCTGAAGATCAAGGCAGTCGAATCAGGCGACTGGGAGAGGGGGAGGACCCTCTGGAGTTGGCATGGGCATCCGAGGGGTCCCCTGGGTGCAGTGGGGGGAGACAGGTGGGACTGTTGTCCTTGATCTGCAGGTGAGAGCCAGGTGGGGAGCAGAGGAGAGGGGCTAGAGAGTGGGTTCCTGGCAGTCAGGACTCTCCCTGTTGTAGGGCCTGAAAACCCAGCTTAGCACCTCTTTACCAGAGTGGTAAAGAAATCGGTCTTTAGGCCTGTGGTTCAGACCATGTGGTCAGGCATCCACCCCTCTCCATCCCATGCCCTCGCTTCCCTGGAGGTTCCTTCCTTGGGAGTGGCAAGGGAGCCACGAGGGCTCCAGACTTTCATCCCCTCACTCAGCCCCTCGAGTCCCAAGTGGAAGAGAGCACCATTCTATCTATCCCCACCCCCCTCTGACCCCCAGTTCAACAGAAGTCCCAGAGCACGTTTTGTTGGTTCTGGTTGGGTCTTATGCCAACTCTCAGAGCCATCTCTGAAGCTAGGGGGAAGGGAGCCTGGCCCCTGGCCACCTCTGGAGCTCAAGGATCCGTCAGCTCCAACTGGACCACACGTAGGGGTTCTGTTGCCCCAAAAGGGAGTAGGTGCCGGGAAGGCGCGGATCCCATGGATGCCATTGGTTGCAGCGGAAAGGCTGGAGAGGCAGGCCGCTGGGGAGGGAGGGGGACTTGGGGTTGGCCTGTGGGGTGGGGCAGGTGAGGCAGGCAGCTACTTGTGGAGCCCAGGGTAGACGGCTGAGCTGGGCTCTTACTCCTTCTTTAATTCCCCAGGACCCCTTCTGCGAGTGGCATCAGAGCACCAGCCGTAAAGGGGATGCTGCGTGCAGCCGGCGGGGCCGGAGTCGGGGTGCTCTGAAGAGCCCAGAGGAGTGTCCCCCGCTCTGCAGCAAGTGAGCTGCCTGGGCCCAGGGAGATGGGATGTGGAGGGCTTGTGGGGGCCAGGCCAGGGTTTGACCCTGCCCCTGCTCCCCGCCCCTGCTCCCCGCCCCCAGGCGCCTGACCTGTGACGACTGCCTGGCCAACTCCAGCCAGTGCGCCTGGTGCCAGTCCACGCACACCTGCTTCCTGTTCGCGGCCTACCTGGCCCGCTACCCGCACGGGGGCTGCCGTGGCTGGGATGACAGGTGCGGGCTGGGCAGGGGCGTGGGGCTCACAGGAGAGTGGGGCGCGGGGGGAGGGCTCAGACACCCCCACCCACACCTGTCGCCCTGCAGTGTGCACTCGGAGCCTCGGTGCCGGAGTTGTGACCGCTTCCTGACCTGCCATGAGTGTCTGCAGAGCCACGAGTGCGGCTGGTGTGGCAATGAGGACAACCCCACGCTGGGCCGGTGAGGCCGGGACCCTGAGGCCGGTGGGCGGACGGGCTGGGAGGCTCTCGCCTGCCCTGATTCTAATGGCGGATTGTCTTTCTGTGTTTCTTCCCTTCCCCTCTCTCTTCTCCATCTCCACTCTCTCCCTGTCTCTGTGACTGGTTTCTTTCTTTCCCTCTTGTCTTTCTGTTTCTGTCTTGCCTTCTCTCTCCCTTTCACTGTTTCCCTGCCTGTCTCTTGTTTGCCTGGTACAATCCCTGCTGTCTGACTGCTCTGGGTTTCTCTGTCTCTCCTTCGTTTCTCCTTGTGTCTTTCTCTCCATATTCATATTTCCGTTCCTGTCTTTCGGATTGGCCCCGCTCTCCCTGTCTTGGTCTCTTGTTTCTTTATCATCTCCCCGTTCCCACCCCCTCCTCTGTCTCTCACCCCCCCTCAGGTGCCTCCAAGGGGACTTCTCTGGGCCGCTGGGTGGGGGGAACTGCTCCCTGTGGGTGGGGGAGGGCTTGGGGCTATCTGTGGCCCTCCCCGCACGCTGGGCGTATGCCCGCTGTCCGGACGTGGATGAGTGTCGCCTGGGCCTGGCACGGTGCCACCTGCGGGCCACCTGCCTGAACACACCTCTCAGCTACGAGTGTCACTGCCAGCGGGGCTACCAGGGCGATGGCATCACGTATTGCAACCGCACGTGAGTGGGGACGGGTTTCCACGGAGATGTCGCCCTGGGGCTGGGGCACGTGGAGTTGGAGGAAGCCGTCACGTGGTGCTGGGGTTCCTCCCGGGGAACCAGCATCCCCAGTGAGCCTGGGGTTTTTACCTTGCAGGGTAGGCCCTCATTAGAGTGACAGGGTC
>NW_024424341.1:52103598-52174352 GCF_017311325.1 Ursus maritimus | reverse complement strand
TGGTAAAGAAATCGGTCTTTAGGCCTGTGGTTCAGACCATGTGGTCAGGCATCCACCCCTCTCCATCCCATGCCCTCGCTTCCCTGGAGGTTCCTTCCTTGGGAGTGGCAAGGGAGCCACGAGGGCTCCAGACTTTCATCCCCTCACTCAGCCCCTCGAGTCCCAAGTGGAAGAGAGCACCATTCTATCTATCCCCACCCCCCTCTGACCCCCAGTTCAACAGAAGTCCCAGAGCACGTTTTGTTGGTTCTGGTTGGGTCTTATGCCAACTCTCAGAGCCATCTCTGAAGCTAGGGGGAAGGGAGCCTGGCCCCTGGCCACCTCTGGAGCTCAAGGATCCGTCAGCTCCAACTGGACCACACGTAGGGGTTCTGTTGCCCCAAAAGGGAGTAGGTGCCGGGAAGGCGCGGATCCCATGGATGCCATTGGTTGCAGCGGAAAGGCTGGAGAGGCAGGCCGCTGGGGAGGGAGGGGGACTTGGGGTTGGCCTGTGGGGTGGGGCAGGTGAGGCAGGCAGCTACTTGTGGAGCCCAGGGTAGACGGCTGAGCTGGGCTCTTACTCCTTCTTTAATTCCCCAGGACCCCTTCTGCGAGTGGCATCAGAGCACCAGCCGTAAAGGGGATGCTGCGTGCAGCCGGCGGGGCCGGAGTCGGGGTGCTCTGAAGAGCCCAGAGGAGTGTCCCCCGCTCTGCAGCAAGTGAGCTGCCTGGGCCCAGGGAGATGGGATGTGGAGGGCTTGTGGGGGCCAGGCCAGGGTTTGACCCTGCCCCTGCTCCCCGCCCCTGCTCCCCGCCCCCAGGCGCCTGACCTGTGACGACTGCCTGGCCAACTCCAGCCAGTGCGCCTGGTGCCAGTCCACGCACACCTGCTTCCTGTTCGCGGCCTACCTGGCCCGCTACCCGCACGGGGGCTGCCGTGGCTGGGATGACAGGTGCGGGCTGGGCAGGGGCGTGGGGCTCACAGGAGAGTGGGGCGCGGGGGGAGGGCTCAGACACCCCCACCCACACCTGTCGCCCTGCAGTGTGCACTCGGAGCCTCGGTGCCGGAGTTGTGACCGCTTCCTGACCTGCCATGAGTGTCTGCAGAGCCACGAGTGCGGCTGGTGTGGCAATGAGGACAACCCCACGCTGGGCCGGTGAGGCCGGGACCCTGAGGCCGGTGGGCGGACGGGCTGGGAGGCTCTCGCCTGCCCTGATTCTAATGGCGGATTGTCTTTCTGTGTTTCTTCCCTTCCCCTCTCTCTTCTCCATCTCCACTCTCTCCCTGTCTCTGTGACTGGTTTCTTTCTTTCCCTCTTGTCTTTCTGTTTCTGTCTTGCCTTCTCTCTCCCTTTCACTGTTTCCCTGCCTGTCTCTTGTTTGCCTGGTACAATCCCTGCTGTCTGACTGCTCTGGGTTTCTCTGTCTCTCCTTCGTTTCTCCTTGTGTCTTTCTCTCCATATTCATATTTCCGTTCCTGTCTTTCGGATTGGCCCCGCTCTCCCTGTCTTGGTCTCTTGTTTCTTTATCATCTCCCCGTTCCCACCCCCTCCTCTGTCTCTCACCCCCCCTCAGGTGCCTCCAAGGGGACTTCTCTGGGCCGCTGGGTGGGGGGAACTGCTCCCTGTGGGTGGGGGAGGGCTTGGGGCTATCTGTGGCCCTCCCCGCACGCTGGGCGTATGCCCGCTGTCCGGACGTGGATGAGTGTCGCCTGGGCCTGGCACGGTGCCACCTGCGGGCCACCTGCCTGAACACACCTCTCAGCTACGAGTGTCACTGCCAGCGGGGCTACCAGGGCGATGGCATCACGTATTGCAACCGCACGTGAGTGGGGACGGGTTTCCACGGAGATGTCGCCCTGGGGCTGGGGCACGTGGAGTTGGAGGAAGCCGTCACGTGGTGCTGGGGTTCCTCCCGGGGAACCAGCATCCCCAGTGAGCCTGGGGTTTTTACCTTGCAGGGTAGGCCCTCATTAGAGTGACAGGGTCCCCAGTATAACACTAGTTACTGTGGAGACGGGTCACCCCTGGACTGCGGGCCATAGTCTTCAGTGTTGCCATGGAGATGGAGGAGGACAGAGCAGAAAGGGGTTTTCACAGAGAGCAGATCACCAGTAGTGATATGTGGTTACCATAGAGACAGGAGTTACCACGTGTGATGGGGTTACCTTGGAGACAGGGCCGCCCACAGAGTCTAGGAGGGAGGAACAGGCAGTAGCTTGGGAAGGCGTTGCTGTGGAGAGGAGGGGGTGGAGTGGGGCGGGAGGGGGGTGTGCCTTGGGGGCTCCGGGCCTTACCCAGCACTTCCCCACCCCGCCACGCCCTCAGGTGCCTGGAGGACTGTGGCCACGGTGTGTGCAGTGGTCCCCCCGACTTCACCTGTGTGTGTGACCTGGGCTGGACGTCCGACCTGCCCCCGCCCACGCCTGCCCCGGGACCCCCCGCACCCCGCTGCTCCCGGGACTGTGGCTGCAACTTCCATAGCCATTGTCGCAGGCGAGGGCCTGGCTTCTGTGATGAGTGCCAGGGTGAGCGGCCTCATCCCCAACACCCCGGGCTGGCCTCAGGGACCCTCCTCGGGGCTCCAGTGTACTTCCTCTGCCTGGGCGTCCGGGTTCCCTCCCCCATCTAGGGCTCCCCCTGCTCCATGGCCTGCTCCCCACCCCACACGGTTTCAGTGCCACCCATCTCTTTGGCGGGGCCTTGGGCCCCCGGGTCCCCCCTCCCCCCGTGGGGGCTTGCAATGCCTTCCCAGTCCAGGCCTGGTCACCTTTCTCTGAAGCAGCCGCGTGGGGTCAGGGATTGGCCGAGTGTTGTGGGGCTCCTCCTGCCCTTGCCCTGACTCTGTGTCCTGCCTGCCGGGGCCTCCACAGACTGGACATGGGGGGAGCGCTGCGAACGGTGCCGGCCCGGCAGCTTCGGCAATGCCACGGGCTCTGGTGGCTGCCGGCCCTGCCAGTGCAACGGGCATGGGGACCCGCGCCGTGGCCACTGTGACAACCTCAGCGGGCTCTGCTTCTGCCAGGACCACACTGAAGGTGCCCACTGCCAGCTCTGCTCCCCTGGCTACTATGGGGACCCCCGGTGAGCCAGGGGCCCTCCAGGAGGGCCAGAGTGGGTTAGGGACTGGACGGGTTGGGATGGGGCGGGACCGGACTGATGCTCTTGCTGTTTCCTCCATCTCCCCAGGGCTGGTGGCTCCTGTTTCCGGGAGTGTGGGGGTCGCGCCCTCCTCACCAACGTGTCCTCAGTGGCGCTGGGCTCACGCCGGGTGGGGGGGCTGCTGCCTCCGGGGGGTGGGGCAGCGAGAGCCGGGCCAGGCCTTTCCTACTGTGTGTGGGTTGTCTCGGCCACCGAGGTGCTGCAGCCCTGTGCCCCTGGGACCCTCTGTCCCCCGCTCACCCTCACCTTTTCCCCCGACAGCAGCACCCCCTGTACGGTGAGTACTGAGACCCCAGAGTGCAGGCCCACGTCTCCCCCACCCAGTCTGAATCCGCAGACAGACCCTGACTCCATGTCTCTGTTCCGTTAACCTCCAAACCCTAAGCTCTCTTCCTCAGACAGCAGACCTTCATTCCTAAGCCCCCAGACCCTCCCATTCCCCAGATCACCTCCTGTTTCCTGGGCTCCTCACTGTCCAGGCCAGGCATGGTTAATATTTGTATTCTGTGTGCCAACTGCGACCAGTAGGTAGTGGCCGCCAGGAGCTGTGTATTGGGAAAGAGGCTCCATGGCAGAGTGCCTGATCGATGAGCCATGTCTGCTGTGAACACAGGAGGGGAATGGTGGCCAGTTTGACGGTCCAGAAGTTTCAAGCGGCCCGTTTCCGGGGCTCAGATTGCCCTCCCCTCCCAGACCCGACACGTCCCTCTTTCTCACCCTTACTGTCCCCTGACCCTTCACTATCCGTCCTGCACCTCCAGCTGAGCTACGTCCTGGCCTTTGATGGGTTCCCACGCTTCCTGGACACTGGCGTCGTCCAGTCGGACCGCAGCCTCATCGCCGCCTTCTGCGGCCAGCGGCGGGACAGGCCCCTCACTGTGCAGGCCCTCTCTGGTATGGGGACTGGGGAAAGTGGGACCCTGTTCGAGGCCCTGTAGTCCTTGCCCCTTACGCTGTCCCCTGAGGTGGGCTCAAGACCCAGCCTGACTCTGTCCCAGACTCGCTGGCTGATGCTGTCCCTTGTCATATCTGGGCCTCCGTTTCCTCAGTTGAGAGGCTAGTAGAGAGGGTTGCCCTGGCCGGGCTGCCTCTCTGGAGAGGAGAGCTGAGTGGGACAAGTCTTTGGGGGACACAGAATGGGGCTGGGGTGAAGGCCCCCTGCTCAGCTTAGCTAGGGGAATTTTGCCCCTTGGGCCCTTTGGCAATGTCTAGAGACACTCGGATTGTCCTGGGTACTCCTGGCGTGTCGTGGGTGGGGGCCAGAGATGCTGCTCTGTCCTCTGCGGGGCTCAGGACACCCCGCAACCAAGAACCGCCAGGCCCCATGACGTCAGCAGTGCTGAGTTTGGGAAGCCGGCTCCATCTGTTGGAGTGGCGCTAAAAATCATTCGTTCCCCGGGGCGGTTGAAGGGCCCGAGGCTGGAAATGTTTCTCTTCACCTCATAGATGAGAGAGAAGTCCAAGGCTGGGAGAGAGAGGGCGGAGGGGTAGTTGGCTGGCTGGGGATTGCATGCCACCCCAAACCCCTCCACAGGGAGCAACTAGAACTGAGGGGCCCTCGATTTCACGTCACCCAGCCGTTGAGTACCGAGCAGTGAGCCACGCCTGCTGGATGCTGGGACCCTGCAGGGAACAAAGGATGCAGGCCCTGCCTTCAGGGACCCACAGCAGGCGCGGGGGTGGGGTGGGTGCAGGGGGTGACAAACAGCACTAACAAATTATAGTCAAAATAGTGACACCTTTGCTAAGGGACCGAGGAAGTGGGAAGGAGCAGGCGCCTGGCGTGTCTGGGGAGTTGGGGAGGGCTTCCTCACGGAGGTGAGATTTCACTGAAGGCGTGAAGGGGGACAGTGTGGGTGGGGGACAAGGGCGACTTCTCCAGGCCAGAGGAGCAGCAGGTGCCCCGGCCCTGAGAGGCCGGGAGGGGGCCTGCAGTGCTGGAGTGCTTGGGGCTGGGACAGTGGGAGGCCTTGAGGTCAGAGGGCCTGCAGCCCCCCCTCCTTTGAACATAATTTTATTGAGGCACTACTTACATTTCCTCTAATTCCTGCCCCCTCCCCCTCCACTAATCTCTTTTGTAAGGAGACCCGGTTTTAGGTCAGAGCTGCAGGGAGCTGCAGAGGGTTAAGAGCTTGCCAGGGATGGGCTTGGGCTCAGCATTGGATGGGTTGGGTGAGGAAGAGGGTGTGCGGCGTGCCTGGCAGTGATCCTAAGTGGTAAGGTGTGCCTTGCTGCCCTGCCCGGTGACACCGGATTTTCTCTCAACCTGGGGGTAGAGTAGCGTCCTGGAGTGCGGCCCCGCCACAAGCCTCTGCCCCCTCTCCCCAAACAGGGCTGCTGGTGCTGCACTGGGAGGCCAACGGCTCCACGTCGTGGGGCTTCAATGCTTCCGTGGGCTCTGCCCGCTGCGGGTCGGGGGGCCCCGGGAGCTGCCCGGTCCCCCAGGAGTGTGTGCCCCAGGACGGAGCCGCAGGTGCTGGACTCTGCCGATGTCCCCAGGGCTGGGCTGGCCCCCACTGCCGCATGGCTCTGTGTCCTGAGAACTGCAATGCCCACAGTGGGGCAGGGACTTGTAACCAGGTATGGGGGGGGGAATGGGCAAGCCACACGGGACGGGGGCGGCGATCGGCTCCCCCTGAGCCTCCTTCCGCTGCTCCCCAGAGCCTCGGTGTGTGCATCTGTGCCGAGGGCTTCGGGGGCCCTGACTGTGCCACGAAGCTGGACGGCGGGCAGCTGGTCTGGGAGACCCTCATGGACAGCCGCCTCTCAGCCGTGAGTCGTGAATGCCACTCTCCGCGGAGGTGCCGCGCAGCCCGCCTCCTGGATGGTTCTCCCCCTCCCTCCATTCCTTCAGCCCCTACACCCAGCCTGACCCCTCGTGTCCCCACCTCCCCCCCAGGACACTGCCAGCCGATTCCTACACCGCCTGGGGCACACCATGGTGGAGGGACCTGATGCCACCTTGTGGATGTTTGGGGGCCTCGGCCTGCCCCAGGGGCTGCTGGGGAACCTGTACAGGTGAGGACTGCCTCCGGGGGGTGGGAAGCCTGAAGGAGAGGAGGTCACCTCAGGAGATGCTGAGATGTGTGTCACATGAGAGTCTCTTTGGAGGTTAAAAAAAAAAAAAAAACTGGTGAAAAAAACCTCTGGGTTCAGCTCAGGTCATGAGCCCAGGGTCCTGGGATTGAGTCCCTCATCGGGCTCCCTACTCAGTGGGGAGTCTGCTTCTCTTTCTACCCCTCCTCACTGCTCGTGCTCTCTCTCATGCGCTCTTTCTCAAATAAATAAAATTTTAAAAAACAACAAAAACAACAAAACCTACAGGTGAGGGACCCCCAAAAGTTGCTGGGAACTTGTCACAGGAGGTCCACCTCAGGGTCTGGGATATTTATTTAGGTGGTTGCTACCCCGGGGTGGGGGAGGTAAGATGGTTGTCAAAGGAGGGGCACCCTAGGCGACTTGGGGTAACTCTGTGTTTGGGGGGGTCACCCAGGTCATGCTGGGGTGACTGTATGGTGAGACTCCTTTTCTGCACCTTGGTGCCAGGTACTCAGTGAGTGAGCGGCGATGGACACAGATGCTGGCAGGAGCCGAGGATGGGGGCCCGGGCCCCTCACCCCGCTCCTTCCATGCGGCTGCCTACGTGTCTGCTGGCCGTGGTGCCATGTACCTTCTGGGGGGACTCACAGCTGGGGGTGTCACTCGCGACTTCTGGGTCCTCAACCTCACCACCCTGCAGTGGCGGCAGGAGAAGGTGAGCCCCTCGCCCTCCCCTCAGCCCCCACGATCCATCTCTAGCAGGGCCAGCCAGAGCAGCTCTTGCCCGTTTGACCCCCAGGAGATGCAGCTCCCCCCAACCCCCCACTGGGGCTCCAGCGTGAGTCCCAGAGTTGAATCTCATTGGCCATCCTGGGTCACGTGGTAGTCCGGAGCCAGCCCATGGCCAGGAGGATGGGGCGAGTACAGTCAGCCCCACGTGGCCAGAGGGAGAGCAGAAGAGCCAGGGCTTCCCAAAGGAACACCAGGCTGTCCCTACCGCATGGTGACGCTGAGCAGGCAGAAATGGCAAGGGACCTACCGCACACCTGCTGGAACCATGGCGGGTTGGAAACTTGGGGTCTGACTGGACTCGGGCAGCTCACTACCTCCTTCTTGGTTCAAGGGGAGTGTCGGGAGTTCCGAGTCTTGCTTGTACCCTAACCTCCAGCTCTCTGGTGACCTCTGTCCTCTATCCTCCAGGTGCCCCAGACTGTGGAGCTGCCGGCAGTGGCTGGTCACACCCTTACTGCCCGCCGAGGCCTGTCTCTGCTACTGGTGGGCGGGTACTCCCCTGAAAATGGCTTCAACCAGCAGCTGTTCGAGTACCAGCTAGTGACTGGCACCTGGGTATCCGGAGCCCAGAGCGGGACACCCCCTACTGGTAGGGCTGGGGACAAGGAGGAGACAGCACCTTGGACACCTGGCCATCCGGGGCTTTGTGGAGGGTCTCTGTCCACTGCCGTACCCTGTGGTCACTGCCCCTTAGACCTTGTTATGTCCCCGTCTTCTCCGCCCGCTCCCATGCCCACCCAGATTCTCAGACCAGCTATTGAGAAGTTCAGTTTCCCGTGATAGGCTGCCCACCTCCTGCCCAGTGACAGTGGTCACCGTGTTCCTCTCCCAGGTCCTAGATCCCTGCCCCTCAGGCATTCCCCTTCTCCATTCTTTGCTCACTGTCCCCCCAGGACATGCAGGTCACCCCATCTCCCCCTCTTCTCTTGTCCAGAGTTGCGAGTGGTGGTCCTTTTGAATCAAAGTGGGAGGGAGGGGTTGAGAAGGGCTCCTAGGTGGTATGTTCCCAAGAAGGGGGACCCATGGGGCGCCTGGGTGGCTCAGTCGTTAAGCATCTGCCTTCAGCTCAGGTCATGATCCTAGAGTACTGGGATCAAGCCCCACGTTGGGCTCCCTGCTCAGTGGGGAGCCTGCTTCTCCCTCTCCCTCTGCTGCTCCCTCTACTTGCGTTCATTCTTGCTCTGTCAAGTAAATAAATAAAATGTAAAAAAGAAAAAGAAAAAAAGAAGGGGAGCCCAGGAAGGTGGGAGGGCGTTCCTTATCACCAGCCCTCCCCCCAGCGTCTGCTCCCTTGTGCCCCCCAGGTCTCTACGGTCACTCTGCTGTGTACCACGAGGCCACTGACTCTCTCTACGTGTTTGGGGGTTTCCGCTTCCACGTGGAGCTGGCAGCCCCGTCCCCTGAGCTCTACTCCCTGCACTGTCCTGACCGCACCTGGAGCCTGCTAGCCCCTTCCCAGGGGGCAAAGGTCAGGAAAAGAGGTGTACACAGATAGATCCAGGGGGCAGGAAGGAGGGGGGCCCCCTTACCCAGCACCCCAGGACTGGCTCAACCCTGGACTCCCTCATCCCCTTCTTTCCAGTCCCCTAGACTCAGCTGTGGCACCGCACACATCTCCTCTCTTCCATCACTCGTTTGGAGGGAAGCAGCTTAGAGCAGGAGGTCCGAGCCCAGGGTTCTGCCCCAGCTCTGCCCCACTCTAGGTGTGGCCTCCACTTCCCAGCCTCCCCATCTGTAAAACCTGGGACCGAGGCTCCTTGTGCCTCCCGCCTTCAAGGCCAAAGGAGATAGAGGGTGGGAGTATGTGGTCTCCGGATGTGCTGGTTAGAGACAATTGAGTTTTCCAACTGCAAACATATTTCCAAGCCCTTTTGGGGCCCAGACTGTAAGGGAGGCCCAAGCCTCACCCCCAGGATGCCCCTAGCCCAGCTGGCCAGGTTACACGAGAAATGTGGGATTCATCTCAAGCAGCCTGGGCCAGGTTCCTGGGGAACGATGCAGGGCGTGGGGGTTCTGGGAGTTCGGGGAAGGGAGATGGCCCTGGGGCTGGTCTGAAGAATGAGGGAGGTCTCCTGGACGGAGGAGCCAAGATTTGAGGGAGGTTAGGGTTGGGTAGGGCTGGTGGGGGCTGAGGTGTGGAAGGGTGCAGGGTGGCGGGTAGGCTGAGAGGTGAGTGGAGGAGTGTGGGCTCTGATCGGCCATCCTGTGGGTGTCTCCCCAACAGCCTCGCCCCCGGCTTTTCCATGCCTCAGCCCTGCTGGGGGACACCATGGTGGTCCTTGGGGGGCGCTCAGACCCCGATGAGTTCAGCAGCGACATTCTGCTCTACCAGGTCAACTGCAATGCCTGGCTGCTGCCCGACCTGACCCGTAAGTCCAATGCCCCCCCTGGGGGGGACCCTGGGGACCTCCTGCAGGAGCCCTGGCCCTGTCCTGGAATGCTCACTCATCCAGAGTCCCTCGGGCCCCCTCAGACCCCCCGGCAAAGCTGCTTTCCCCTCTGTTACCTAAACACCCACAGAGATGCCTGCCTTCCTTTTCTTTTCCTAGAAAGGTTATTTTTTGTTCTGATTATAAAAGTAATAATATTCATTGTATGTAATTGGTGAAATAAGAAGGAAAAAATTCCCATGATCCCGTTCTGTAGAGACAGCACTATTATACGAGGGGGTGTTTCTTTCCAGTCTGCTGCTCGGAGGCTGGAAAGGGGCTTGGACCTTGCCTTTGTCTCCATCCTTATTCCATTCTTTCCGCTTCCCTTTCCTGTTTGTCTCTCCCTCTCTTTTGTCTTGCTATCCACGTCAAGTCTCTTGCCCTGTCTGGCCTTCCGTACCTTCTCTGTCCTTCTGCCATCCTTAGCCCATCACTCTGCTTGGCGTCGCTCTCTGACTGGCCTCTTCATGGGGCTCTCTTCCCCGCGTCTCTCTCTGAACGTTCTGTCTTTCCCCAGGCCCAGCCTCTGTGGGGGCCCCGATGGAGGAGTCTGTGGCCCATGCTGTGGCGGCGGTAGGGGGCCGCCTGTACCTCTCAGGGGGCTTCGGGGGAGTGGCCCTGGGCCGCCTGCTGGCCCTGACCTTGCCCCCTGACCCCTGCCGCCTGCTGACCTCACCCGAAGCTTGTAACCAGTCTGGGGCCTGCACCTGGTGCCACGGGGCCTGCTTGTCTGGGGACCAGGCCCATAGGTAACTGTGGTGACTGAACAGCGCATGGGTGGGCGGTACTAGTGCCCTCCGAAGGGGGTTCTGTGCTAGGCCAGGCTTGCCGGGCGGCGGGGGGCTCAGGAGGGTATTGTCCGGGCAGGACACGGGCTCACATGGGAGAATGGGCAGCTGCGTCACAGCAGGGTCGGGCTGGGGGACCCTTGAGTGAGTAGCTCTGCTTGTGGGCTGCGGTATCATCCCAGATTGTTTCTTGGAGCAGGGTCTGAACTGGCTCCTGAATGACCACTAGAGTTTAGACCAGCGAAAGTTCGGAGGTGGGGCTGTGCCCAGTGTATCTTAGAGACTGTCTGTGCTGGGGGAACACGAGACTGGAGCGGTGGGTGGGGCCACTCAGGAAGGGCCCCCAGTGCCTGGCTGTGGCGTTGGGCTCCAGTCACTCAGGAATCCAGACCTCTCAGGAAGCTGACAGGGCTGTCTTCGGTTCAGCACAAACTCTTTTGGCTACATAATGGCCTTGGCTTGTCCCGTTAAATGTGTCACTGTGTTTGCTACTGAATTATTAAAGGGTTTGATTTATGGGGTGCTCCACCATAAATCCCCCATAACGTTAGGAGTGTTATGTAACAGTGGGTACGCCTACTATTTTTCTAAAATCTGGAAAGTTCTGAAATGTGTGCCTTCGAGGATTTGGGGTAGGGATTATGAACTTCCACTGTGGGCGATGGGAAGCCAGGGAAGGTTTGAGCAAGGGAGGGTAGGGGCAGGCCTGGGCAGAAAGCCCCGGGGCTGTTGGGAAGGGGCAGTGGTGAGGGGAGGCTGTGGGTGGAGACTTGGGAGGAGGCCGGTGAGGAGGAGGCCTGAACTGGGCAAGGGGCTGCAGGGGTGCAGAGTAGGGGATGCATTGGTGGCTGGAGGGACAGGAGAGTGTGGGATATTGTTCAGTATCTCTGGCTGGAGTGGCAGGGGGACGGGAGACCATGGCCAAGTGGGGTGGGGGGGGGCAGGTTCAGGAGGCCTAGGCTAAGACCGTCTGGGATGCACGTGGGGGGACCCAGGACAATGTCCAGGAGGCACTGGGAAGAGGCAGGGGTGGGTGGAGGAGGGACGGGATCTGGCTGGGTATGCTGAGCCAGGCCTCATGCCTCCCCAGGCTGGGCTGCGAGGGCCCCCCATGCTCCCCAATGCCTCGCTCCCCCGAGGAATGTCGACGTCTCCGGACCTGTAGTGAGTGCCTGGCCCGCCATCCCCGGACCCTGCAGCCTGGAGATGGAGAGGTGAATGGTTGGGGGGGCGGGGCTCAGGAACTTCAGCTGGGATTGGGTGAGAAGAGCCGAGGCAGGAGGGGTGCCAGGGACCCTGAGGACCCCGCTGAGCCCATGTTCGCCCACCAGGCGTCCGCCCCCCGCTGTAAGTGGTGTACCAACTGCCCTGAGGGCGCCTGCATCGGGCGGAACGGGTCCTGCACCTCGGAGAACGACTGTCGCATCAACCAGCGAGAGGTGTTCTGGGCCGGGAACTGCTCCGAGGCGGTGTGCGGGGCGGCCGACTGCGAGCAGTGCACCCGAGAGGGCAAGTGCATGTGGACCAGGCAGTTCAAGAGGACAGGTGAGGCTGGCTCGCTCCCCACGAGGACAGCCTGGGGGCCTGGATTCTGGGCGCCCAGGGAAGGGCGGAGCCAGGGAGGGGCCGGCGGCCTGGACCACGCTCTGATTCCTGTGCCCGCGACCCCAGGGGAGACCCGCCGCATCCTCTCGGTGCAGCCCACCTACGACTGGACGTGCTTCAGCCACTCTCTGCTGAACGTGTCCCCAATGCCAGTGGAATCGTCGCCCCCGCTCCCCTGCCCCACCCCCTGTCACCTCCTGCCCAACTGCACGTCCTGCCTGGACTCCAAGGGCGCGGACGGGGGCTGGCAGCACTGTGTCTGGAGCAGTAGCCTCCAACAGGTACCATCGGGCAGGGTGGGGGGGGCCCTCCCTGCCGTGCCCCTGTTCCTCTGTCCTACTTCCTCCTCCGTTTCCCTGGCTCCGGTCCCTCCATGGTGCTTCCTCTCCTCCTCTCCCACCAGCAGCTCCTCCTTCCCTCCTGGCTTCGCGGGTCTCTGTGTCGTGTCTGCTAGGACCCTGCCATGCCGCCACCTTCCAGACCCCGCAGCCAGGTTCACGGTCCCCCTATCCTTCCCGTGACTGCTAATGCCATCTTGCCTCTCCCCGCCAAACCTCTGCGCTTGCCTTCCCCTTCTCTGCTTTTGGAACTTCTGGTTGTAAGAAACAGACCCCCACCCTCGGTTTTATTATGTGGAATTGCGGTAGGAAGTACTGCGACTCCGTACGTCCTGGGCCGCGGGGTCTCTCATCTCAGCCATTCTCTGCGCATCTCCATTGGCTGCTTTCTCTCCCCTTGACCATCCGGGTACATGGCCTTTGGTCTGTGTGACTTTCTGGTTCCAGAGACGGCAGTCATCTCTGTGTTCCTCGGTTAGCTCACGTTCTCAAGGGCAGACTTCGACTCAGCTCACGGGTTAGACGTCCAGCCTTGGCCCAGCGAGACGTGGCCAGGGAGGGGTAGGAGCACATGGTTCTAACCCGGCGGTTCAGACCCACCACTCATTCAGGCTGTGAGCTGGAGAGAGACTCTCTGTGGGTGTAGTCTGGGCAGGCAATGTAGGTGCCAGTCAGTGACAGTCCGACCCTTGACTGTCCAGCTCCTGTTTCCCCTTAGAGTCCATTCCCAAGATGCCTCTGGCTAGCATCATTTGGCCACCCCCGGTGGCAGACGCAAGGCCTTCGACCCCCAACCCTACCCCAGCAGGAGACAAGAAAATTCACCTCCTGCCGTCCATTCACTCCTGACACACAGGCCACCCAGAGTTGGAGCCAGGTCCCACAAAGTCAGGAAAGTCCCACAGGCCTGCCCCCATTTCTGAGGCCAGTCACGATTTCAGACCACTCACGCTGCTGACCAACCAGCTGTAAATCAGGGGTCCTACCACCTGCTCTGCGGGTTTGGTCATTTGCTAGAATGGCTCGTGGAACTCAGAAAAACAACTGCTCACGAGTATCAGTTTACTCTGGAGGCTACAACTCGGGCAGAGCCAGGTGAGAGAGACAGGGCAGGGTAAGGGGTGAACGTGCAGAGCCCCTGCGCCCCCTCTGGGCACACCATGCTTGCCACAGGGGAGCTTTCTGAATCTCCTTGTCCGTGAGTTTTTATAGACCCCAGCTCCACCCCCATCCCAGTCGGTGGGGGGGGCTGCAAGCACCAGGCCTCTCACCACTTGATCTTTCTGGTGACACCCTCCCTACATCCCCTCTTTAGCATAAACTCAGGTATGAAATCAGCTTCTTATGAATAACAAAAGGCATTCCAGCACTCAGGAAAGACCAGGACACCTGTAGGATATATTTTTGGGTTATGCCACACCATCCCATAGGCAGGTGGTAGAAATTAAATGGGCGAGTGTCTTTGGAGCTTGGGGCCATGCCTGCTACTGGGTGAAAACTCAGTCATTCCCCAGGTTCTGCCCAGTGGGACGATTCCCAGCCTCCACTCTGTGGGTGACATCCAGAGAGTCCCCATGGCTGGGTGGGCGGGGTGGGCCACTGTTCCCTGTGGGGGTTCTCGACGTGACCCCGCAGTGTGGGTCTCTAACACGCTGAGGCCTCATCCCCAGGCCGGGCATCCTTGTGGTGATACAGGTTCTCCCCAGATAGCATCGAGGGTCCCGTCATCCGTCTCTGTGGGCACTCCCGCGCCTGGAAGGCAGTGCCAGGGAGCCTGCGGGCAGGCTGCTCGCCCAGCCCCTCTGTGCTGCTCTGTGGGGCGGGAGACTCCAGTGCCCAGTCGGTGCCGCACGCGGGTGGGAGGGCACTTGTGCCAGGGTTCCGGATCTCCGAGCCGTCTCCTAGCTTTGAAGTGTTGGCTCGGGCTTCTAACAGCCCTCACCGCACAGATCGGACAGAACAGATGTGCAGACCGGCCCCGTTATGAGTTGGCTCCAGGGCCGCTGTTATTTTAACCCCCAGGCATCGTTCTTTTGAATGACTTTGGCTTCAGAGCCTGGGATGGCCAACAGAGTGCTCCCATCCCTGGCTTCTCTTCACCAAGGTCTTTATGGAGCCCCTTCCCCGTGCCAGGCACTCACTAGGTTGTAGGCCCATGTCAAGACGAGCTGGAATCCTGCTCTTGGGACTTAGGTTCCTACATCTCGTCCAAGGGCGCAGGGGATGCAGTTATGGTGTCGGACAGCATCGCATACGGCCACAGGGAGGTCACAGCAAAAAACGCTGTGCGGACTGGGGACTCGGTCTCCCCGCCTCCCACCCTCCAGATCGCCCCACCATCTGTCAAGGGGTGCACTAAATTTAGATCTGGAAGCCTAGCTCCAGCAGTTCGGCAAGGCTCAGCTCGCTGCTGGCCATAAGCGTCCGTGGGCTCAGAGCTCCGGCCACAGCAACGAGGGTGTCTATTTCAGGATTGCGTGGTTGCCGATTGCCGTCAGACAGCTTGGACTAATCCCTGTCTTCTTACACTTAAGGCCCAAAGAACAAATAAAATACTCTGATACCCTGTGGAAAGTTCCCAAGAGTCTGACCCTGATGGCGCACCTTGTCTGGGTCCCAGGACGTGCTGAGTGATGGCGTGTGAGCTCCTGAGCAGCCCCTGACCACAGACTCTGCTTCCCAGCCTAGTACGGGAGGACCCTGTTGCCCCAGCAGCCAGCTCCACAGTGACTTGCAACTCCGCCCCTGTCACTAGTTTCTGTCTCTAGATTGTTGCCTTCCTTTGGTTGTGAGAAACAGCCGTGGGCGCTAAGCCAGGTGGGGAGACCGACGCCGCTGGTCACACCAGCATAGTGGTACCTCTTGGAGCCCAGGGTGGAAAGTGCAGCCAGGTCTTACAAGGGCCTGGAGACAGAGCCTAGAAAGCTGCCCTCCCCTGCACACCTCCCCGCCATCGGCTGGGGGTGTGTGGTCCTTATGCTTCCTTCTTCCTTCTGTATCTGCTCTTTTCCTGCCAGTCTGTTCTCTTATTTGCTGTGGTTTGCTTATCCAAACAGCCCCCCAGCCCTCACTTCCAGAATCTTCCAGTTTCAAGGATGCCCCTAGCCTGACTCCCATTGTGGACTCCCAGTTACAAATCCTTGACAGGGAGAATGCGATTAACCCCTGCTGGGGTCCATTTCAGTGTCCATCGGCTGTGGCCAGAGAGGGGCGCGAACTTTGAGGAGGGGGTGCGGTCCCAGAAGACACCCAGGATGTGTTTGATCCTCTTTTTCTGCCTCTTTCTTGCCCCTCCCCCAACCTCATTCCTCATTTCCCCTCCCCTGTACAGTGCCTGAGCCCCTCCTACCTGCCCCTGCGATGTATGGCCGGAGGCTGTGGGCGCCTGCTCCGCGGACCCGAGAGCTGCTCCCTGGGCTGTGCGCAGGCGACCCAGTGTGCCCTGTGCCTGCGGCGCCCCCACTGCGGCTGGTGTGCCTGGGGGGGCCAGGATGGGGGCGGCCGCTGCCTGGAGGGTGGGCTCAGCGGTCCCCGTGACGGTGAGCTGGGCTGGAGGGTGGTGAGAGGGGTTGCCCCTGCGCTGGAGTCTGGCACAGAGAACCTGGGGGGCGCTGGGGGCTGTCTTGGAGGTGGGGGTCAGGGGAAGGTGGAGCAAAGGCCTGGGTGGCTGGGGGGGCTACGCAGAGGCCCCCAGGTGAAGCTCTGTGTCCCTGTGCCAGGGCTGACGTGCGGGCGGCCTGGGGCCTCCTGGGCCTTCCTGTCCTGCCCCCCTGAGGACGAGTGTGCAAACGGGCACCACGACTGCAACGAGACGCAGAACTGCCATGACCGGCCACACGGTTACGAGTGCAGCTGCAAGGCGGGCTACACCATGGACAAGTGAGGGCGCGGGGGCCCAGGGGACTGTGGGGCGGGAGGGCCTGCGGGAGCAAGAACAGGCCAGTGCAGGTGTGAGGCGTGCGATTCATGCAGGAAGGGGTGAAGGTGGGGGCCGGTGCGTGGAGGGGCAGGGTTGGTGAGTTTAACAGGACTCGCCCGGGAAGGAGGAGGATGGCAGGCTAGCCCCTGAAGGAGGTGGAGGCTAGACCCCCGAGGGGGAGCGTGGTGCAGACCAGGGATGAGCCACCAGTTGGGGGCATTCTAGTGGGTGGTGGGCTGGCTGAGCCCTGAGGGCCCCTGCCTGGGCCTGACCCTCCACCCCTGCCCCTGCAGCGTGACCGGACTGTGCCGCCCCGTGTGCGCCCAGGGCTGCGTGAACGGCTCGTGTGTGGAGCCCGACCACTGCCGCTGCCACTTCGGCTTCGTGGGCCGCAACTGCTCCACCGAGTGTCGCTGCAACCGGCACAGCGAGTGCGCAGGCGTGGGGGCCCGCGACCACTGCCTGCTCTGTCGCAACCACACCAAGGTGGGCCCCTGGGGACGGACCCTGCCTGGCCTTCAGCCTGCACCCCCAGGTCTTGAGCCTCACCCTGAGCCCTGAGGAGCCAGGCCCAGGGAGGACGTGGGGAGACTTCGGGGACACTGTCTGAATTCGCGTCAGAGAGGGGCCACCCCGCAACAGCGGCCAGAGTCAGTGCTGGACGAGGGAGGCTGGGCCGGCGGAGGAGGACTTCGGGTGGTGTAGGGAAGGGCTTCCCGAGCCCCACACTTGGGCTGGACGGGCGTGAACGCCACCCCCACCCCTCACGCCCGCGTCACTAGAGGTGTGCAAGCGAACGCAGAGGGCTGAATTGCTTCTAGGCTGGGACGGCCTGACCCAAGAGCCCGAGCCCCTGCCGCCTCCCGTGGTGCTCCCGGTGGGCCCCTTGTCCACTCCCCAGCTTCCCCCCCCCGTGATTCGCCACCTGCTCTGACCACCCCGTCCCCGGTTTCCAGGGTAGCCACTGTGAGCAGTGCCTCCCCCTGTTCGTGGGTTCAGCTGTGGGGGGCGGCACCTGCCGGCCCTGCCACGCCTTCTGTCGTGGCAATAGCCACATCTGCGTCTCCAGGAAAGAGCTCGAAATGGCCAGGAAGGAGCCGGAAAAGTACTCGCTGGATCCGGAGGAGGTAGAAGAGGCCACAGTCCAGGACTCCTGGGGCTCGGGGAGGAGGGGGATGGCCCACGCCTCCTTGCGATCGCCCCGTCTTTCCTTGGCCAGATTGACAACTGGGTGACCGAGGGGCCTAGTGAAGACGAGGCTGTGTGTGTGAACTGTCAAAATAACAGCTACGGGGACAAATGCGAGAGCTGCCTGCACGGCTACTTCCTCCTGGATGGGAAGTGCACCAAGTGAGAAGGAGGGCCCCCCCCACAACCCTTGCCCCCCCCACAAGGAGTAGCTCTGTGGGCCACCCCCCCCCCCACCAAGTTCTTTGCCCTCAGGCAGGAGCAGACAGCATCCCCCCGGGGCTGAGGCTGTGTTGGGGACCATGAGCCAGACTCAGGTGGGAGACCCCCTCCCTCAGAGGCCGGTGCTGACACGCAGGCCGCAGAGCATCTGCCGTGGAGACTGGGGGGCAGAGAGAGAGCTGCCGAGGGGCGAGGCCTTGGGGCGGCCTCCCACCCCAGCCCTTCCTTCCAAATGCTCCATAGACTCTGGAGTCATTCCGACCTGGCTTCCAATCCTGACCTTCCCCTTGCCTCTGACTGGCTCCATGGCCTTGAGCACATGGCTTGACCCCCTGTGAGCCTCAGTTTCCTCTTCTGGCCTGGAGCTCAAATTCAAGCTCACCACAGCATCCAGCCTGGACCCCTATTGGCCCAGGGAGCGCTGTGACCCCCATCTTCTTCCCCTTCCTCAGATGCCAGTGTAATGGCCATGCAGATACATGTAACGAGCAGGACGGGACGGGCTGCCCGTGTCAGAACAATACGGAGACAGGCACGTGCCAGGGCAGCTCCCCCAGCGACCGTCGGGACTGCTACAAGTACCAGGTACGGCTGGAGAAGCGAGTTCTAGGCCAAGGGCTCCACACCCTGCCAGGTCCACTTATTCATCCAGCACATACTGAGCACCTAGTGTGTGCCCGGCTGCACAGAAGGCCCCGGAACGCAGTAGGGATCCAAACGGGCAGGGCGGTCTGTCCTCGGGAAAGTTACATTCCTGTGCAGGGGTCCAGCAACAAGTGAACGAGTCAGTCAGAGTGCGGGGTATGTTAGTGACGAGCGATAAGGAGAAAGGAGGGCCGGTGTTGCGGCGTGGGACTGGTAGGAGGTGACACTTGAGAAAAGACCTCATAGAAGTCGGGATCCCAGACAAGCAGCCGTAGGGGTTGTGGGTGAGTAGAGAGTGATCCAGGCAAGAGCATCAGCCAGTGCAAAGGCCCTGAGGTGGGACGTACCTCATGCAGTCCAGAAACAGCAAGGCTGGCAGGTGAGGCCGGCCCACGCTGTCCTGTGCCTGTGGCTTCGGCAGTCCATGCGCGAGCCCTGTTTCCTGCCTGGGTACAGAGGACGGATCTCAAGTTCGGTGAGGTTAAGTCACCAGTCTGAGGCCACACAGGTAGTGAGGAGTAGAGGCAGGTTCAACAGAGCCCTTCATCACTGTGCCAGAGAGTTCCAGAGGCCTTCACATCAGAATGCTGTGGTCACTGGGGCTGACGGCAGGGACAGCGGCGCGGGAGCGTAGGGTCTTAGTGGCCTCCATACTGCGTCAGGGGGGCCCGGGGGGAGGGGCAGTCCCAAGGAAGCTGCTGGGGTCTGAGGGAGCTTGGGGCACTGGCTGCTCACCAGTCAGTACAGAAGGTCAATATCAGGACCTGGAGGGTGGCCGGGCGCTGCGCTCAGCCCTGATCACCACCCCAACCCCCCGCTTGCCCGCAGTGCGCCAAGTGCCGGGAGTCATTCCACGGGAGCCCACTGGGCGGCCAGCAATGCTATCGCCTCATCTCCGTGGAGCAGGAGTGCTGCCTCGACCCCACGTCCCAGACCAACTGCTTCCACGAACCCAAGCGCCGGGCTCTGGGCCCTGGCCGCACCGTCCTTTTTGGCGTGCAGCCCAAGTTTACCAATGTGGACATTCGCCTGACGCTGGATGTGACCTTCGGTGCCGTGGATCTCTATGTCTCCACCTCCTACGACACCTTCGTGGTCCGCGTGGCCCCTGACACAGGCGTCCACACTGTGCACATCCAGCCACCTCCACCCCCACCGCCTCCCCCACCCCCTGCTGACGGCGGACCCCGGGGGGCTGGGGACCCAGGGGGACCGGGGGCCGGGAGTGGGCCAGGCGCCCCAGCTGAGCCACGGGTGCGGGAAGTGTGGCCACGGGGCCTGATCACCTACGTGACCGTGACGGAGCCATCGGCAGTGCTCGTGGTTCGTGGCGTGCGGGACCGGCTGGTCATCACCTACCCGCACGAGCACCACGCTCTCAAGTCCAGTCGCTTCTATCTGCTCCTGCTGGGCGTGGGGGACCCGAGTGGGCCTGGTGCCAACGGTTCGGCCGACTCGCAGGGTCTGCTCTTCTTCCGGCAGGACCAGGCCCACATTGACCTGTTTGTCTTCTTCTCAGTCTTCTTCTCCTGCTTCTTTCTCTTCCTGTCTCTCTGTGTGCTCCTCTGGAAGGCCAAACAGGCCCTGGACCAGCGGCAGGAACAGCGCCGGCATCTGCAAGAGATGACCAAGATGGCCAGCCGCCCTTTTGCCAAGGTCACCGTCTGCTTCCCGCCCGACCCCGCTGCCCCGGCCCCTGCCTGGAAGCCGGCCGGGCTCCCGCCCCCCACCTTCCGCCGTTCCGAACCCTTCTTGGCACCTCTGCTGCTGACCGGGGCCGGTGGGCCCTGGGGACCCGTGGGAGGAGGCTGCTGCCCACCGGCCATCCCCGCCACGACCACCGGCCTGCGAGCCGGGCCCATCACCCTCGAGCCCACCGAGGATGGCATGGCTGGTGTGGCCACGCTGCTGCTCCAGTTGCCTGGGGGCCCCCACGCACCCAACGGTGCCTGCCTGGGCTCAGCCCTCGTCACGCTGCGACACAGGCTGCACGAATACTGTGGGGGCGGCGGGGGCGCCGGGGGCAGTGGGCACGGGGCTGGCGCAGGCCGGAAGGGACTGTTGAGCCAGGACAATCTCACCAGCATGTCCCTCTGACCCACGGTGGGGTTCTCAGCCACGGCAGCTGAGTGCCCTGATGACGCCGCCCTGGACTTGGGGCTCCTCCGCCCAGGGGCCCCCAGACACTGTGTCCTCAGAGACCTCCGGCTCCCTTTTCCTGGGGCTCCCCAGACAGGGCACTCGACGTTCTGCATTCAACAATTATTTATTGATAACTCTATGCCGTTGAAGACACTGGGCGGAGCAGAAACCGAGACAGACCAGTTCCCTGATCTCGTGGGGCTTCGACTGCAGTGGAGGGAGACAATCAGTGTGTGTCAGCGCTTGCACGCACGCACACACACACGCAGAGGAGAGGTGCCAGGAGGGCTCACAGGATGTGGCCGTGAGGGACCGGGGGGCAGCGTCAGTTGGATTCGGAGAAGCTGGGCCTGAAGACAGAGAACTGGCCGAGGGGAGAACCCTGGGAAGCGGGTCGCAGGCGGCAGGAGCTGCAAGGACCAGGCCCAGAGGTGGGAACCAGCGTGCTTTATTGGAGGGGTCAGAGAGGTGGCCGGTGTGACCCAGACCGAGTGCGAAGAGGAGGTGAGGTTGGGGACAGGCAGGGGTGGCGTCACCCAGGGCCGGGCAGGCCCCACATAGGGTTTTGAGTTTTATTTTCAGGGCAACGGGAAGCCGTGGGACAGGTGTATGAGGGAGAATGGCAGGGTCTGACGAACCTGTTCAAGGGGTCCCTCAGCTGCGGTGTGGAGAATGGGTCGGAGGGGACAAGAGATGACCGTGGGCTGGACTAGGGTGGTGGCGGGGACGGGGTGGGTCAGGGACAGGTGCAGGATGTGTGTGGATGTTGGGGTGACGGAGAGGGGAATCCAGGACGCCCTCAACTTTGTGGCCCGAACTACAGGCGGATGGTGGGGTCGTCTGTTACAATGGGGCAGCCTGGGGCTTGTGGGGAGGCTCAGAAGTCCGGCCTTGGACTCTAAGATGGCCTTGAGGCATCTCTTCAGTCAGGTCCAGCCAGGGAGACAGAGGCTCTGCGTGTTTCAGCGGAAGGGACCGAGTGCTGGGGATTGGCTGTTCTGGTCTGCCGATCAGAGGTGGGATGGTGAGGCAGCCCAGGGGCCAGTTGTCACCTCAGGGCTGGAGGGACAAAGCTCAGATGGTGTCACTGACCCTAGGACCGGGGTCACCGGCTCAGCAGGAGTCCCAGGAGACAAAGCTGGAGATGCTGCCCAGGGTGTAGGGCGTGTGTGTGGCGGGGGCAAGACCAGGGTTGGAGATGGACACAGTGGGATCTCCACTGCGCAGCTCTCTTCCCAGACAGTGCTGCCTTGAAGACGTGGGGGCTCTCCCTAGGGGCTGCTCCCCAGCCACCACCACGGACTCCTGAGCTCCTGTCCCCCTTGAGGACTGCCCCCATCCTAATCCTAGCCATCTTGAACTTGGGTCTCCTTTTTGCAAGACTCCCTCCCCCATCTGTGTGTGGACCTTGAGGAGCTGGGGTCCGCCTCTTCTCTACTGGGGTCCTCAGCCTAAGAGGCTGAAAGAGGGGGGAGCGGTTGAAGCAGCAAATAAAGAGTGTGGAGAAGGCCGGTGTCTGAGCGCCGTCTGCATGCAGGAGAGGGGGCGGCTTGTTTGAACAGCACCCGAGTGTGGTTAAGTCCCATCAGTGCACTTACCTTGGTGGCCCCTCAGAGCCGCATGGCTGGGCCTGGCTCCACCCTGCCCCTCGTAGGCAAGGGTGGGATGGTGCTGCCCAGGAAGCTCTTGGTCGTCCCTAGAAAGGACGGACGTGGGGGAGGTGAGGGCACGGAGGCCCCTGGCCCTTCCTCAGATCCCTGTCGCAGGGAGACCCATTTGTCTCAGGAGGGAAAACAGACTCTCGGTCCCGGGATTGGGTTTTATGCTGGCCTCTGACAGAAGAGTGGAGGCAGCAGAGAGACCAAGACGCCCCAACATGATGAGTTTCCTCGAATCCAAGAAGGCTCCCACGGCCCACGTGGGGGAGCACGGCAGGAGATTTCATCCACCAGGCCCCCAGGGCAAGCAAGAGCTGGGGGGGCGGATGTGCCCTCAGTGGGCCCTGCGCAGCGAGGGAGTCTGGCTGAGAGGAAAACAGCCGAGGGCACATGCTGGTGGCTTCGTCTGACGGCTAGCCAAGGACGCGGCGGTAGGGTGCGCGCACTTAGGGGCTGTTTGGGTCTCCAGTGCGGTCCACGAAAATCACAGTATTTTCAGATTCATGGGCCACGTAATTTTCGGGGATGACTCCACCCACACAGGAGTTTTGCCTTTATGAGCCATTGGTAGTGCCTAACCTCCACGTGGCTGAGAACATGTACTTGCTGGGTACCCGTGCCCGACGGTTCGCTTGGCCACGTTCCAGCCCAACAACCATGCGAGGGAGGGAACTGTGGAATCCCGTTTCGCAGGTGAGCAGACGAGGTCATAGACATCATTTAACTGTTGAATGACAGCTGCCACGTGCCTCTCAGATCCCCATGCCCGACCACCAGGCCCTCTCGCTCCCTGGGGAGGGAAAGCCCCAGGCATAAGGGACTAAGGAGGAGGCAAGGTCACAGAGAAAGCGTAAGGGACATCCTGCAGGCTCTTAGCCCCCCGGCACAGAGCGGGCGCTAGGGGCGGGTGTTAAAACGGCCAATTTCTGCTGGGGAGAAGGCACAGTTTCCCAACCGGAAAGCCCACCAGAAACAGGGCGTGCTGCCTTGGGGAGTCCCAGGCCAGTGGAGCGGTCAACCTGCACTGCCAGGAAGGAGCTAAGGTGGTTCTTCAAGACTTGTCTGCATGCTGATTGGACCCTTGACAAGGTCTCTTCCCCGCCACCAACCTGCGAGAGTGTGCCTTCCCTGGCAGAGCCTTTGCGCTGTGACTGGACCCTCTCCCGGGGACGCAGAGCCGCTCTCTCCAGCTCCTGCCCATGGCGTGCGGGTGCCCCGTACAAATGCCCCGTAGCACGCGCTCCCCCTCCCTCCATGTTAGCCCCTGAGCTGCCACCTCACCCTGCTCTCCCTGTACCTGGAATGCAAAAGGCTCAGGGATCGTGAGAGAAAGCCTGGCGTGGGAGGCTGAAGGTCTGGATTTGGGCGTCTGTGTATGGCCATCAATGCCCTCAGGACTTCAGGAAAAGGTGGGGGGTGGGATTTCACCAAGGGCCTGCAGCACTCCAGGTAGTGAGAGGGTTCTGAGCGCAGGAGGGATGTGACCTAACTCAGGTGTTCCCAGGGCTTCTCTGTGGGAGGAAACTAAAGATCTGGAGACAGGGCAGGGAGCCCAGTGAGGAGCCACTGCATTAGTCTAGGCTGAAGAAGAGGGTGACTGGAACAAGGTGTGGGTAGCAGAGTAGGGAGAAGTGAGGTTCTGGATATATTCTGAAAGTAGGACCAACAATGTGTGACAGATTGGGATATTGGATAACAAAGTGACTGAGCAGCTGGAAAGATGGGGTTTGCTATTTTCTTTTTTTTTTTCCTTTAAGATTTTATTTATTTATTTCAGAGAGAGAAAGAGTGAGAGAGATCGCAGAGGGAGAGAGAGAAGCAGGCTCCCCGCTGAGCGGAGAGCCCGATGCAGGACTTGATCCCAGGACCCTGTGATCACGACCTGAGCCTAAGACAGGCACCTAACTGACTGAGCCACCCAGGCGCCCCAAGGTTTGCTATTTCCTGAGAAGGGGAGCCTGGGAGGAGCAGGTAGGGAATCTGGAGTTAGGTTTTATTTTATTTATTTTTGAGAGAGAGAGAGAGAGTACTCGCAGGGTGGGGGAGCGAGAGGGAGAGAGAGAATCTTAAGCAGGATTCATGCCCAGCATGGAGCCCAATGGGGGGCTTGATCTCGCGACCCTAAGATCATGACCTGAGCCCAAATCAAGAGTCGGACGCTTAACCAACTGAGCCACCCAGGTGCCCCTGGAGTTAGGTTTTTAAAATTTGAGATGTCTATTAGATATTCCAAGTGAAGATGTCACTTGATGGTTGGATACACAGATGGAGAGAGAGAGAGAGAATAACAGCAAATAATACAAATAACAGAACAGTATAATATTATTATGCATAATAATATTAACAAGTTTATTAAGCTCGCTCTTTGGTCTTTCCATCTGTTCCGTCTCTTGCTCACACCGTAGCCATGTGACATATTGGGGATTATCCTCAGAGGAGGAAACAGGCTCAGAGAGGCTTATTAATTCACTAAGATAACACGCCTAGTAAGTGGCAATCGGATCCGAGGTCTGCCCAGTTTTGAGACCAGGTTTTCTAATCTGCTAGTTGCTTTTGGAATAAAGAGAACTGGGTGATCCTTAAGGATTAGTTTCAGCTCCAGAGAGCCTTAAAGCTGGCAGTTCTCTGCTTTGGAGACAAAGGACTGCCCCCCCACCTGTTAGGATTGTGTGTAGGCCAAGAGTCCATAGGAATTGACTTAGTAGGGGTGGGGGAGGGGCTTTTTCTGGTTTTGCCTAGTTTCAGGATACCCGCAGAACTTCAGCTGGGCATCTTAAGGGGTTAGTGGTTTCACTTTGTTACTAAGGACCCCCTGGTTTAGCGAGGTAAGAGACTTGCCAGTGTCCGACACAGCAGGCTGGGGTCAAAGCTCTGAGTCTGACCTCGTTCCACACCTAGGCATCTTCCCTGTGTCCCCACACCCCTCACTGAGCCTCCCCCTCCACCCAGATTCCTTCCTTGGGACAAAAAGAATGTAGGCGGAGTTGGTTTTCAGGATTTTATTGTGGGTGTATTTCTGGTAGCGGGATAGGGCGGAGGGGCAGGCTCTCCCATGAGGAGGCAGAGGGGGCAGAGGAGGCGCGGGCAGGGGGGCGTGACAGGTGGAAAAGAGGGAGACGTGGGGAAGGAACTTCTTTACTCTCGGATCTTCAATTCCCGCGCCATCTGACAGAGGGCGCAGGGCAAACAAAAGGTGAGGGCCGCCCAGTCGTGCCCGACCGATCCCTAGAGGGTGGAAGAGAGAGAGAGGTTAGGAGCCCCGCCTCGGGTCGCAGGAGGCCCGTCCCCACCCCTGCCCCGACGCCCGCCCGCACCTGGATGTGATAGCGCTCCCGCATGCCGGTGCGCAGGGAGTGCAGGCCTCCGGGCAGGTAGGGCGCGCAGCAGCACTCCCCGAAGTCGTCGGAGATGCGGCAGGCGAGGCACAGGGGGGCGAAAGTGCCGCACAAACCTGGGGGCGGGCGCGGGGCAGTCAGAGGGGGGCCCACCCGGCGCCCCGGGCCGGCTCCGCCTCCGCGTCGGGGAGAGGCGAGGCCGATCGTCCGCGGCGCCCAGGCGAGGGCCCGGGAGGGAATGAAGGGTCCCAGCGGGGCTGGTTTAGAGGCTGGGAGATAGGGTTTGGAGGGGGGGCTGGGGCCACAACGCGGAAAGTTGAGGGTGCAAGGGGGAGGTTGAGGGTCGCAGGGGAAGTTGGAAGAGGTGAGGCCAGGATCCTAGGAAGTGTTGGAGGTCGGAGGAAGGGGTGAAGGTTAGAGTGTGGGAACTGACAGTCTAAGGTAAGGAGGGGGCGTGGGGTTCGCGGGGCCGCGCCCCGCCCCGGGGGGGGGGAGCCGCCCGCACTCACAGACGGGCATGTCGTTGCAGCAGTCCGTGAGTCCCGTGTGCCAGTCGCTGAGCTGGGTCTGGTAGCAGCTGCTGGCGCACTGGGGCTGACTGGTCACCGGGTAGGACATGGCTGCGAAGGGGGTGGGCCAGGGTCAGCGCGCAGCCTGACAGCCCTCCCAGACCCCACAACCTGCCGCCCCTTCCTCTGCCGGGCAGTCTGGGCGGGGCCACCAGGCCGCCCACGGAGGGGACACCACGGCACCCCCTATTCCTTTCCGCCACGTTTGGGCACTGACACCCCAGTCTGTCCCCATCGCCACTGCCTCCTGCACATCCGGTTGAGCCGTGGGTAGGGAACCCCTCCAAGTCTGGGGAAGGGTGGGTGCCACATCCGGGCGGGGCTGAGACGTGCCGCCGCCTCCTCCACGTCTGGGCCTGGGGTGCTGGGTTCCCGCATTTCCAGGGGCCTCTGGGGTGCAATCAGGCGCCATCTGTCTTCGAAGCCAGGGCGCCCGGGGGAGGGAAGCGGCCAGGTTCCAGGGACTGGAAGGGTTGCTGGTCCATCCAGTGATCCCACCTTTGCCTTTCACGTTGTCGTGCATCTCAAACTGCATCTTTGACGAAGTGGCAGAGTTGGGGACGGCAGAGGTGGCGGCGGCGGTGACAGTGGCTGAGTCTGTCCAAGGGATGCTAGATACTGGGGGAGGGGCGGGCAAGGAGAGGGGGCACTGGGGGCTGGGTTCTCAGGGGGAAGGGTGCTGGGGAGAAAGAGGCCAAGTCAGCCTGCCAGCTCGGAGAAACAGGGGGTAGGGATGTATGGGGTGGGGGCGAGAAACTCGCCCATCTCTCTACCGCTGCCCGACAGACCCCAAAGGACCTTCCTCATACCAGAGGTAGAGCTGGAGACAGACCAGGGGACAGAGGCAGGCAGAGTCAGAGACAAGGGGAGGAAGACATCAGGCCAGGTGCCCATAGAGATGCCACCAGTAACACTCCCACCTGCCCAGCGCTTTGACTTCTCTGCCAGCCCATTTCGCAGATGGAACACGAAGGTTCAGAGAGGTAGCCCAGGCCAAGGGGGTTAGTAGAGGTGGTGCTAGGCCCCAGGACTTCCAAATTCAACCCAGCGCCACTCAGGTTGAGAAGGTGGACACGGAGGGCATTGAGAAAGACAGAACTGTCCACCGAGACAGTCAGAGATACGCAAGGAGACAGAGATGTCAGTGGAGCGGGGTGGGGAGAGCACAGAGCAGAGGGCGGTGGGCAGATGTTCCTACCTGCAGGACAGCGATGGCGAAGATGCAGACAGGTGTGGGTGAGCCGGGTACTGAGTTCTGTCTCTGGCCAGGAGCTGCTTATATTGGGGCGGGCCACACAGCCCTGGGCGGGGCTCTGACAGAGGTGCCCAGGGAGCCAAGCCGGTCCAGCTGACCTTCTTCCCCCCACAGGAACTTCCCCTCCCTCGTTCTCCATTCCCCATCCCCCCCTTTCCCTTCCAGCTCTAGTGGGACTGAGGAAATCAGGGAGGGGGCCAGAGATGCGGAGCTGGGAGGGGAGACAAAGGGGAGCAGGCAGAGAGAGACAGAGGGCTGGGGGAGAAAAGGCAGAGGGGAGGCGCAAGGGGCACAGTTGGGCTACAGTGCAAAGACCCAAAGAGAGGGAGGACAGAGAGACAGGGAGGGAATGGGGGACACAGAGACAGAAGGAGAGAGACCCAGACAGGAGAAAGAGAAGGGGATTCAGAGAGATGGACAGAGACAAAGACAGAAAGAGATGGAGAGAATGATGGCACTGTCTTCCCATTCGGGACCACTAGGCACATGGGGGGCAGTGTGTTTTGGGGGTGACTCATGCTGAAACCAAAGTAAATATACACAACTCACTCCACCTTCAAACTGGGAAGGGAGGAGGCTGGGAACCGGGAAGCTGTGGCTCTGGAGGGAGATGGATGTGGCCCTGGACTGGGGGGGGGGTGGTATCTAACAGGGCAGATTGGGGGGTGGGGGCTGAACTCCTGGGTCTGAGGGAGGAGGGGCTGGGACTTCATCTGGGCCCCTAACAGAGGAGGGAGAGGGGCTCAGATTCTGGGTCTGAGGGAGGAGGCTGTAGACTCTTGGGTTAGGCTGGGCTGCAGCCCTGAGCCTGCAGGCAGGGGTCCTGGGATTTTTAACTGTGGGGCTCCTGAGGGGTGCAAGAGCGAGGGGCCTGGGGGCCTGAGTCACCTAAGTCTGCCCCCAGCAGGCCTGGCGGGGTTGGAAGTGACTCAGTGAGGGAAGCAGGATTAGAGCCGGGTGGGGTTTCCAGCATGGGTGTCACCCCAAAAATGTAGGAGGCGCTGGAAAATTGGGGTGTCACCTGCAAAGAAGGTGGTGGTGTCACCCCACGGGGAATGGGTATGGAGTGACGGCAGGTGGATCACCCTGCCCACCTGGGATCCCAGCTTTTCCCTCACCTCCTGATCCAACACATACCAGGACCCAAGCTTTGGTCTCCCAGCACCACCCAGATGGCTCACTGTCCTTGTCCCCAGACTGATGGGCGGTGCTTAGTGTTTTGCTGGTGCCTGTCCGTCTCTTGGTCCAGGAGGCTGAATGTCTGGGGAACATCTCTCCACTTCTGGTCTCGTGTCCCTGTGCCCCCATCTCTCCGTCTTTGCCTCGCCAGCTCTGTATCTCTTTCCTGACTTTGCCAGTCTGTTTCCAAGTTGCTCTGCTTCTCTGTCTCCCCATCTCTCAGTCTCTGTTCCCCCAAGCTGTGTGTCTCCTGCTCTCGTCCCGGGGTCTCTGCCTCCCATCCCCACGTCTCTATCTCCAGGCCTCTCTGCGGAGGCAGCCCCAGGGCCCCATCCCCCAGCTGGCTGGACCATGGACTGCAGGTGACTCAAGGTCAGTCATCTCCCGAGGACCCCAGGGCTCCCAGGATGACAACCCAAGTTGTCCTCAGGTTTCCTCTCCCCACTCTGACACAGCCTGGGGGCTGCAATTAGACAGCAGCTCATGTAGATGAGGAAATCGGGTGGGGAAGCTGTGAGGTGGCCTGCTTAGGGGTGAGGAGGAGGACAGGAGCAGGAAGAACAGGGGCCTGGGGGCTGACCAGTGGCCGTGGAGGTCTCCAGGCACCTGGCATCCATCCCCTCAATAGGGTTGTCGGATAAAATATAGGATGCCCAGTTAAATGTGAATTTTAGGTAAACAACACTTTTTTTTTTAGCATAAGTATATTCCATGCAATATTTGGGATATACTTATACAAAAAAGGTATTTGTTGTTCATCTGAAATTCACCTTTAACTGGGTGTCCTGTATTTTTATCTAACTCTGGAATCCTGCCTTTAAAGACAGAGGAGAGGAATCCAAGTCCCTGGCCCCTCTTTTTCCAGAACCCAGGATCCCAGGCCTCCAGCTCTTACTCCTCGGGACCTGAGAGTCCCGGTCCCGATCCCTGTCCTCCTCTCCCTTAGAATCCATGATTGGAGCACCCAACTCCTATTCCCTCCGAACCCAGGAGTTCAGGCTCCCAGCCCCTTTCTCTCCAGAATCCAAGCGTCCAGGTCAGGTCTGGGTCCAGTTGCCCAATGCGGGTTTCATAAGGCGGGTGGTGCCATCCACGGCCCTTGTGGAACCGGTCAGGCAGAGCGGACAAGTGAGGTTGCCCCTCTTCCCATCCTGAGCCTGCTGCTTCCTCGAGGGCCAGCCCAGTGGGGCTGGGAGCAGAACAGGAGCTCAGTGGAGTTCTGGGTGGGACACCGCATCTGGGTTTGGGTGTGTCATGTGTCTGCGTGTAGTGTGTGCGTCTCTCTCTGGGTGCTGTGTGTCTCTGGGGGGTTGTCCCGATGTCTCTGTGTGTTCTGGGGGGTGACGTGGGGGGGTCTTTCTATTTGTGTGTCTCTTGCTTTTCTGAGAGTCTACCCACTGTGCATCTGTTCAGGTGTGGCCAGTCATCATGGTCCTATACCTCTGACTGGATGCAGGCAGGAGTGATTTACCGAATAGTAGCCTCGTGTGATGGGTTCCAGAGCCAGAAAACCTGGGTTCACAGTCTCACAGCCTCTTGCTGGCTGTGAACACTTCGGCCAATCACTAAGCAGGCCTGGACCTCAGTGTGTCCATTTGCAAAATGAGTGGTGGCAAATAGGGTGGTTGAGAGGATTCGACGAGTTAGTTCAGGCCAAGGGCTTAGAATTGCAGCTGGCACTCGGAAACATTTTGTCTTTCTTTCTTTTTTAAAGATTTTATTTATTTATTTGAGAGAGAGAGCACAAGCAGGGGGAGTGGGAGAAGGAGAAGCAGGCTTCCCGCTGAGCAGGGAGCCCGATGCAGGACTCAATCCCAGGACCCTGGGATCATGACCTGAGCTGAAGGCAGATGCTTCACTGATTGAGCCACCCAGACGCCCCACGTTTTGTGTTTCTGCTGGTGATGAGGGTGAGACGCTGTTCTAGTTGCTGGAGATACAGTCAAGAACGAAACCAAGTCTGCTCGTGGTCCTGGCTGGGATTGAACGAGTGGCCTGCCCGTGGCTGGGCGTATAATTGCACGCCTGGGGTGTCTGATTTGCATGTGGAATGGGCTGTTTCTGTGCGTGTTGTCAGTAAGGGTGATTGTGTGATTGTGTGCTTATGTTTATGTTTGTGTTTGTAGGTGACTGCGCGTGGTGCACGTGACTCTCTGATTGTGTGGGTGCCAATGAAGACCCCACTCAGCAGGTATTGAGGGCACGTGTTCGATGTGATCTTGCATTTCTGGCTCCGAGATGCCAGGAGTGTGTCTGTATTTGGGGTCTTGAGAACCCCTCTCTCAGCTCCTCCTTTTCATGTCCCACAGGTGACCCTGGGAGGGTGATTCCTCCCAAAATGAACCTCCGTTTCTTCCTCCTCTTCTTCTTTTTTTAAGATTTATTTATTTATTTGAGGGGGGAAGGGGCAGAGGGAGAGGGAGAGAATCTCAAGTCGACTCCCAGCCGAGCAAGGAGCCCGTCACAGGGCTTAATCCCAGGACCCCAAGATCATGACCCGAGATGAAGTCAAGAGTCAGTTGCTCAGCTGACTGAGCCACCCGGGTGCCCCAAAGCCTCAGTTTCTTCTTATTGGGGATGGGGGGCCCTGTGGCCTCGGAAGAAACACCTGTGTGAAAGGGAAGGTGGGAGGAGATGGGTGAGGCCAGGGAGAGGCTGAGGAATATGATGGGGCACAGAGAGATGGCAGGATGGGGACCGAGGAAGAGCTGCGTAGAAAGGTTTGTCCGTCCATCTGATATGCATTTGCTGAGCTCCTGCGATGTGCCAGGACCTCTGGTGGGCATTGGTTCAAGGTGTGGGGGAAAGCAGAGAGATCCAGAGAGATGCCGCAGGGTGGCCCACTCGTCTCCACGGTGGGCCGTAGTGACGGTTCTGAGTGATGGAGACGCAGCGGTGGAGAGGGACAGAGAGGACCCTGCCCCTCCCCAGTCCTTCCTGAGGCCCAATCTGTCCAGATGAAAGAACAGAGGCCGTGGGGGAAAGGCCCCTCCTAGGCTGGAGGCACCCCCATGAATCATTTTCTTTCTTTCTTTTTTTTAAGATTTTATTTATTTATTTGACAGAGAGAGAGAGACAGCCAGTGAGAAAGGGAACACAAGCAGGGGGAGTGGGAGAGGGAGAAGCAGGCTCCCAGCGGAAGAGCCTGATGTGGGGCTCGATCCCAGAATGCTGGGATCACGCCCTGAGCCAAAGGCAGAAGCTTAACAACTGTGCCACCCAGGCGCCCCCCATGAATCATTTTCTTATCACCTCCTAATAGGATAATGACACACTTGCCCCCTCCTAATCACTATTTTTGACCCCAACCAGGTCCAACGCCCACAGTGAGAAGAGTTGGACAAGTCTGATATTTTGAAATCAGGAGAGGAGATACTTGAAAGTCCCAGTCCAGGGTCCTTCCAACCCCAGGACCCAGGATTTGCAGGCCCCAGCCCCCCGTCCCACCCCAGGAGTCCTTGATTGCAGCCCCTCTCCTTTGTTTGCTCTCTACCTTTTCTAACCTCCCTGGGCCTGTCTTTATCTCTTTGTCTGTTTATCTTCCTCTGTGTTTTGTGTCTCTACTCTCTCTTTACATTTGCGTCTTGATTCTTCCTCACCGGGCATCAATTTTCTCACTGGTAAAATGGGGATTATAATAATCTGATCTCTTAGAACTGTAATGAGGAAGACATGCAATAATTATGTGAAATGCTTTGCATAGAACTGGGGCCACAGTCCACACCATACAAGAGAGCTCTATTATAATTATTGTTTTTAATATTTTAATCTCTCTTGGTATCAATGTTTTTCTCTTTGTCTCCATGTGAGTTTCAAGTCTCCTCCCGCTCTGGGTTCCCCTGGAAGACAGCACCCTGGCTTCCCTTTTCAGGGAGGTGGAGAGGGCACATAGAGGCCAGAGCTTCCCCCAAGCCTCCTCCTCTTCATCTCTATTCTAAGCCCCACCTTGCAGGACACAGAACTCTTGCCTGGGGACAAGGCCTGGCTCCAATCCCATAAATAGCCACATAAAATCTTAAACCTCAAATCCGTCATCCCTGGGCAGGCCAGTGACTCTTAGGAGTCCCCGTCCCTACACCCCGACCTTTCAGGTTCCCAACTCCCTCCCCGCCCTTCAAGATCCAACCATTCAGATGCTTCTCAGACCCTGAAATCTAGGTTCCTCTGTCCCTCCTCCCTCAGATCCCCAGTCCCGCCTCCCTCAGGACCAAGGAGTCCGGACTTCCTAAGTCCCCATCTTCCCTTAGGACGCAAGGATGAGGCCAGCGAGCAGCGCGAGCGGCCCGACACCACTTTAGGGGCGCTTCTGCAGTACACCGCGCACTCAGCTACCACCCCTCTGCGTCTTTCCAGAGGCGGGCCTGACCTGGGAGCTCGCCTCCGGAAGCTGGCTGTGATAAGCTATCCCTGACGTCAGTCACTATCTTCCAGCCAATAGACGCTCCGCCTCCTATCGCCCTGGGCCACTCGGGGCACGTTCCCTGGTAGGCGGAGCCCACGGCCTAAATCGGACAGCGATAGGCTCTGGGAGACGCCAATCTCCCCTAGTCTCCGCCAGTCAGCCAATAGGCCGGGCACCTGCGGGGTGGGAATCCCACAGCGCACCGCAGAGGCTGGAGCGGCTCCGGAGGGAAACAGGTTCTGCGAGTCCGGTCCGGTAAGCGCTTTCCAGCACGCCCAGTACTGGGATTCTGGACACAGTTCGGAGGGGAAACGGCGAGGCTTGGTGGGGTTGAAGGCGGGGGCGGCCGCTTAGCCCGGGCGACCGCGCATTTTGCTTTGTGGGAGAAAAGGAGTCACAGACATTCATCTCTCCATTCCATTCCTCTCACCCTCAACCTGATGCTCGTCTGCTCTCACCCGGCCTGCACACCCGTCCGGCCTGCACACCCGTCCGTTCAGCCTCTCCTGCCCTCATTCTCTCTTCCCACTCACTGGCTTTCCCATTTCCTTCTGTTGCCACTCGCTCGCTCGCTTGCTCATCACACACTCAGCCACCTATAACTTAAACGTTTCCTGAGGCTCTCAGTGTGCCAGGCCTCGTGCTGGGCGACGGTGGTGACCAAGATGAGTCAGGCCTAGGTCCTGCCCTCGAGGATCCCGGGTCAGATGGGAGGACAGACACGTTCATGGCAGGGGTGTGCCGAGGTGGGGGAGTCCCGGAGAGTCTTTTTGGCTTTGCTGGATCAGGAAAGGGTTTCCAGAGGAGGGGACATTGGCGCTGGATTCTGGAGGGGCAGGAGGTGCCAAGCAAAGGAGAAGAGCCTGTGGGAGGGTGTTTCAGCACAAGCAAAGAAAGGGAGGCATGTGGGACTGTTACTGTGTGTAGGTGCCCAAGAAGGAGGCCAGGCAGGTCCTTGCGGTGGGGTAGCTGTAAGGCTGGAAGAAGATGAAGAAGTGGGCAAAGCCAGCCTTGGCAGCTGGGACTTTGTCCTGGGGTGGGGTGGTAGTGGGGAGCCATGGAAGGGTTTAGAGCAGGGGAAGACCAGGTCAGAGCTGGAGCTGGAACTGGAGAAACGAGACTGGATGCCAGTAGCTGGAAGGTGACTTGGGCAGACACCCAGGCAGGAGGAGATGAAGTGTGGATTAGGTCGGAGGCTGAGGGGATAAGGCAGAGAGAGGTTCAGCAGGCAGAAACAATAGAATATGGGGGTTGATGGGCTATGGGATAAAGGGCTGTCCAGGACAAGACCCAGAGTTCTGGCCTGGGCTACAGGGGTACAGGAGCCATCCCTGAGATGGGGACAGGAAATAGGAGCAGGTTGGTGGGTGGATGACTGTTTTGGGAGAGATGAACAAGGGGTCCTGTGAGCTCAACAGGGGGAACAGGACCTTCAGGGAGAGTTCTGGGCTATGGCACCCTCCCCCATCACAGCCCTGGCTCAGAAGTCACTTAGTGGGTGAATGAGGGCCTCTGAGGTGAGGGTCCCCCTGTCCCCATCCCCTCAGGAAACTTTTCGTGTGCTTCTGCATCTTCAGTCTCTCCCGCTCTCCTTTCCTTCCCTGGCAGTATTAAAATGTGTTCTATCATTTCTAAACAACCCGCCCGCCCCCATCAAGCTCCCTTGAATGATTTCTCATCCCGTTTACAGCTGAAGACTTGTACCCACTGGCTAAATGCCTTACCTTCCACTCCCTCCTCAGCCCTCCATGTCTGGCTGCCCATATCCCATGGTCCTGCAGTGGCTCTGGACAAGGTCACCAAGGACCCACCTGCTCCCTGCTGAGGCGTGAGGATAACATTTCCATCCTCATCTGACCCCGACCACTCCTTCCCACCCGAAATCCCCTTTGCTTTATATCCTTTTGTTTCCTGGTTAGCTTCTTCCCTTTCTGGCTGCTCCTTAGAACCCTCCAGAACTGATTCCCCTTTTACGGTCCACCCCTTTCCTGGGGGTGGTGGCCCTCAGGGCTCTCTCTGTCCTGGCCCTCTGCTCATCCCACCTGCCCACTCTTCCTGGAAAGATTCTAGTCCCTCAGCTCCAGCCAGAAGTGAGTACCCAGCCTGCTCTCCTGCCCCCTGAATGTCTCCCTGGATTGCCTCACAAAGACCTTTTGATCTCTCCATGTGCAAAACAGCTCTCAGTATCCTGCCACCCACCTTGTACACACCAGAGCCTCTTCCCGGTAAAGACACAGCCTCACTGTCCACCTGCTCCCGTGCTAGCCCCAGTGCCATCTTCGTCCCCATCCGCTCTACCCTCAATAAGTACTGTTCAACCTCAGTTATGGTCTGTGTTCCTACTTCTTACCCTCATGGCCTCTGCCCCAGCTCAGGCCTTGTCTTCCCTTTCCCCAGCCTCCTCTGCCTCCAGGATTCCAGTCTTGCCCCTTTCAGTCCATTCTTCAGTGTCTCAGCAGGCCCTTTCAGTGCTTTAGCTAATCCTGTCCCTCCCCTGCTTAAAGCCCTTCTGTGGCTCCCACTGCCCTCCAGCTACAGTCCAGATTACACTGCAGGCTCTTCAGGATCTGCTCTTGCTGACTGCTCCAGGCCCCTCAGGCCACTTCCCGCTTTGCATCTGACCTTCTGGCCAGGGAGAGGCTTTGATGACTGCCCAGTGGCTCTCACAACTTTGCATGTTTCTTTTGCCTAGCAAATTTAACGCTTATCCTTTAAGGGCAAGCTCAAAACACCTCCTCTGTGAAGCCCTCCTTGATTACCACAGATGGAACCTGGGAGCACTGTGACAGCCTGTGTCTGGGTCTCTCTGCCCACTCTCCTCAAGTCCTTTGAGGGCAGGCCCTGGATAGAAATCATCTCTTCTCCAAATCCAGGGCCTACAAAAGGCAAGACCTCAGAGTCTTTGTTGAGGGACTGAGTGACTGTCACAGCTGGCAGAGCTTGCGCTTCCAGTATCTGGGGTGACCAGTTTTGTTTCTGGTTTCCTGTTATTTCTGCTGCAGTTTTCAAGGGAGTTTGGGTTTTCTTTTCTGGGTGGGGGCTGGGGCTGAGTCTGCGAAGGGGAGTAGCTGAGAACCCAGAGCCCTCTGGCACGCCACCTGGACTAAGTCTGAAGGGGGAGGCGGTCCATGTTAGTAGGGGCGTCCAATCCGTCTGCACCCGAGAATCCGGGCCGGCAGTCCCCTTCTTCCTCAGGACCCAGAAGTTGGGCTCTCAGCTGTCTACTGCCAAGCATCTCCGATCCCAGCAGCAGAGTCTGATACTGCCCCCTGGTGGGCGACACCCAACCCTAGTTGCAACAGGCCAAACTAATTAAATACTTTTATTTACAAAGGAACAAAAACAAACCGACTTGCAAGGTAGGGCCAGACCCCCCACCCTGCGGCGGTCCCAGCAGCAGTAGAAGGCAATGACGGAGTGCAGCTCCAGCTGTCTACGGAGACTGGTTGGTGTGTGCCCCCCACCCCTCAGGCCAGGGTCTCGGCTTTGGGCCCCCGCCCCGCCCCCTGGCCGTCCTCCCACCTTAAGGCACAGCCTGCCCCTCCCGCCTGGCCCGAGGGAGGGGCCGGAGGGGGCCGGGAGCCCCTCGCGGGGGTCCCCGCCGCCTAACCCGGGGCGCATTCACCACGGAGGCCGGCTCAGATGGGAACAAGAGGCCTTTAGTGTCGCCCCCCGCAGCCCCATGTTCCCGCGCGGCCCGGCTCGGGCCGGGGCTCAGACCCGGGGCGCGGCGGGCGGGGCGGGCAGCGCGAGGATGAGACGGATGCACTCCACGCACTGCGCCGCGGCCTGCCGCGTCTCCCGGCACAGCGCCGCCAGGCTCAGGAAGCCGTGCGGCAGGTCCTCCACCACGCGCAGCGACACGGGCTTGCCCAGGCCGCGCAGCCGCCGCGCGAACATGACCGAGTCGTCCAGCATGGGGTCCAGCGCGCACGCCTGCGGGGCGGGACGGCGGGGGCGGGGCACGGGGCAGGGGCACAGGGGAGGGGGCGGGGAGTGGGAGAATGAGCCTCGGCCCAGCATCTCCGCCCCCCCCTTCCCCTCTACCCGACTGCCCCCAGAGGAAATGGCAGCCCTGGTTTCCCTACAGCCCTCCCCTTGCCGGGCATTCCTTCCTGGTGGCACGCCTCTCCCTTCGGGCGGGCAGCCGGGCTACCTTACCGGCCCCCGCCCCGCTCTCTCGCGCCCGGGCGCTCTTCCCCAGGTGCACCTGCGCCCGCCCGCCCCTGCTCCCGGCCTGGCGCTCTGTGCCAGTCTGGCGCTCACCACAATGTGCACGGGCGGCAGGCTCTGTAGCATGCTGTCAGATGCCAGCAGCGGCGACATGAAGGGGTTCTTGACGATGGGCGAGGAGCAGAGGGGCATCCGGGCGGCGCCCTGGCTGGAGCGCCTGGGGTGGAAACCCTCAGGGAAGGCGGCCCGGGCGCCACAGCCTCGGTCCTTGGTGCTCAGCTCATCCCGGGCCTTAGCCTCGGGGGCGTCCTCTGGGCCAACTAAGAAGTTGACTTCGGAGGGCGTGGAGGGGCCAAGTGTCTCCGCAGACAGTGACAGCTCTGGGGTGTCTGACGTGTCAGAGCTGCCCTTTAGGCTCAGGTCACGTAGTGTCAGGCTCTTGAGGGAGTCCGTGCCCAGCGGGCCCTCAGGCTGGGCCAGGGCTGCCTCAGACACGCTGCGCCGCATTGGCTCTGCAAGAGGAGCAGGGTCAGGTGGCAGCCGGGGCCACAGATCAGCCTGGCTCTGTGGGCCGGTGAGTGAGTGGCTGGCAGGAAAGGTCAGGGGGAGGGCAGTGGCAGCCGGGGCCACAGATCAGCCTGGCTCTGTGGGCTGGTGAGTGAGCTCTGGGGTGTCTGACGTGTCAGAGCTGCCCTTTAGGCTCAGGTCACGTAGTGTCAGGCTCTTGAGGGAGTCCGTGCCCAGCGGGCCCTCAGGCTGGGCCAGGGCTGCCTCAGACACGCTGCGCCGCATTGGCTCTGCAAGAGGAGCAGGGTCAGGTGGCAGCCGGGGCCACAGATCAGCCTGGCTCTGTGGGCTGGTGAGTGAGTGGCTGGCAGGAAAGGTCAGGGGCAGGGCAGTGGCCCCTGCAGGAGGAGCTGCGTGCTAGGGCTGTGGAGGCTGAGTGTTCCCCCAGACTCCGTCCTTGGGGATGGGTGGGGAGCCCCAGGTGCCCCAGGCTCCAAAGGGGAGGTGGAAGGAGTCATGTGGTGGTGGAGGTGGGGTGTGTGTGGTCACCGGGAGGGTAAAATGCAAGTCAGTTTACCTCTGGGAGCCTCAGTTTCCTCCTCTGTACAAAGAGGGGATAAAAATAGTCCTTACCTCACAGGAGGTGGTGAGGACTCGGTGGGATGAGGTACTGCTCCCCCCTGGGAGGCCACACGCTATCCTCATGTTTTATTACTAGGCCTGGCGCCTTGTTCCAGCTGCCTCCCTGACCCCAGCACGAGGCCCAGCCAACCTGTGAGGGCCACTCAACACGGGGTGTGAGCAGTGGAGTAGTGAGCGGGCCCACGTGGCTTGAAAGGAGGCCGTGTTCACAGGGAGCTAGAGTCTTGGGAGCCTATTCAATTCCCAGGGATCCCGTACCTGCAGCCACATAGATCTGCTCCCCCCATTTCCTTCCTGTTTTTTAGTTTTATCCCTTCCCTTTGAGTGACCGGGCAAGCACGTGCCCTGCCGATGCCGAAGATGTGCTTTGGCCCGTGTGGACTGCCCACCTTGGCCTCTGCTCCATGAATCAGATCAGATCTGTGCTGCTTACCACTAGGGCCAGGACCCTGCCTTTTCCCGATATTTTTCTTTTTTAACTCGTCTTTATAAATCCACAAAGGCAACATGCAAGACCATGTGAGAAAAACTGCATAAGTGCTGCGTGACCCTGAGGGTCACCGGAACGGAACCAGTGACGGGAGTCAAAGGGCGCAGCCTGTCAGGGGTGCCATCATCTGCTAGGAGCACCTACTGGGTGCCGGGTCTGTGCTGGGTGCTTGGCACAAACAGTTGCATGAAGTCCTTACGACAACCTCATGAGGCAGGTCCTGTGACCATACTCATTTCGTGTGGGAGCAAAGCAAGGCTCACGGAGTACCTGGCCCCCATCACCCCGTAGGTTGCTAGACTGGCCTGTGTGCCTCTAGGGGCTGCACTTGTCACCTCTAACCTTTAGGGAAAGTCCCACTGTCCAATGGTCCAGGTTCAAATCCCCTTTAATTGTTTTTGTGTTTATTTGCATCCATTTGAATATCCTAAAATTTAAAAAGTTAAAGCAAGACACACTCAGTTGGAATAATTTTCTGAATAGGAATACTATCTACTTTTGACCATGCACTATTATTCAGAAAATACTGTTGGGTGTGCTGGAGACAGGAAATGAGTTGGCTGTACTTTAAAATCATTAAAATGTTAAAAAAAAAAATGGTGGGAAAAAAGAGATCCCTGGATGTGAGTGACTTTTGGCCCCGAGAGGATCCTGCCTCCTGCCCGAGGCAGTCTGCTGATCTCCCCACCCTCAGGCTCCTAGGCCAGCCCCTGGAGTGGGGTATTATCCCCACGTGTCTGTTAAAAGTCTGAGAAGAATCTAGGAGGGCTGGACTCCCTGCTGAGGGCCCAAGGGATTTGAATGGCATTCTCAGGATCGAGTTATTTCCTGGGGTTCCTTTCTGGCATGGGCTGTTTGGAAGGCTAACTTATAGTTCCTGGCAGTTCTGAGATGACCTGGTGGACCAGAAGTCCTGGAAATTCTAGGATGTGGAGTGTCATGGAAAATCAAGGCTGTGTGGTAGTCCCCAGGAATAAATAGGGGTTAGAGCCAGAAGGTGATCTCTGCTTTCCTGAGCACCCTTGCCTCTCCCCAGGACTTTCGATGGACCTGGCTGTCCCTGCTGTCTACCCCAAATGGGCGTGGGGGGGGGCTGCACTCACCTGCCGTGGGCACTGAGTTCGCGTGGGACTTGTGCCCACTCAGGTCCAGGAAGGAGTGGAGCCACGAGGAGGCGCCCACGCGGAGGTCTCGGAAGAGCAGGGCCGTGTCCCGCCGCACCAGCCCCATCATGCCCAGCGCCTTCTGGTCCGAGTCGGAGTGGTCCTCTGTCTCTCCACCTGTGGAGTATGGGTGGAGGGCTGAGGCCCAATCTCAATGCCTGGAACTTCAGGCCTCTGTGTCCCCGGGGACCCAAGAATATCTGATGGCTTCAGTGGGGACCAGCAGCCTCAGACTTCCCTTCCTGAGCCCCGGGAGACGGGGCGCTAGCCCCCGTCCCTGCAGGACTCCAGTGTCCAAGGCCTCCCCAGGGCCCCAGCTCTGTGTGGTGGCCTTACCAGCGTAGGCGCTGACACACTTGGTGAGCACGCTGAGGGGCAGCAGGGGGTCCATGAGGCTCAGAAGGCGGGAGGGAGAGGCGGTAGATTGTAGCATCGTGGCCGGGTAAGCTGCCATGATGCCATCCGGCACCCGCACCCCGTAGGCTGCTGCCCGGAGGGACACGGTGAAGCAGAGGTTCCCACCTGCGCTGTCCCCTGCGAGGCATATCCGTTCCCCTGTTGAACCTGGGTTGGAGGGGGCTTGGTCAGCCTGGCAGGGAGGAACTCCAGCTCTGAGCCAGGAGCACTGGACTCTCAGAGGTGGGGTATGGGGACCCCAACCCCAAGGTCTAGCCAAGTGCAATTTTAGAGATTGGTAAACTGAGGCAGGGGCTTGCGGGGGGGGGGGACAGTGATCAGGGGATCAGGCAGACTGAGGATGTGGAGGTCAGGAGGCTCTGGGAAGCTTGAGAGGCTAGAGGTCAGAAGCAAGGGGGACAGATGGTGGGAAAGGGGAGACCAGGGCCCATTTCGGGAGGGAGGGGCAGCTGAAGCCTGGAGATGGAAGGGCAGGGTTCAGCTGACCATACAAAAGAGCCACATCCCTGTGCCCCGGGGCACACCCCCACCTTGCCCTGTGCCTCTGAAGATGTCAGAAGCAGGAGGTCAGAGGAGCTGGAAAAATGGGCTGGAGCGTGGGCCAAGAGGCTGGCAGTGCAGGACGGGGGGGGGGGGGGGGTGGAGAAATAGGAGGAGGAAAGAAGAGGTCAGAGGGGATGGAGATGTGGGGGGATGGGGTATCAGGGCTAGAGGAGGGGAGCAGGAAGCAGAAGGAGAAAGTGGTTGAGACAGAAGGTCTAGGGAGCAGTGGGGCAGGAGGGGGTGAACAGGTGGCAGAGAGCTGGGTGGTAGGAGATGGGAGGGGAGGCAGGGGAAGGGCCTGAGCAGATAAATGGCTCTCTCCCCGAGCAGTGCAGTATGGGGCGGGGGCAGGAGCAGGGAGTGGGTGACAGTGAGGGGCGGGGGCTCACCGAGGAGGGCACAGTGCTTGACAGCCCAGCAGTAAGCATAGAAGCACTCCTCCAGCGCACGGGGGAAGGGGGCCTCGGGGGCCAGGGAGTAGTCGATGGAGAGAATGGGGACGCCCAGCTCCTGGGCCCAGCTCTTGAGGTAGGGCTCATGGGATCTGGAGGTCTGGGCCACGAAGCCACCGCCATGGATGTGCACCACCAGGGACTGTGAGCGGGGTGCCTGCTGGGGGCGTGGCCGCAGGTCCAGGCTCCGGGGCCCCTCGGACTTCACCAGGCTGCTGAGCTCCTCACTGTCCTGGGGGGTGAGGGAGGAGGATGTGGGTGATGCTGGGGCGGCCTGCCTGGGCCTCACCCCACCAAAGGGATGTGCTCAGAGAGACAGGATGGGGAGGGGGGCAGATGTAAGCAGTGACAGGTGGGAAGGGGGCTGTCATGCTCTTTGGCTCTGTATCTCCTACCTGTCCTTCACGTAGGTCATAGGAGATGAGCCTGACGAGGACCGGCCCGGGGCCCGAGTGGGCCAGGGGGGGTGAGATGGTGACCGTGAGCTTGGGGTCAGTAGTCAGCGGCATCTCAAAGGCCTCTGGTGGCAGACTGAGCAGGCGGCTTACCCTCACGGTAGCTGATGTCATGTTTGCTAGAGACTGGTGGGAGGGAACAGGAGGGGTGCTGGGGAGGAGCTGCTTGCAGCCCCTCATGCCTCCTCTCCCATCCCCACCCTCATCCTGTCTTTTCCATCACGTGCTGTCCCTGGGCCTGGAGCCCCGCTGAGGCCTGCTGTGACCTGGGATGGGTCTCTGGGCCCCAGTGTGCCCATCTTGTAACACTGGTGGGGCCTTCATGAGGCCCCCTGCTCACCGATAGCACCTCAATCTCAGTGATATTCCAGAAGGCTTTCCAGAAATGCACATCTAGGTTCTGTATGATCCGCTCAAACTCAGCCCCACGCAACTCTGGGTCGATGGCGAAGCGGCCGCTGGTGAAGAGGGAGCTGGCGGTCACACCTGGGGGTTGGGAGGGGTGTCAGGGAGCCCAGCGGGAGTGGGGACAGAGGGTGAAAGGAGGAGGGACAGGAAGGGAGGCGAGGCTGCAGGCAGGGTCTGGCCGGGACTCACCAAGGCCTGTTTCATTGCGCTTGTAGTGCTCCCCGAAGGACACGAGCCCGATGGAGATGGTCTGCAGGAATGGCCGGATGGCGGGCGTGAACTGTGGAGAGACGCCGCTGGGTCACCCGCTGCCCAGGAGGGACTGGAGGCAGGCAGGAGTGAGGGGCAGAGACGTGGTCTGGGGGGAGACGTGGTCATTCAGCAAACATTTAGTGGGCTCCTACTGTGTGCCAGGCACTGCTCTAGGCGACAGGAAGTAAATAAAGGCGTATGTTCAATGTTAAGGAATGCCTCAAGACCAGTGCTTTGAAAAAACCGGTAGGTCGAGGGGACACAGACTGAGGACTCAGGGTCAGGCTACTCAGATGGGTACCCGGGAGGGCGCTGGAGGAGGGATCTGGAGGAAGCGAGGGAAGGCTGCTCCCTGCAGAGGACATGGCAGGCGCAAAGGCTCTGAGGCAGCCTGTGCTTGGTGGGGATAACATGTATGGCTGGAGTAGAGTGAACAGGGCAATGGGGGCAGCAGCCAAGGTCAGAGAAGCAGAGGGGGCTCATGGAGGGCCTGAGGAATTTGGATGTATTCCAGATGAGGGTGGAGCCATAGAAGGCTGGGAGTAAGGTGATGCAGGGGTTTCCTGAAAGTCATCGAGGACAGAGATGAGGGACCAGCTCCTGGGTGGCAGGAAGACAGACAGGAGATGGTCAGAGACAGACAGGGCCAGCAATCTCGCAGCAGAAAGACAGCCAAATGGGAGGAGGAGGGAGGAGCCAGGCAGCTAAGAAAAGACAATGGGGAGACAAGATCGAGAAAAAAAACGATAGGAAGCCGGGCAAGGGGCCAGCAGTGTTCTTTTGTTCATTCAAGAAATAACAGGCCTGCATCCTACTGTGTGCTAGGCACTAGGCTTGGGGGTGGGGGGCGCTGACCTAGGGCCATACTCGGGCGGCTTCTGCGCTGTGGGGGCTGACATTTTATAGGGCCTAGCTGTCCTGTAGCACAGCAGCTGGGCCTCAGAGAATAGCTGTCAGGCATGACCTTGCCCCTGGCCAGGGGCCCAGTGGGCCGGAGAGCACAGTGGTGCCTGGCCATTTTGCCTGGAATGCTGGCTTGGGTGGCCCCAGGATCACTCTCCCGTGACTCCAAGGTTGTGGCTGGGACACGGGGAGGAGCCAGCTGGCTCAGCTGCGCTGATCAGTATTTGTGGGGGGTCAGCTTAGGTGAAGGAAGTTCCCAGGAACACCCAGGCTGGGTTGGTGAGGACAGGCTGCTCTGTGGGAAAGCGGGGAAGGAAGGCTGAGAGACTGCCAAGCCCACCTGCGGTGGGGGTGGCGCGGCCCCAGAGAGAATCTGAGGGGCTGCAGAGTCACGCAGCTCCAGATACTCCTGTGGGGGGCTCCCCGATATGGCTGGGACCTGGGGGACCCAGCACTGACCTCACGCAGGAGCACTTTGGGCCTCTGCTCTGAGCCCCAAGGACCCCCCCCCCCCAATTCTGAGTCTTCAGACCATTTTTGCTCGGAGTCCAAAGGCTCCCAGGCTGCCTTCCTCTCAGTGCTAAGGTAAGCGGTACCCCTCTGGGGGTGGCTGGGGTGGGGCCACCACCAGGTCTTCCTCATGGTCACCAACTCGGGATGTGCTCCTTGGCCTTCCCCATAGCCTGAAAATCCCGAGTCGAGAACTCCTTAGGTGAGCTGGAAAGCCCAGGCCGACCGGGGTCCTGACGAGAGCCCCTTGAGCCCCTGTAAAATGGGGCTAGCCCCCTCCCTCCTGCCCACACCTCCAGTGGGGCTGACTAAATGGGGTGTGCTCTTATAAAGAGGCCTTTAAGAACAATACTAACTGCCCTCCTGAGGGGTCTCAAATGATTTCGGGGGCCAGACAGGTCACTGCAAAGAGTGGACGAATCTCTGAGTATAGGATAATAGACAGCCGTGGGGATCCTGGCGCAAAGAGCTGCGCACCTTAACGGTTCCTTATTGCACGGTGGAATGGACTCCGGGGACCCAAGTTTGAGACCCCGCCCTGTGCAGCCGTCTGGGCCCTAGACGGCTTCCCCTTTCTGAATCTGCCGTCTCCGGAGTCCGGTGATACTGTGGTAATCCTACCATGCTGTCGGCACCTTCACTGTGGGTCCGGAGGAGCGGGGCAGGGGGCTCACCTGGAAGCCCAGACAGCGGCCGTAGAAGCAGCCCTTATGCAGGGTGACGTACTCGCGCAGGAACTCAGCGATGAGCCCCTCGTCACCCTCGAAGAAGAGTCCCCCGGGCCGGTTGGTGGCCAGCAGGCGCTGGGCATAGTAGGCTAGGGCACGGAGCTGGGTGAGGGCGGCCAGGTAGGCCTCGAGTTCCGCCAGGTTGTGGCTGGTGCGGAAGAAGATGCTCCGGCGGTTGGAGGCCACGTAGCGGGATTTGTGCAGCAGGTGCGCCAGGCAGCAGCGGGCCGTATGCACCAGGCTGCGGTACCCGTTGGCCGGTGTCTCGGCGTCCAGGTCGAAGAGGTGCGCCACGCTCAGCAGGCGGCCCAGGGCCGGCTCCAGCCCCAGCGCCTGCTCCCGAATCCCCGCAAAGACGCCCGACAGCCGTCGTGCTGTCTCCCCGGGGCCCTGGCTCGAGAAGAAGGCCATGTTGTCTTCCGCCAGGGTCACCAGCGACTGTGTCATCGTGTGCAGGTCCATGCTGTGTGTGAGCCGCGAGGCTGCGGGAGAGCGGGGAGCCCCTGTTAGGCAGGGTGGGACCCAAGGGTGGAGTCTAGGGCCCCATCCCCTTCCTTTTTCAGACCCAGGAGTCCAGGCCCCAGACCCCTGTTCTCCCTGCTGTCTCCTACGTGGGATTCTTCTTGGTTTCCTAGCTCCACGCCTCTCTTACAACCCCGGAGTCTATCCACTCCTCTGGTTCCTTCTGGGGACCTAAGAATTCAGGTAGCCGTCTCCACTTGCTCTCTTGGGGCCCAAGACTCTGAGGTTCTCTGAGAGGTGTGGAGCCCAGCTAGGTCCCCCCTCTCTCAGGACCCAGGAATTCAGGCCCCCATCCCACCTCCTTCTCAGACCCAAGGGCATCACCCATAGGCCCTTCCTCTCCACCAGCATTTGGGAGAGCTCAGCCCTCAGCCCACCCATTCCCGTCTACCTGGTGGTGTCCCAGGACCCTGGTCGCAAGCCCAATGCTCTTCCTGAATCCAATTAATAATACTAGCCTTACTTAAAACTGAGGAGTCAATCCTACCCCCTCCTGGTCCCTTGAATCTAGCTATGGAACCCCCTCTAAGCTCCAGCTGCCTCTCTGTTCCTCTGTGGGATCCCCACAAGTCAGTCCCACTGCTCCCCAGCTGGGTGCCCTGGCCTTCGGGCCTCTCCACTTGGCTTAGATTGAATGGGCCAGCCCCACTCCCCTGCCTGGAACAGCTGTCCTCTTCTCTTCCATTAGCCTTGAGCTCGCTCTATGCCAGACCTGCGCTAAGAACTTTCTGTGTGTTTCCTCATTTAGTGCTTGCTCACCCCAAGAACCAGACTGTCTCCATTCACGTTTCGACTGTTATCGGTAGCATCCCCATTTTATAGGAGAACTGAGAGGCTCACAGGTGTTCAGTAAGGAGCTGAAGCTTGCATTGGAAGTGGCAGCACAGAATTCGAACCCAGATCTCTGGGTCCAGAGCCATCACTTAAACGCTGGTCTCCCTCCCAGGGCTCTGGAAGCTGGGCCTCTAGCTGTGGCCCTCCAAAACTTGCCCTGGACTAATCCTGACTCCCCGCACTTCAGGGTCCCTGGTGATCTTCCCTCCGGGATCCTGTACTGTCACCCAGGCCCTGGACAAGCTACTGTTGCCCCCCTTGGTGGTCTCGAGACGGTGCCCTCTGCTCCAGAGACTCTTCCCTCCTGAAGCCCACTCAGGATTTTGCCTGGCTTCTGCCTCATCCCCTCCCTTCCAGGACCTGGAGTTTTAAAGCGCGGCCATTCCTGTCTCTCAGCAGACAGTGCACTCACCCCTCCCAGACCTCTTCTGAGCTCCCCCAGGCTGAGCTGCAGGCTGGACCAGGACTGAGTGTGGCCAGTGCCAGCAACGGCCTGGGGCGATAAATCCGCTGGGAGGGGCAGAGCCTGCCCAGGGTGTGGCCAACCGCTCCACCTCCCACCCAGAAAGGACAGGGAAACCATGTGCTGTAAACACAGCAGGGAGCCCAACTCCCTGCCCCTCTGCTGGTTCCCAGGCCCGGCTCAAATGGGAGTCCTTGTTCCAGGCTCCTCTGCCTTAGAACCCAGAGTCCGGGCCCCAGCCCCTTCTTCCTTTGGATTCAGGAGTCCAGACACTCAACCCCCTCAATAATTAGAAACTGAGGTATCTAGTGTGCCAACCCTCTTCTCTCTTAGGAGCCAGGAGTCTTAGCCTCAGTGCTGAACAAACTGTCTGTTCTCATCCAGCCCGACCACCCTCCCTCTCCCCAGGGTGGATTTCAGGGAGCAAAGGCCCAGTGATCTCAGCTCCTGTCCCCCAGGCTGGCCCTGGCACAGCCGGCCCCAGCTGTTGGCGGAGGCGGGGAGAGAGAGGGTAGCCAGCCCTGCCTGTCCCTCCTGAGAGGACAAAAGCCGATTAAGGGTGGTGCCGAGCTCAGCTAGGGGTTCTGAGCCCCACGTCCTACTGTGTGGTGTTCCCATACTGGGCACCCTCCACTTACCCTTCATAGGCCATCCTGCTGTGACTATCCACCCCAGCTCACAGATGGGAAACTGAAGCTCCAAGAAACACTTTACCTCTGTTATTCCATGTGCTCCTTACCTCACCAGCTCTTTCTCACCCTTCAGGCCTCGGCTTGTCACCTCCACAAAGAGGCCCTCCTTAACTACTCCTCCCCGCCTAAGACACACACCCCCATCATTACTTGCTGCCATCATACTTGTGTTTCTTCCTAGAATTTTCCACACTTGCAATTAGATGCCTTCATTTACATGTTTGTTGTTTGTCTACCCCCAGGGACGGAACCAGACTTCACGGAGCCGTGAAGCTGGCATGTGTACAGGCGGAACTCTTTAGGAAAAAGGATATAAAATCACAAATACAAACGTAGGCACAGGGCTTTGGGAGGCGTCTGCACAAACGAGAGGCCCTGAAGTCATTTGCTTGGCTGTAGGTGAATCCTCTGTCTCTCCTTTTTTTTCTTTTTAGGATTTATTTATTTATTTGAGAGAGAGTGAGAGAGCATGAGTGGAAGGGGCAGAGGGAGAGAATCTCCATCAGACTCCCTGCTGAGTGGGGAGCTGGGATGGGGGCTTGATATTATGACCCTGAGATCATGACCTGAGCCGAAACCAAGAGTCAGATACTTAAAAGACTGCACCACCCAGGCACCCCCATTTCTCCTCTTTGATTTTATGCCCCCTAAGGCAGGGGGTGGCCCTAAGACTCACCATGGGGTCTGGCACGTAGTAGGTGCTCAGCAAAAATTTGAAGACAGAAAGTGTGAAGAGTCAGAGTGGGGTCAGAAGCAGGTGGATGGGAGCTTGGGAAGGGACCACCCTCCCCAGGGCAGAGAAACAGATGAACAGAGAGAGGCGTCTGGAGACAGCATTAAACTTCATGGCCAGGTGAGCCTGGATGGGCCTGGATGAGCAGCGGTCAGGAAGAGGCTGAATCCCAGGCCTTCATGATTCCAGGGCCCTGCCCTTTGCCCTGTTCTAGGCAGCTCCCTGGGGGCTGAGATGGGTGGAGCTGGGAGAAAGGGATATTGAGGTTGCCAGAAACTTGCCAAGAATCTCAGGCAGAGGGCACGGGGGCAGAGGCAGGCGCCCAAGGCCCGTGGGCCACAACTGGGGTAGAGGTGGGACGGAGGGGTCCTGCTGCCTGGCACCAGCCCTTTGCCCTAAAGAGCCACAGGACAGCTGGAGTCAGCCTGGATTCTGGCCTCTGGGGACTGAGCAGGGGTGAGAAGGGAAGGAGGCTCAGGGAGGAAGGGCCAGGTCTGAGGCCTGGGAGGGGCTAGGGCTTTTGAAGGGGAGAGGCCTGCAGGGCAGATGCTGGGGGGGGGGGAGCAGCGAGTGTAGCCCGCTCTGTGAGTGTGTCTGCTGCCCTAGTGACCCTGCGTGCCAGGCACTGTTCTGTACACGGAGTAACTCATTTCATCCTCTCCAGAGCCCAAGGGGTGGGGACTGTCATCGCCCCTTTTGGTGGCAGAGAAAAGTGAGTTGCAGAGGAGGACAGGCCTGACCACGGTCACAGGGCCGGCAAGGATGGCTCAGCTAGTCTCTGCAGTGTTTTTGCAGTGTGTGTGTGTGTGCGCGCACGCCTCCTTCTCCCTGTCAGGTCTCAGCTGGCCGCTTTCTGGGTGGTCAGGTCTGAGTGTCTTGGCGACTCATGCACAACGTACGTATGTACGTGGGTACATGTCATGCCTCGTGTTTGCCTGGCCTGTTTGTTGGGGGGGGGTGACATTTTTCCCCCAATCTGTGCGTTTGTATGTTTCTCCGTATGTCTGAAGGCATGTGTGTATGTATGTGTCACAGCCCCTGTGAGTGTATCTGTGTCTGTGTTCTTCTTGGCCTATGAGATTGCACGGGCATGTGTTTGTGTATGTATGGACGTATACACCCATTGTGTGCATCTGGGTGTGTGTGTGTGGCCACTTCCCACTCCCACCCAATGCATCACAAAGTTCTGTCCACTCTGGCCCTGCAGAAACCTCTGGAATCTGGTCCTTCTCCCATCTCCACTGACCACTCATCTAGATGATTGTAACAAGTCTTTATGTGTCTCTGATTTTGCCTCCTTCAATCTCTTTTTCACATAGCAACCAGAGGATTTTTCTAGAACTTCAGTCTGGTCACACACTCCTAAACCTGCAACACCTCCACCCTTGCTCTCTGGATGAAGCCCCAAATCCTGGACATGGCCTCTCAAACCAGGTGCTATCTGGGCCCCCTGCCCACCCAGACCCCTCCCTCTTCCCTCCCTTGCCCAGCTCCCTCTGTGCTGTAATGAGCCACTTCCTTGGGCCTCAAGGTCTCTGCCCGCACTGTCCCCTTTGCCTCCCTGCCCCCCCCCCGGCCCTGCAGTCAACATTTGCTCATCCTTGGGTCCAATGTCACCTTCCTGAGAAGCCTCCCTCTTAACATTTTCTCAGGACTTTTCCTCTTGAATTTGCCCCAGTTTACATTTATATCTGATTTGTGGGATTATTTGATTGATGTCTGTGTCCCCAGCTCAAACCCAGCTTCACCACTGAGAGTCCAGGCCTGACACACGTAAATGTTCAGTGAATGCCCGCTGAATGAATCTGTGTGACTGGAGCTTTCTGGGTCCATAATCAACGTGGGGGCACACAGCAGTTTTGAGTTCACACACCCCTGCCCTCAGGAGGCTGGGATGGCCATCTCTCTGCCCTCACTGGCCAGGTAAGGAAGCCCAGGGGGCCTTGCTCCCTCAGAGCCTCAGCGTCGTCATCTCGGAAGTGGGGTGATCGTAATGATGCTAGAGTCATGGGCTCCTGGCAAGATCAAACTGATGGCTAGGACTGCTCCAGCCAGCCTGGACGTCCTCAGGGCAGGGCCAGGGTCTGATTCACCCTGCTGGGGCGTGGTACCAGGGCAGAGCCTCAGGAAATGACTGGTGGATCTCAGAGCTTAGTGGAATGAGCCTTTGTGAGTAGGTGGGCCCTCGGGTTTGTGGGTAGGACTGGCTCAGCCCTGTGCAAGACACCCCACCCAAGAGGATTCTGACTCCTCACGACACCCCTAAGGGCAGCATGATTATTATTATCCCCGTGTTACAGTTTATACATTCCTTTACTTACTAATTCAATAAATATCTGAGTGCCTCTGTGCCTGACATATCAGGCTATGAAAATGTGGGGTAAACAAGGCAGACACGGTCCCCTTTTAGGGAACTCACTACTTAATGCGGAGTAACCGTAATCATAACCTCCACCCCTCAGGCAGACTTGCTGTGTGCCAGTGTCCAATGTGCTACACTCATTCAAACCTCACAACAGCCCTACGAGTCAGGGAGTCCTATCATTGTGCCCATTTTACAGCTCAGAAAGTTCAGACAGGAAAAGAAGAAGACTGTTGCCCAGTGTACCACAGTTTATGATCCCAGGAACCAGGCCACCAACGCCCACGTTCTTAACTTTGGTCTGTACTGCCTCTGGGCACACTGTCTTGCTTGTGAGGCTGTGCCTGGTAGTGTGACAGTGAAGGCCCTCGGGTCCCAGCCCGAGCTCCCAGCCTGTCTGAGTCTGCACGTGTGCATGCTTAGCCAATTCCAGTTCTGTCTTTGGCTAATGATGTTGCCTAAGGCAGAGAGAACAATGGGCTTGGGGTCTCTAGGGCCTGGGGGCTGCATCAGTTTCTTTCCTTCACAGGAGCTTCCCATAGGTCCTCACTTGGCTTCACAAATACTCATCACCTAGCAAGAATTTACTGTGTGTACCCCCTGGGGCTTGCAGCATCTCTGCTGGTCTCTCAGTCTTCCTCCAGCTTGTTGAAATCTGTAAATAATGTGACACCTTAGGAACCCAGTTGACAGCCCTCTCTTCTTTGCACCAGGGAGGGTGTGGTGGTCTGAAGCCTACCCAGGGCCAGGGCCCCCTAGTCCTAAAAAGAGTGGGGGTCAGGAAGTTAGGCCCCAGTAGTGCTGGGCTGAAGCAGGTGGGCTGACAAGGAACAGAGAATGGACTATTTTGAGTCATACTGGCCCTGGGGCATTTTCCACTACGAGGAACCCCTTCCTCCTACCTTTTCCTGACAGTGAATGCCCTCTAAACTTCCTCTTTGAGCAACAGTTTCTAAACCTCTCTATTATCCTCTCATGAGTGCTGGGGCCCTGAAGACCGGCGCTTGAACCATTTCCCTGGTAGGAACCACTGAGGCCAGGAATTGCCCCACGGTCACCCAGCGAGTTGCCGGAGCCGGACCGGGAACCCTAGTATCAGAGACTCGCATTCAGGACACTTCCCAAGTCGCTACTGGGGCGTCCAGTAGTCTCTATGCTGAGGGTAATATTCCACTCTCACGTCGCCCATTCTCACAATGGATCACCCCCGCACCCCCTCGCAGGGCGGCAATGGGCCAGCCCACGGGCTCCCCCACTTCTCGCGGCAGTGGGTCCCTCCACTCAGTCCCCAGTTCCGCGAAGAACGTCCAAGGTTCCTTCCGTTTTGCTGCCGGCCCCCGCGCGCTCACCTTTGGTTTTGCTTTTTCGCCACCGCCGGCGGCTACGACTCTTGGACCCTTCTTTGGCCCTCTTCGAGGCCAGGGCCCCATCGGCCCTGGCGGCCCCGCTTCCCCAGCCAGACTCCATCAATTCTCCGCGGTCCCCACGCAGGGGCCGATTCCAGCCGCCGGGCCCCGCGGGGAGAGCCAATCCTCGCCGCACACCGCCACCGGGCCCCCATACCACCCAATCCTCGGCTTGCGCCTCTCTGGGTCCCGCCCTCTGAGCAATCCGAGCCTCACTCCACTGCCGGGTCCCGCCCCCAAACCTAGGGGCCTGAAGCCTGGCTCCGCCCCCTCGCACGCTTTAAAGGGCCCGTGACCAACGAAAATGCAGCCCTGGAGGCGGCCAAAAGTGTCCTGCGGACAGGACTAATGGGGAGTCCCGCGGGGGTCACCCCAGAAGGGAAGCCTCGATCTTCTCACGTGCAGGCTCTCAGCCTCGCTTTCCCACTCACCTTCCCAAGTAGGGATCCCCTAGAACGCGCCCCGGCCCTCCTGCTGGAAGGGGAAAGCGGGGCGCCTCTGAGACTCCGCCTGGGGTGGGCGGGGTGGGCCAGGTCCTCCGGCAATTCAAAGCCGGGGCGGGGCGACAGCACTGGAGGCGTGGCCGTTGGAGAAGGAAGCCCCGCCTTCTTCCTGATTTATATGTCCTATTGCTCTCTTTCTCGGGGTTCTTTTCTCTGCCTTCTCTCTCTCCCAGAGAATGGAAGGGCGGGGGAAGGAGAATGCTCGGCGCCTGCGCACTAGCCCGAAGCCGCGGATCGGCCAGCAGAGACCGAAGGTAGAGGACCTGGCGCGTGCCCGGGAAAAGGCGCGAAACGGAAGCAGCTCGAGGCTCGCGCATGCGCACACGGTCAACTGCCCAGGGGGCGCTGGAGGAGAAGCTACCGCGTTGGTGTGTGGAGCGCGTTCCTTGAGACTGGGTTCTGGAGCCTAGAGAAACAGCTCTTCATCCTCAGCGCCAGAAAACGCAGACCTCAAACCCTCCCTTTCCATCCCGCCCCTCGTCCCTTCCCTCCTAAAGCACAGGAGCAGCCCTGGCTCTGAGAGAAACCATTACTGCCTTCTCAGTCATGACAGAGATGGCCCAGCCCTTCCGGGAGGCACAGGCCTCTGAGCCGAGGCCACCGTTGCCGGCCCTTCGGACGACCAGGCGGTACGGGAGCCTTCAGCTTCTTGATTAGGGCTGCCTTGCCTCCCCTCAGGCTGCTTCAACAAGTAGCCCCTCATTCCATGGATGGGACTTTGCGTGCCCCCTTCTGCCTGAGCGCCGTGGAGCTGGAGCCTGCCTCCCAGGGGCACCATTGCCTGCGTCAGCGGAGTCCCGGGCCCGGCCCCCTCTGACACTGCTCCCCGCAACTCTCCCTTCGTCCAGCCTCCACCTTGCCCGAGACCTCGGCAGACCCCGCAGCCCCTCTCCCACGCCTCACGCCACCCTTCCTGAGAACTCAACCCCAAGGCCACCGAGCCTGGCTGGACTGGGGGCCGCCTGGCAGAGGAGCAAGTGCCTCCCTGTCCGCCCGGGGCGACCTGGAGAGCTCAGGGATCCCTGAGGTCCGATTTTCCACCTAGTGGGGATGGAAACGCCACGAGGGTAAGGGTCTACGTGTAGCACCAGGTGGCTGGTGCCTAAAGCAGAGGGCGCCCCAGGGCTGTGAGTTTGGGGACCGATGGGTGAATACTGGTGGGGGGGGAGGGAAGTGGGGGTGGCAGCTACTTTATTTCCTGGCCCCTAGCCCAGAGCCCTGCCCCACTTCTGTCTGATTTCCCCCAAATCCTCTGTGGGGAGGCAGTTGGTGCCGGGAAGAAGGCACAGCCTGGCTCTGTGACTCCCGATATCTGCCCTGCCTCCTGCAAGGCCTTTACATCTCCCCGCCTCAGCTTCCTCATCTATCAAATGGGGCTGTTGATCTTTGTCTGGAAGGACTGGTGAGGGATCCCCAGAGGCAACCTGACATACTGGCAGTCCTTAGTTCCTCTTGACTGAATGAATGACCGCCTCTGGGAGGTTCAGTTCCTTGGCCTCAAACTCACCTGTGTCCCTGTAGTGTCTGTGATTCTGGCTGCCAGTTTTCTTCCCGTGTGCTGATGTCCCACCATACCCTGATGCCAATTCATGTTTCCCCTTGAAGGCCAGCTTCATTCCCTGGGCCACTGTTCCACTCCTCTTGGCTGATGAACTGCTCTTCAGTGGAGACCCCACATCTGGTTCTGAGTCAGAATCTGTGACCCAATCATAAAACGTCCTCCACTCTGAGGCTGGTCGCTGTGCGGATATTTGGTGGAGTTTTGATAGAAATCCCCACTCGGTCAAAGATCTCAATTGGGATTTGGCTCCTCGGGCTGGAGCTCTTTGCTGGGCTATAGGGTCTGACTGTCTCAGTCTCTCTTGGAATATAGATTCAGTCTGGACAGGTGATCCATTTTTGGGTCCAGGTCTAGGCTGGGATGGAGGTGTTGATCCAGCTTCCTGTTGAGCTGGAGGTTGCTGTGCTGGGCCAGGTTCTGGTTGGGCAACATGTGCCTCTCTCATTTCTGGCTCCTGTTGAGTTTCAGATTCTTTTCCTGGCCCAGGTCCCTGCTGTGAGGCAGCTTCCTCTTGAGAGGAGGGCTCCCGGTGCATGGGGGGTGATTGCTGTGGTGCAGGCTCCTGTGGGGCAAGAAGTTTCTGCTGCAAAGCTGAATTTTGTTGGGTGCTGATTTCCTGCTGGGATTCAGCTCCCTGTTGGGCAAGGGTCTCCTGCTGAGTGAGGGGTCTTTGCTGTGGAGCGGCCTCATGTGGAGTGCTGGGTGGCTGATGAGTCTTAGATGCTGGCTGGGCTGTGGCTGTCACTTTTGGCCCAGGCTCTGGCTGGGTGATAGGTGTCTGGGGTGGCTTAAGTTCCAAGTCAGGCCGAGATACTGACTTAGAACCTGGCTCCACTGTTGTTACTTCCCTCTCGGGAGGTGTTGCTCTCCCAGGTTTCATCCTTCTGGGCCCCCAAGGCCTCCTTTGTCACAAATCCCTCATTGATTCCTCATGATTGCACCTCCCTTTGGATTCTACTCCTTCATCCTGGCATCCTGGTCTTCCTTTTTAAGACAGTTGGCAAGTGGCACTGCTGACCTCCACTCCTGTGCCAAGTGATGCACTCTGGGCCTCCTGCTGTGGGAGGTGGGATTGGGAACAGGAGGAGGTTGTGTGCCCAGCACTCTCCTACCAGAGGGGAGGGGCTTGCCCTCTTGTGTCATAAATAGGACCCCACCCCACTTACCACTCAGTTCAAGTGTTTTTTCTCTTAAGGCAAGCATCCTAATTTAGTTCTTTGTTTCATCTGGGATGACAGAAGCCAGATTCTGGATGAATGTTCCTTTTTTTTTTCCTCCCTCCCTTTCTGACTTTTCAGGAAAGGGTCAGAGGGGAGGCAGTCTATATACTGTTGTAATAATCTTTATTCTTTATTCATTCTTTCAAATGACTGTCAGTTTAATATCCTTCCATTATTGCTTTGATCATTTTATTTCCATGTTAAAAAAATGACATCTTCCCATTTTTACAGCTTGAAGCCTTTTTCAATGGCATTTGGGATCTTCCACACCATCTCTCTAGCCTCGAACTGTGGTTGTGAATATATGTTTTCTGTACTAGATTGGAAACTCACAGAGTACAATGACCACTAATGATAACGATGATGATGTTAGGAAGAATCATAAATACTAAAATCATTCTATGTGTTGGGAGATTGTGCCAGGGTTTTTTGTTTTTTTAATCTACGTTATCTTTAGTAAGATCATGTTGGATTTGTTGCTATACCTGCTTTCTTTGCCCCACTTATCTCTTACCTCAAAAAGGTTTGTTAAATGGGTAGAAGAATAAAAAATTGGGCAGTGGAGAGGAAGAGTGAGGCTGGTGGTGGGGAGAAGTGTGTGTAGAATCTGGGTAGAGTTTGCAGTAAGCAGGCTAAGGTGGGGATGGAATGAGTTGCCAGACCCCATTTGAAAGAAATGATTTTGACTTACTTCTTTTAAAAATATTTATTGACTTCTGTTTGCTACTTGCCTGGTTATATTTAAGGTTATTTGGGACCAGTTAAGAAACCCGGGTTTCCAGGTTTCTTTCAGGTAACTAAGCTTAAGCCCGGGAAGGGGGGGTGCCCAGGAAAAGACTGACAAGAGAAGAGGGAGCAATAATCTTGGGGAAAATGCTTTGTGAGAACACTGGAGTGGGGAACAGGGAGGGGGAGCCGGAAGTGGGAGAAAAGCATCCTCTAGGTGAGCTCACTAACATCTTTACTGAGAATGTTGCATTGGGAGAGTGAGCCCTCAGAGCTCCTATAAAGGCAGAGCAAAGCTTGCTAGCTGACATTGTTTGAGAAATTCCCGGCAGGCTCTGGAGTGCTTGTTTGGCTTCCTGTGGTGCCTTTGGTGCCCTAGGGTGAAAATAAAGATTAACGTTAAAAACGTTTAAAAAAAAAGTTTTAAAAATTTAATTTTTATGAAAGCTTTAAAATGATATAAAAGTAAGACTCGTCCAATGGAAAAAATTAAAAAAATTTAAAAGTTAAAATTAAAAAAATATATTCTTCACTCCTCATTCCTCAGAGCTGGATGCTTAACCAACCGAGCCACCCAGGTGCCCCCCAAAATAAAATATTTAAAAATAAATAAATTTTTGATAGGTACTACCAAATTGTATTTTCTACCTGCAGTAATAACGATCTTGATTTATCTCATTCTTCATAATATCATAATTTCAATCAGTTTAATTTGCCAGTTTACTTTTTATATGACATATAAAAACTTCTCAAGGGAGGAACCAGATTCTATTTGACATCTTCAGAGATCAATGACCAGGTCCCCTGTAGTTCCATCTCCCTCCACTTTGATAAGCAATGGGCTTCTAAAATCTAAGAATTTTGTCGAAACTTTCTAGGATTAGGAAAATTGTATCCGCCTCCCTTCCTCTTCTTATTTCCTCAAGTTGACACTGAGTAGAAAGGGCTGAGAGGTGTGCTTATCTTGGTCTTCATTTCACTTCACTTGTCTGTTCTCAAGCCCTGCTCCATCCCTAGTTGACTCCACAGAGTGACTCTGGTTTAAGATAGGTCATTCTTTTGAAACTTACTGGTTTTCTTCACACTGGCCTTGAACTGATCACAGGGACACTGCTTCTTTGGCATCTCAGGCACCGTCATGAGTTTTCTTTTAGGGGCTCTCAGGAACCAGTCTGAAATAACAGGGTTGGTGCTTAGAGGGGAAGGTTAATATCTTTGAGAATAGGGAGTAGGGCAGGGTTTTACTTGCCATCTTTTTCAGACTGCAGTGGAGGTGGGAAGAGGGCTCAACACAGAACCGTAGGGATACCCAGTTATATGAGTACCAGGATTTCTGAGTTGTTTTGCCCAACCTGTATTGACAAGCATTTGGTGGCAGGTTTGGAGGGGGCATCAGGATATCATTAAGGAGACCAAAAAATTAAGAGAAGATCTAGGCGTCTGCCTTTGACTGCCTTAACTTGACCCAGCATTTTGCCTCTCTGATTTCAGTCTTATTTATGGCTAAACGAAGATCAAAAACAAGATCCAGGAAGTTTTTGGAAGGCAGCCCTCGGTTCTTGGGGAAGAGTAGGGGAGAAGGGGCAGCCAGAGATTGAGCCAGCTCCCCCTGGATCTTGGCAGGGTCCTGCTTTTGCTAGAGACTCAGGAAGAAGACAAGCATTGGTGCCACATGTGGTGGGCTGGTGGAGAAGGCAGTGGGTGAAGTCAGCTCAGAAAACATCTGTACTGATGTGTGGGGGGCGGGGGTGGGGCTTAGGGGAGAGAGTTGGATCGTGATGGTGCAGTGCTATTGTTGATACTAACCTTTGCACTCACATTCTTGGCCGCCTTCATGGAGCCACCTCTTAGAAGCCTGGCGATGGTCCCGTTGGCCTCTGGCGACCCCTGGTGGAAGGAAACACGGCCCGGCCAGACACCGGAAAGGGACAGGTCCAACAGAAATGGTCCCCCAGCATTGTGCTACCTGCATCAGTGGATTTTCCTTCCTCTTTTTTTTTTCAAAGATTTTATTTATTCATTTGAGAGAGAGAAAGAAAGAAAGAGCACAAACAGTGGGAGTCCCAGAGGGAGAGGGAGAGGGAGAAGCAGGATCCCCACTGAGTAGGGATGTCAGCTGGATCCCAGGACCCTGAGAACTGACCTGAGCTGAAGGCAGACGCTTAACTGACTGAGCCACCCAGATGCCCCTCCTTCGTTTTTTTTTTTTTTAAGATTTTATTTATTTATTTGACAGAGAGAGAGAGACAGCCAGTGAGAGAGAGAACACAAGCAGGGGGAGTAGGAGAGGAAGAAGCAGTCTCCCAGGGGAGGAGCCTCATGTGGGGCTCCATCCCAGAACACCGGGATCACGCCCTGAGCCGAAGGCAGATGCTTAAAGACTGAGCCACTCAGGCGCCCCTTCTCCTTCCTTTTTTATTCAGGGATCTAGGGTACTTCAAGAGAGTATTTTAAATGGATAAGGAATTGAGGTTTAAAATCTGGCTTAGAGAAGAGCTTAGGTGGAGGTAGGTGGGAAAAGAATGGGTTTTGGGGCGAAGACAGGACAGAAGATGGGCATTAATCAAGACCTGACGGGGCACCTGGGTGGCTCAGTTGGTTGAGCATCTGACCCTTGGTTTTGGCTCAGGTCATGATCTCAGGGTCATGATCTCAGGGTCATGGGATTAAGCCCTGCATCGAGCCCTGTGTCCAGCTCTGTGCTCCAAGTGGAGTTGGCTTGGGTTTCTCTCTCTCCCTCTGCCCCTCCCACCCTTCTCCTGCTCTCTCTCTCTTTCTCTCTCAAATAAATAAATAAATCTTTAGGAAAAAAAGAAAAGACCTAACAATATGCCCTAGCCCCAGCACACATTAAAATTCTCATGACTTAAAGAATGAGAACCAGGAGCAGATTATTCCATAATCTAGTCAGGATCTTCACTTGACCTTCAAGTTCTGTGTATTTGAATCCATAATCCCAGTTCAACTATAAAAGGATGGTATTTACCTTTGTGCCTCTGGAACAAATCCACTCCTCTTTTGGCTTCTACTCAAGTCTGTCTTATCACCTGATGCTGTCTTTTTCCCATTTTGTGATACCTAAAATATTTCTATGACAATCAAGAATGATGGTTGATAGACTTGAGATTCCGGGGCTAGAAGTGGGCCCAGATGATGCTGCTTTTGTATAGTAGTTTCTGATATTTCCTGTAAGAATTATTAGGCCTTCACATGGTTCCCCGTTGTATTTAAAGGCATCTCTCTTAATGCTCAGTTATATGTATAGTTTGTTGTTGTGGACTTTGTAGTTTCTGATACTTCCTGTAAGAATTAATTATGCCTTCACGTGGTTCCCCATTGTATTTAAAGGCATCTCTCTTAATGCTCAGTTATATGTATAGTTTGCTGTTTGTTGTTGTGGACTAAATTGTGTCCCCCCAAATTCATGATGAAGCCCTAACCCCCAGAATGACTGTATTTGAAGATAGGGCCTTTAAAGAGATGACTGAGTTAAAATGAAGTCAAGTTAAGATGAAGTCATTATGGTGGGTCCTGATTCAGTCCCACTGGAGCCCTTATGAGAAGAAGAGATCTGGGGGTGCCTCGGTGGCTCAGCTATTGAGCATCTGCCTTCGGCTCGGGTCATGATCCCAGGGTCCTGGGATCGAGCCCTGCATCGGGCTCCCTGCTCAGCGGGAAGCCTGCTTCTCCCTCTCACACTCTCCTTGCTTGTGTTCCCTCTCTCGCTCTCTCTGCCAAATAAATAAATAAAATATTAAAAAAAAGAAGAGATTTGGGCAAAGAGATACCAGAGATGTGAGAAAATAAATTTCTGTTGTTTCAGCCCCCCATTCTGTGCTATTTTGTTAGGGCTTCCCTAGGAAACTAAAAATCTTTCTCCCACCGAGCTCAGTAGTCATTCAGCTACAAACGGCTGACACATGGTAGGCACTTGGTAAATGTTTGTTCAATAAGCAAATGAACAAGTTGTCTGGAGAGGGCCCTTAGAGATCCTGTGGTTCAATCCCAGGCTCTTTCCCAGACTTGTGCCCTTTCTGCCACACAGATGGAAGGTGTTGCATCATTTCCCCAAGTGCTAGTTACAAATGTTCTCATGTGCTGTTTTGAGTGCTATTACAATAATTTAAACAGGCACACATAGCCCCTGCCATCTAAACTTTTCTAATATTTTACTCTCACCTGACCTCTACTTGTAGTTCCAGAGGAAAGCCACAGAATGCTATAGCCAGAGGGAATCTTGGTTGTTATTTAGTTGAATCTCTTTATTTAGTAGAAGTTTTTTCATTCTAAATGTAATATAGCTATATTAGAGGAAATTTGGAAAGTACGAAAAAAGGAATCTTTACTCTTACCATCTGGTGGTATTTTGGTATGTTTCCTGCATATGATTTTCTTTATACAGTGATAACCATAGTACATGAACAAGTTTCTTTTTGTTCACTTTATAAGCATGTTGCTATGTCATCTTCATAATGGACATTTTTATTAACTTTTTTTTTGAGAAAGAGAGAGAGTGTGAGTAGATAGGGGCAGAGAGAGAGAGAGAGAGAGAATCTCAAGCAGGCTCCATGCCCAGGCAGAGTCCTACTCAGGGCTGGATCCCACGACCCTGAGATCATGACCTGAGCTGAAATCAAGAGTCGGACACTCAACAAACTGAGCCGCCCAGGCACCCCCCTTTAAAAAAAGAATTTATTTATTTATTTGTTTGAGAGAGAGAGAGAGTGCATGAGTTGGGGGAAGGGGCAGAGGGCGAGGGAGAAGCAGACTCCCCACTGAGCAGAGAGCCCAGTGACAACTCAGGGCTTGATCCCAGGACCCCAAGATCATGACCTGAGCCCAAGGCAGACACTTAACTGAGCCAGCCAGGTGCCCCCATAACAGACATTTTTAATGACTACATAATGTTCCCAATAAGCATATGAGCTCCAAATTATTTAACTGTTCACTCATTGCTGAATATTTAGATTGTTTTACTTTTGGATATTGATAATTTTCTTTATGTTTGTAACTGTTTTCCAAATGTTAGGTTATTGTCTTGGGCAAGATTTCCCAAAGTGGAATTGCTGGGTCAAAAGTTAAGAACAGTTTTATGTTTCTTGATATTATTACTAAATTGCTTGTAAAAGGGTTGTACTAATTAACTAAATCACTGTCCCTTTTTTTTCAGATGAGGAAACTGAGGCCCAGAGAGAGCAAATTAGGTGCCCAAGTTCACTAAGGTAATGGTGACCCATCTCAAGCTAAAACCCAGGTCCAAGTGTCTTAGTCTGTTGTTCTTTCTGCAGCCTTTACAACCCTAATTCCATGGTGTAACTTAAAATGAAGCTGCACATTCCTATAATAGTATGTTTCCCAAACCTCAGATATTTCTGGACCACCTTTATGATGCCTTCTGTAGCTTTTTCTTTAAACAGATTTAACTTACAAAACAGCCTCATCCTCTGCAATATTATCTGTGAGATTAGGGGTTTGATACATGTTTAGATTTTTTTCTAACATGCATTAACACAAACATAAAACTATTAAAGTAAAAGCTAATTTATGTCCTACTGAAAATCAATTTTGGAAGATATTGATATAGTGGAATAAGCATGAACTTTACATCCAGGCAGACCTGGCATCAACTACCTGCTCTGTCACTTAACGATATAGTCTCGGCTTTGATCTTTGGTACTCTGGTTTATAAAACGAGATTAGTAGTATCCACCTTGGAGAATTAGGAATAAATGGGCTGCTGGAGGTGCCCAATGGCCAGTGTCCAAGTAGTAATAACCAATAATGATGGTTATTATTGTGGATATTATTGCAGACTTCTGTCACTCAGTCCCAAAGAGGGTGTCTATTGCTGGAATGTTAGGTTTGTTGCTTTCTGCTGACCTGTATGTGTAAAGAGGTTACTCCCACTTGTTAGGACTTGTGGTAGATCTATCATTTTGACCTCCCTGTTCCACTACATATTGACTTTATGATTTCGGGCAAGTTGTCTAACCTCTGTATTTCATTTACCTAATTTGTAAAATGGGGCTAATAATAGTCCGCTAGTGTGTGTGCGCATGCATCTGTTTCCTAGCTTTGTCCACTAGAGGGCCTAGAAGCACTAGCCCCTAGTAGCCATGGGCAATACCTTAGCGCCCACGGTTTGTGAATACCGTTCTCCAGTGAAAGGAACCGGAGCTCCTTGGAGAAACGGCTGATTCCAAGGCCAGGGAAGTACAAGATGCGCCTTTCTGAAGTATCAGAAAGTCCAGAACTGCTAAAAAATGATATGTTAAAAAGACAGAGAAGCCTACTTGCAGGACCTCTCAATAGTCAGTTTTGAGACAATATGAACAACATAATAAATAATGATAGTAATGGATTATAATCCATAAATGTCCATGAGTCTTTACTCATAGAAATAAATAATTCAATAAATAAATGGGAGAGAAGAAGCTTTTTCTTATAGTAGAATCCCAATTAATAAATGTAGAAGGAATGATGGAAATAGAAAATCACCATTTGGCTAATACCGTAGTAACATTTGTTGAAGGTGGGAATCATCAGTGGATTTTAAAAATTAGTGGGCAAAAGTCTGATGAGAAGAAACAGGCTCTTTGCATGGTCTTACAGTATCTCTCCACAAGATACTTATTAATTACAGTGGGAAAAAGAGTAGCTTTCCAGTAGAGAAACCTGACAGGCACCACCTTAAGCAAGTGTTCAAAATGAACATCATCAGTAGTTGAGAATGATCAGTATCATGGGCCGTCTGATGTGATGCATGGAGAAGGCACACGTGACTTCTGTGGTATTCTTGCCAAAAATGCATAATCTGAATTTATTCATGAAGAAACATCAGACAAACCAAAACTGAGGGGCGTTCTACAAATAACTGACCAGTACTCTTCAAAACTGTCAAAATCATGAAAGAAATGGAGGATGAGAAACTACTCTAGCCTGGGGAAAACCAAGGAGACATGACAGCTTTACTCAGTGTAGCATCCTGGATTGGATTCTGGACCAAAAAGGGACATTAATGGGGTGATTAGCAAATCTGAATATTACTACATTTATTAGTAGTATTATGTCAATGTTAATTTCCTGGTTTTGATAATCATGTTATGGTTATGTAAGATGTATTTGAAAAAAATTGGATGAAGGATATATGGGACCTCTGATTATTTTTATAGCATTTCTTAAGTCTGAAAAATGAAAAGTGAATTAAAAAATACATTATATATCTGTGAGGACATAATGAGGTAATATGTGTTAGAAATTGCCTGCCACATAGGATTGCTTAACGCATTTCAGCTATTATTGCAGATAACTTTATAGTTAATGATATTATAAGTAATAATCTATTATTATAAGTGATTTGTTTCCTAACATTTTCATATATTCTTATCTGTTCTCCCTCTCTGTGAAAAACACACTGTGCATGTATGTGGTTATTTTAAGAGATAAAGTAAGATCAGATTTTATTTTGAGAATTGGGGGGGGATGGGAGGGTGAGGGATGTTGTTTTCTCTAGCCAGAGGGGTGCTGCAAACCTGTGTTTGGCCGGGAGACTGGGATGGAGCCGGAAGCGGCTGTAATAGCGACCTGGCGGCAGAGCGAGCTTTCCCCAGTTCATAGCCACTGTGCCTTAGGAGCTGCTTGAGATATTTTCCTCAGGCCATTTATTGAATCCTTGCTAGGTACACATTATAGATCATTTAATATTCACAACAATTATGTGTTCTAAATGGTATTTTACTCATTTTAAGATGGTAAGACGGGCTCCAAAAAGTGAAACAGCTTGCCTAATTTGCAAAGTAAGGGTGGAACAAGGATTTGGATCTAGGTTCGCTGGGCTCCAAGGCCGAGTCTACAGGTCTAGGTAAGTCTAAACGTGTAGCCAGGTTTGAGAACTATTGCTATAGAGCAGGGGTTCTCAGCTGGGAGTGGTTTCCCCCTCCAGGGTACATCTGGCAACATCTGGAGTTAACTTTGTCTGTCTTAACTGGGGCCAGGGGTGGAGAAGCTGCTATTGGCATCTAGTTGGTGGAGGCCACACAGATGCTGGTGAACATCTTACAATACACAGAACAGCACCCTACAGCAAAGAATTGCCCAGCCCCAAATGTTAATAGAGCTGCTATCAAACCCAGGTGTAGAGTCTTTTAAGGGCAATGTTTTGAACTTAGAAACCTGAGCATTTATTCTTTCACTTAGCAAATATTTACTGAATACTATACTGGATAGTGTGAGGGATATGGAAGCAATATACCAGATTGTGCCACCAAGGAGGTTACAGTCTAGAAGGGCAGGGGTGGAGGTAGGAAAGGCACACCAATACCTTCAGTATAAGACAGACTATGACAAGTGCAAAGAAAGAGTCAGGTTTGGACTAAGCATATTCACAGGACGGAGGGCTCATATCTGGTCGAGAGAGGAATCAGGGAGGCTGTGAGGAGGCGTTGGTTTCTGAGCTGAGTGTATGAGTGAATGTAAGCTAGTGGGAAAGCACAAGACCCATTCAGGGAACAGCCAACAGTCTAGTTTAGGTGGAGCACAGAGCATTTGTTAGTTATATGGGTGGATTGAAAGACAGGCTGTGGTTAGAGCTTTGAATCAAGGGTGAGGACTCTAGTCTTGGTGTCTGTGACAATGATGGAAAAGCCTTCCCCTCCAGATTGGCAGTCTAGGTCCTAGCACTATGGGGCCCAGCACCTCCCAGAGATCTCTTTCTACAAGGGAAGGGAAGTTTAAGATTGGGGTGGAGTAAGGTGAACTTCTGATTTTAAGGATCGAGTTGATGTTAAATATGTAACAAAGCTATTTTACCTCAAAGTAGTCCTTGGGGAGTTGGTTCTCTCGAGTAGAGAGATACATGAGGTGAGCTCTCTCTGCATGGTTGCTCTGCTGATGGCAAAGCCATCACTGAGATGTAGTGAAAGCTGGAGCTGATTTGGAGCCTCTAACCTAAGGCCTGCTTCCCAACAGGTGAGTTTAGTATGGCTAAAGCTTCCAGTATGGATACTATCTGGTGATACGCTTTTTCTAGTTTATTACTTTACCATTAAATAGCATTAACGATTATTGGTGGCATTCTGGTGCACTATGAAGAACATAAGCAAGGACATCTTATCCCCCGTGAATGTACAGTTGCCTTCAACACCTTTACACCACCGTCACCAAGACTGGATCTTCTGGAAAGGGATTAGGGGCAGAAAGTAAGGGAGCAGATTTTTATTAAAACATTTTTTTGAAGATCTTATTTATTTATTTGACAGAGAGAGAGCACAAGCAGGGGGAACAGCAGGCAGGGAGAGAGGGAGAAGTGGACTCCCCGCTGAGCAGGGACCCCGATGTGGGATTCGATCCCACGACCCTGAGATCAAGACCTGAGCCAAAGGCAGACAAGCAACCGACAGCCACCCAGGTGTCCCAAGGAAGCAGGTTTTTATTGAGCCAGTATATATCTATATTTTGCTGGCTACAGTTTCAGACATTTTGATACCCACTATCTCATTTCGCTCTCACAACACTCTTTGGATGTAAGTATAGTCTTCCCCTTTTTGTAAATGAGGAACCAGGCATTGACAGAAGCTAAATTGTCCCAAATCTCTGTAGCTGGAAGGGGCTACATTTCAATGCATGGTTGTTTTTTTTTGGGGGGGGTCATATTTTCTTCTCTGTTTTGCCACATTTTCTCCCCCCTGTTTCCCCTTTATAGAAAATTAATCTTATTACCTGGATTTGGGCTGCTAGAGACCACAGGCATCAGCATTAGTGGCAGCAACAGAAGGAGAAAAGAGATTAGAATTTTCATTGCGACTGTTGGTGCTGCTGTGAGTCACTTGAAGAGATTCTGGAGGGTTCCCAGTTGGAGGCTCCGGATGTCTTCCTTGGGATGGCGGTCTGGGCTTTAATCCCTGGCCAGTGTTCCCATTAGAGGGCCAGAACAGCTAAGTGACGCTGACCTTGTTAGGTAACAGGTTTACAGGAATCTGGGAGGAAAAACTGGCCAAACAAAAGAAATGAAGCATTCTTAAGAACACAAGAAGCTGACTGACAGCTTGGCAGCAATACTGGTTCCCTCCCCTCCTCCTCCCCCACTCCCTACCCCCCAGGGTGCTATGATTTCTTCCCCAAATCTTTTGCTCTTTGAATTTCCTTATACCTTTTGGTGATGCTTTCTAGCTTATTATAGGGCAGGAAAGAAAGTACTAAGGGTCGGCAGAAGAGAGGATGACATGGTCTGTTTCCCCTCTGTCCTCCGGGCCCCTGGAGCAACAGGAGTGTTGCTTGAGAAGTTGCCCCGTCCTCACTGTGTTTACAATTTCCTCCCCATTCTGGGGCCACATAAGTAAAGTGGGAAGCAGAGAGGACTGAAGAGGAGAGGCTATTTCTCTCTTGGTCAGAACATTGCCCCTGAAGCAGTGCGTCAAACTGGGCCTCCTTGTTTTTCATCAGGAAGATGGCTGTGGCTTAGTTGCTCCAGACTAAAGGAGAAAGAACTGGGTTGGTGGAAGACCCCCAGGACTTCAAGTCCAAGAAGTTTTGAGAAACAGGAACCACAGGAGGGAAGGAGCCCTTAAAGGGTGTTTGCCTGCGCTGTTGGGGTTGTTGGCTCCAGACCTTGTTTGGAAATAGCCCAAGGCAAAGGAAGAAGGTAATACTACTTGGAGTAACGATTAAGGGTTACAGAACATCAGTACTTACTAAACTTGACTCATTTCAGAGACTTTGGGAAATATACTCAAAGAAAAAGGAGAGACGGGCTTGAATGCTGACTGATAGTTTGCGGGGGCTGAGGGAAAGGTTAACAAGGAAGTCCTCCCTGGCAGCGTCCAGGCAGGAGTGAGAACAGGTGGCGTGATTGTTTGACCTCAGAGGAGGGGAGAGGCAAGGCATGAGTCAAAAAACCCCTTGTGATTTCCGTATGATCATTCTTACCCTCTCAATTTTCAAATTATTGCTGCTTATCGACATGTTGGAGAGTAGATTATAGACTTTGTACTACAAAGTTTATAAAGCACCTTCAAGAGGCAGGCACAACAGGGATTGGCCTCCAGTTGAAAGCTTGGGCTTGGTCCTAGCTTGGTCTGATATAAACCACGGATGTGGTTTCTCTGGAAAAGTCTAACAATGGTCTCTGTCCTCAGGAGGCTCAAATCTAACCAGCGAGATGACATATATTCATAAAAACCTAGAGATGGAACTGGAACCAAACTCCAGAAGTGGCAGGAGTTCACTGTGGGCTCAGAGTCACTCAGGGGACCCTGGGTTAGGTGGAGCTTGGATGGGGTCTTGCTGGTAGGGTAGAATTTGTGTTGGTGGAGGGCAGAGAGGAGGGGAGTGCAGAAAGGAGCATAGAGCTAATTGGATGGGGATCTTTGAGGGGAGTGGGGGGTGTTATTATTCGTTTTCGTGTTCCTGAACTTATGTAGGGCCTGGCACTTTGGGAGTACTCTATCAATGTTTGTTGAGTTAAGCGATATTCTCGTAACACTTTAACTAGGCCTGGTATGTTAGGAAGCATGTGAAAAGTGGAGTCCATTATCAGAAAGAAACTTTCACTGATGAATGGTCACGTATCATCAAGGGACCTGCTGGGAGTGCTTTCCTTTGCCCACTGAGTTATCTGTCAGTCCGCTCGCAGGCTGTTGTGGTGGTCAGCGAGCCACTTAGCCTTCCTCCTGGTCCCCTCAGTCCTGGCTCCCTGTCAGTTCCCTATGTCTGGTTTTCTCCTCCAAGGACTTGGGGTGGGGGGGTTGCGTCCTGGGTACTGCGGAAGGGGGCTTTGGGTCCTGGGTACTGTGGAAGGGGGCTTTGGGTCCTTCAGGCCCATCGATATAAAACAACCCCAAGATAAACAGACTTTTTTCTTGTTAATATTGACAACCACTTAGAGCCCATCTTGAGAACATTATTTGTTTCAACATAGCCTCTCTGCCTTACTAAGCTCCCCCTTCAGGAATGTGGTAAGGGAAAAGTGGGGAGAAAATACCATTCTGCTCCTTTTTGGTTTCCTGACTCCACAGTGTACTTAGTAGACATTCAGAAATGTTTGTTGATCGATTCCATGATTCATGCTGCCCTAATAATCATTTAGTCATACATATATTCAGTAGATCATGTGCCTGGTTTGCTAGGTGGTAGCTACCAAGAAGAAGGTGTGAAGCTGTCTCTGAGGGGCTCTTACTAAATATAGAGACCCACTAGGGGCTCACCTAACTGCTCCATTTCACAGAATGGAAATTAAAGCACAGGGAAGTTATATGATTTGGGTAACATTATATAGTTCTGTTAGCCTCAAAGCCACAGGACTAACACTCAAGTTTCCTGATCTGCTAGAATTTCTGTTCGTGTGGCAGCTGTGGTGAGCTTTAACAGGAGAGAGTGGACCTTCAGAATGAGCCCACAAATGCCTTGAATTAACCAGAATGAAATGGCTGGCCCAACTATGACCATCTGGGACATTTGCATTATTACTGTTTTTTTTTTTCCACTTTGAGCTTGAAATGAGCAAAACTGAGCCCAGAAAACAAGAGTGGAAGATTTTCACAGGGGCTTGTTGGGGTGGCCCTCAAAAGTCTGTGTCTACCTCTATCGAGGTGTTTCCCACTGAACTGTGATGGTCTGGCTTTGAATTAGGTTCCGTCCATAGCCCAGAGCTCAGTGAGGGCAGAGCCCGGGTCTGGTTCATCTTTGTGTCTCCAGCGCATAGTACATAGTCTAATAAATATTTCTTAAAAAATAAAACTGAATATGGGGCTCCTGGGTGGCTCAGTCAGTTGAGCGTCCAACTCTTGATTTTGGCTCAGGTCATGATCTCAGGGTCATGAGATCTAGCCCCTAGTTGGGCTCTGTGCTCAGCAGGTATCTTTTTGAGAGTCTCTCCCTCTGCCCCTCTCCCCTCTTTCTCAAAATAAATCTTTTTTTTTTTGAAGATTTTATTCATTTGAGAGAGAGAGAGCACAAGCTGGGGGAGCAGCAGAGGGAGAGGGAGAAACAGACTCCCTGCTGAGCTGGGAGCCCAACATGGGGCTCCATCCCAGGACCCTGGGATCATGACCTGAGCGGAAGGCAGACGCTTAGCCATCTGAGCCGCCCAGGCGCTCCTCAAAATAAATCTTCTCAAAAAACTGTAAAGTATACACCAACAGAGGTGTGGGGTGACTGAGCCGCTGCACAAGTAAGAAGAACCAGTGTCGTCACATCAGCTGATGTGGCTTTCTAATACGGGTCTAGCACCCAGAATGGGGAAGCATGTGGTCCTGTGGCTCTGCTGCTCTGGTTAGAACACTCCTAGAATACTGAGTTTCCGCTATGCTGGACACACTTCGCTGGCCCACTGGAAAGGGACAGAAGAGTGTAGGGACTTCAGGATTGTCATTTGGGAGAGGTCTGTTTTGTGAAAAGGTGTTAGGTGTGTTTCAGGGCTGACAGACAGTAGGACTCGGACTGGTGAGTGTGCAGCAGACACATTCAGCTCAGGATGAGAAAGAGCTGTCACAGCAAAGTAAATTTCCTTGGAAAATTACAAGTTTACTGACGGAGTTCAGGCAGAGGCTGGATGTCTGAAAATGTGTCACAGTAATTTTTTGTTGTTTTTGAAGGTTACAAGGGCAGAGCTTGGCTTGGAACCCAGCTTCCCCACTAATACATTTTATTACGTATTATAAAAGCTACCCTTTGAAATGTGACATTACTGTATGGTGCAGGCTGATGTCTGTCTGACAGCTGCTTCCGGTCATTGTGGGTGGTTGTGATTCTCTTAGTTAATCTTTGACTTGGACTTCACCCCCTCTGCCAACCCCCACCCCCTTCACTGGTGAGAACAGTGAGTTTTAGTGCATTTACTGGTAACGGCCACAAGATGGCAGCGCTGCACCACTGGTATTTCCTGAGACCCCCTACTCAGGCCTGGACAAGTATGTAGGTGTGTGTTGGGGGGGGGGCGGCGGTGTTAGAATGAGGGAAAAATGAATGAAAAAATGAATTAGACACAAATGAAGTGAATAGGTAATTTTTTTCCCCTGTCAAGTGACAGAGTTGAGGTGAGTCTAAAACCACTGCATTTTTAGAACTGGAACGCAGTTTTTTTTTTGTTTTTTTTTTTTTCAAATAAAGATTTTATTTATTTGAGAGTGAGCATCTGCGCACATGAGTGGGGGGAGGGGCAAAAGGAGAGGTAGGAGCAGACTCCCTGCTGAGCGTGCGTCTCCAGACGGGGCTGGATCCCCGGACCCTGAGATCATGACCTGAGCCGAAGTGAGATGCTTAACCCACTGAGCCCCCCAGGAGCCCCTGGAACATACTTTAGAGAAGGGTCTCAAACCTTAATGTGTTTACAGATCCCCTTGTTTAAATACAGGAATGATTCCTCTGGTGGGGCCTGAGATGCTGCATTTCTTTTTATTTATTTATTTATTTATTTATTTATTAGACAGAGATAGAGACAGCCAGCGAGAGAGGAAACACAAGCAGGGGGAGTGGGAGAGGAAGAAGCAGGCTCATAGCGGAGGAGCCTGACGGGGCTCGATCCCACAATGCCGGGATCACGCCCTGAGCGAAGGCAGACGCTTAACCACCGTGCCACCCAGGCGCCCCGAGATGCTGCATTTCTAATAAGCTTCTGGACGATGCCGGTTGCTGCTGGTTGGTGGGCCACACTTTGTGTAGCAAAGCTTTTAAAGGTCATTTAGGGATGAGGTCTCACTTCTCCTGATTTATGGGTGAAGAGAAACTGAAGTCCAGAGAGAGTATGTAACTAGCCTAACAAAGTCATGACTTTAGCGTGTAACTTTTTGCATTTAAACCCAAGCTTCTGACTCTTAGTCCATTTCTCACTCCACTCTATTGTGTGGCCCCCTTTACTGTTGTTAGTGGCATCTTTTTGGTATAGGAACCCAGAACCCTGATTTTCGCCACTGTCCCCTTTGGTCTTTGCTCAAGGCATTGCTTTGGTTACTCTCTTACTCAAAATCTTGGGTGGCTCTTGTGTAACTACAAGATCAAGTTCAAATGTCTCTGTCTAGTTTTCATGCTGTACCACATGTGAATAGCATATGTATGGCACTTTGGCAAGCTTACCTAGGTTCCCTGTTTCTTTATCTTATTTTCCCACCATACTTCTCCCTGCTCCTTCCTGTTCCCTAAACATACCAGGTTCAGTCTTCTCTCAGTGGCAGTGCTATTTGCATGGGCTTTGGAGTTAGACACACCTGCTTGTTAATCCCAGATCCATCACTGACCTTGGCAAGTTATTTAATCTTTCTGAGGATTGGCATCCTGTGAAATAACCCCAAGCGATGGTTGGGAGGATTAAATAAAACAACGCGCAAATCCCCCTCATTCCTGAAATCCCCCTCCAAATTAGCATCTCCAGTGGTGCCTGACACCTGATTCCCTGTGCTTATGTTTCTCATTGTTTCTGTTTCTCTAAGACAACCTTTCCCAGGCATTCCT
>NW_024424341.1:52048992-52103589 GCF_017311325.1 Ursus maritimus | reverse complement strand
CCTAGTTGACCCCACCCTTCTATAAATTATTTCACCTAAGTATTAGCATCGAATTATGTGCCATCCTCTCAGTGAGACCCGATAGAGAGGCTTGAGGGATGCTTGGATTTGTAATAGTTGAGGGACAATTGAGTTACATCTTTTCGTAGTGCTCCCCGAGTGTCACAACTACCTTCTGTCACTTACTGCCTTGCAGCAGCTCCTCTGCACAAGCGGCACCAGATCCTGGTAGGTTGTGAATACTTCAGGGATAGTTCTCATCAGGGTCCTTTCTGCCTCTGGATTTGGGTTAAACTGGTGTTCCTCTGTGCATGTTATCGATGGCCCCTCCAAGGGAGGGGAATGAAATCTCTTTATGGAAACCTCAAGATAATAGCAGTAAGGAAGTTGAGCACAGTATAATTGCTTCAACAACCTGGTGACAGGAGATTGTGTACACTTTCCTATTTCATGAAATTTACAACAGCGTCCTTACTCACTTACTTCAGAAGAGATTAAGGACAAAGACCAAGTGGGGAGGGCAAGGTTGTTTAAGGGAGTTTGTGTAGCTCCGACTTAGATTCTGTGAATGGTCCATTCAACTGTACCTGGTAGTGCTCGTCTTTGTGTGTGTTCATGTATTTATATCACATGATTTATAACTTCTTCCCTCAGTGGCGATTAGGAGCTCACATCAGGCTCATGACAGTAAAATTATACGATGTGTGCCTTCTCTGCAGCAAAGGCTTCCTGAAGTCTGGAGAGAAACTAGACCAGCAGAGCTGGACACTTTACTTAGCATCCTGCCTTCTTTTTTTATTGGACAGCAATCTGCTCACCCATCACTTTCTCAATCAGGGGATTTTTGGTCTTTCCTTTCCCCTACCATGGGTCCATGCCAAAGTCCAAACATATTTATCTCATGCCTGGAACTGAGTGTTATTTTAAAAAGAGAGGCCTGAGGAATGGCTTCCTTAGTGATTTCCAGGATTCTAATCTTCATTGTCTAAGCTGGTGGTTTCCAGCCCTGGATGCTGGTTCGAATCACCTGCAGGGCATTTAAAACCTACCAATGCCTGTGCCTTATCCCCAGAGAGTCTGACTTGATTGGTCTTTGGTGTGGCCTTGGTATTGTAGTTTTTATTTTTATTTTTTAAAGATTTTATTTATTTATTTGAGAGAGAAAAAGAGAGAGACAGAGAGAGCACAAGCAGAGGGAGTGGCAGGCAGAGGGAGAGCGAGAAGCAGGCTGTCCACTGAGCAGGGAGCCCAACGCGGGGCTTGATCCCAGGACCCTGAGATCATCATCTGAGCCAAAGGCAGATGCGTGACCAACTGAGCCACCCATGTTCCCCAAGCATTGTAGTTTTTAAAAACTTCCAAATAACATAGTCGTTTTACAGAGAAACCTTAAGGAAGTGCTTGAAGTTAACATCACCAGTAATGGGAGCTATCAGTATCACGGGCCTGGTATGATGGACTTAGAAGGCACAGCATCATGTCTGTGGTATTCTTGCCAAAAGTTTAATCATGAGGATATATTAGATAAGCCCAAACTGAGGGTCACTTCACAGAGTAATTGGCCAATACTCTTAAAAATGTTAAGTTAATGAAGGTAAAAGAAATTCTTAGAAACTGGTCCAGATTAGAGGAGACTAAGGAGATAAAACCGCCAAATACAATGTTTGATCCTAGATTGGTTCCTAGTCCAAAAAAAGGACCTTAGACGAAAGGTTGATGGAATTTGAACAAGATCTATAGATTAGTTCATTGTATTATCAATGATAATTTATTGATTTTGATCGTTGCACTGTGCTTATCTACAACATTAATATTTGGGGAAGTTGCGTGAAGGGTATATGGGAACTTGGACTATTTTTAGAACATTTTTGAAGGCCTGAAAGTAGGTCAAAATGAAAAGTTAAAAAAACAAAGAAAAAACCTTCTAGGAATTAATGAATTGCCAGAGTTGAGAACCACTTCCCTAGGTCATCTTGCTTAATACCGTCAGAGTTATCTTCCTGACAATTCTATTTTGTCACGTTTCTGACTTTCTTTAAGTTTGCCAGTTACTCCTATCATCTGGAGGATAAGTTTGGATTCCTTAGGCTGCCATTCAGAGCCCCCATAGCATGTCCCGCTCTGCTGCCTTGCTCAGCCTCCAGTTTACTTTCTTTCTTTTCTTTTTCTTTTTAAGATTTATTTATCCATTTGAGAGAGAGAGAGAGAGAGAGGGAGGGAGAGAGAGAGGGAGAGCATGCCCGTCAGGGAGCGGCAGAGGGAGAGAGAAACCCAAACTGACACCACACTGAGCTCGGAGCCCCGAAACGGGGCTTGATTTCATGATCCTCGAAACGGGGCTTGATCTCATGATCCTGAGATCATGACCTGAGCTGAAACCAAGAGTCGGACACTTAACTGACTGTGCCTCCAGGTGCCCAACAGTTTACTTTCTTGTGTCCGAATTTATTCTAATTCTTTCCCTTATTCCTATAATGCGCTTGCCTTCCTGCTCAGCCCCTGAATTATTGTTCACCCCAAAGCCCATCTCAGACCGTGTCTCTTCACTGAAGCCCTTTGTTGGAAACAGTCATTTTTCCTTTCTTTGAATTCTAGTAGGTAGGATGGTGTGGAGTGAAAACATGAGCTTTAGATTAAGAAATATGTGAGTCTGAGTCCTGGTTCCATTTTTAACCAGTTCTTGTAGAGGAGACAAGTGACTTGAAGTTTCGGTTTCTCATTTGCAAAATAGGGATAATAGCATTTACTTCAAAGGGCAATTCTGAGCATTAGATGAAGTCTAAACATAAAGGTCCCCAGCACCTAGGAGTTTGCTTCCTCCCTTGGTTTGTAGCTCAGCCGTCTTCAAAGGGATTGTGGGTGCAAAGGCTCTGCCGGTCTTTAAAAACATATTCGCCTCTGCTCAACACTGAGATGATAGACACTCCTGAGCTGAACCGAGTGCTTGGGGCTTTAAGAAATTCAACTGAGATGATTTTTTCCTGGAACCCAACTCAGTGAATAAGTGACCTATGGATAGAGGAATGTAACCCAACAGAGGGAGAAGGGAGGGACAATGGGTTTCTAAATGGGAGAGCACTGTGATGCCTCCCACACCCTCCTCTTTGCTCTCAGTCAGACAGCATTGAGGAAGTACAACTCCTTACTAAACTTCTTAAGGCATGAGTCCTGCCAAGCAGCCGTTACTAATCCATTCCGTGCCCAAGTGCTATGTATGGTCAGGTCCCCTGTGCAGTGAACGCTTTCCTCCCTTTTCTGCCCTCTCCACCCGCACAGCTCAGTGCTGGGTGCTCTGGTTTGGCTGCAGGCCCAGATCTCTAGTATTGCTCTGAGAAGACAAGCCTAGGAGGGGCAGACTGAGAAGGAAGTCAGATGCCAACAGGCATGGAAAGAGACAGGTGGGGCTGCCATTGTACAAAGGCCACAAGCTCTGGGTGTGTTTTATGACTGTTTCTGCATTTGGAATCTCCTCCCCTTTATGACCATTCCAAGAACTCTGCCAACCTCCTGCTAGCTCATTACATCTTCTCTCCCTAGTGCACCTCTTTTGTGGCCAGAGAATGGCTGTGCAAATAGTTGACAATTCAGTAAGAATGACTTTTCATGGGGACCAGGAACCTCACCCCATTTCTTCCCAAAAGAGACTGAGGTTCATAAAAGCAAACTTTTATGAGGGATGTGCAATTGTGAGTGTGGTGTGAGGGAACAGGTGCATCAGGGAAAGGCAAGACAGGAAACAGAATGCTGACCATCAAATCCTGCAAATCGGGTCAGGGAGCAAAAATCATTATGAAAGGTAGATTTCATTCAGGAGACCTCCGAAATCTTAAGATAGTCACCTCCCAGATTTAATTATTAATATTTATTCGGGTAAATTACTTAACTTCTCTGTCTCAGTTTTTTTAATCTGTTAAAACAGGAATGATAACATTCGTGGGATTTTTTTGGTGAAGACCGTAGCTACATAACAGTCCATAGGTTGGTGCCGGACCCATAGTGAGTGCTGGGTGGGTGTGAGCTCTTAAAATTATGGCAAGAGCCAGAGATGCCGCCCTGGTCACCTGGGTGGGGATGCACTTTTTAGCCAGGGTTCTGGCAGGCCAGCTGGAGATGAAAATGATAGGGGAGGTTAATTTCCAGGAGTAGAAGGATTGGGTCACAGTAACTCATGACCAACATTTTGGAAAGTGTCATAATCCAATGGCGGGATCCCCAGAGGGTGTGTGGCTTCTGTCACAATTATTTTCCCTGGGGGCCCATAATGTGTCCTAGAGCTCAGTGGTGTTGCTGGAAGCTGAGCCCAGAAGTGGGCTTTAGGGGACGTCTTTGCAAACAACATTCATCCTGCTGAGAGAATTCCCTGCTATGGCTGGGTACCGCTCCTGTTTCTGCACTATTGTTATTTAGGAGTAAAGAGAAGGACTGCAGAAGGATGAAATAAAGAAATGAATGTATAGATTCACAGGGCAGAATTGGAACTGGCACGTGTAAGTTACGTGGAATTCTATGGAAGTTTTATGTGAACATAAAAGGACTTCAAAAAACCTAGACTTTCCATATAAATACAGTGGCTGCCTTGAGTAGCTATCAAGATACCTAGAAGCACTGGCTCAGAGTCACAAGCGGTGTGGGTAGTGTGGCCTTCTTTGCTAAATAATGAGAAAGACAAAGGAGGAAACGGTAACAGGGGAGAGAAAGGAGAGAAAAGGGGGCGGCAAAGAAAAGGGTGGAAGGGATGGTTAGTGAGGGCTGTTCGCACTCCAGGCACCAGTTTACCTTACTCTGTCCCTGTCTTTTCCTCATGCAGTGAGCGCCATCCTTGTGCTACAGATGAGAGTAAAAGAGGCACAGGGAGGTGAAGTGACTGGTCCAGTGTCATCCAGCCAGTTAGCGACAGAGCTACTGTGTTTCACCTCAAAGCTTGTGCTCTTGCCTGTGTGTCAGAAGAAAAGTGAAAGAGAAGGAAGGCAAAGCAAATTTCTGTTGTAGAGTTTAGAAAAGGTGCCTGTGGTACACAGAGGGATGCCCTCCCCCAAAGGTCCAATCCTAACCTCTGGAACCTGTAACTGTTACTGAATTCGGCAGAAGGGACTTTGCAGATGTGCTGAAGTTGAGGATCTTGAGAGGGTAAGAGTATACTGGATTATCCAGGTGGGTCCACTGCGTCGCAGCGTCCTTGTACGAGAGAGAGGGAAGCAGGAGAGCCAGGATTGGAGCACCGCAGCGATGATGAGCAAGAGCCCACCAGCCATCGCTGGCTTTGAAGGCAGAGGGCCTGGGAGCCCCCAGCAGTGGGGTCAGTTGGAGAAGCAGATCTGCCTCCTGAACCTCCAGAAGGAATACCAGCCTGCCAACACCTGGATTTTATCCCACTGAAACCCATTTTGGACTTCTGACCCCCAGAAGTGTAAGAACTGGAAAAAGAAAGTATTTGGTCTTTGCATTCTGGAAGGTTACAGTCTGCCACCTGGAAAAAGACTGGAAGAAATATGTCTGAATGTTAAACAATGATTAAGTTTAGATTAGGCGGAAAATGAGTATGGGTGATAGTTATTTTCTTTTTTATACTTTACCTTAATTTTCAAAAGTAAAAACATTAACTATCATTACTCCAGGATGTTATAAATAGCCCCTCCTGGGCTTGGGGCCACACCAGAGCACCCAGCACTGAGCTGTGTGGGTGGAGAGGGCGAAAAGGGAGGAAAGCGTTCACTGCACAGGGAACCGACTCACCTCTGTACATAGCACGTGGGCACGGAATGGATTAGTGAGGGCTGCTTGGTTTGTAGGGTGTATTCTGATTGCCGGCTCTTCTCTGTTAACTTTCTCCAAAGCCCGTGCTTGCCTTCCTTCCTTCCCACCTCTACCCTCATCAGTCCATAGCCTCCATTTTCCAGAAGACTTATAGGCAGTTAATACGTGACCCCCAGACAAAGAATATCCATCTGGCCGAAACCCTAAAAAATCAATGTGCTGTGGGAGCACAGAGAGGGAAGCGTTCATCTGCCTGTGGGAGCCCCTTCAAGGTGTCTGAGAGAGCATGTCATTTGAGTTTGCTGAGGTAAGGGCAGGAGAAGGAAGGGTGTGAGAGGCGGAGGAACAGCTGGTGCAAGGGCAGGAAGGGAGAATAGTAGATCGCTCCCTCCCCCGCCCCCAAGCCTAGAAGCAGTAGACTCTGTCCTGAGGGTAAGTATGAGACTTTGTCCTTCAATCTAAATGGCCCATCACCTCAGTGGATCAAACCCAAAGGAACAAATCTCTAGGCATCAAGGAGTAAGGTCAGAGACCTGTTACGGGCGAACCAAGACACTTGGGCAACTCAGAATAGTATCAAGTAGCTTTGGACGTGGTATCTGGGGAGAATGTGCTCATGAAACATTTATTCTTTAGGGGCATCTGGGTGGTTCAGTTGGTTGAGCAACTGACACCTGATTTCGACTCAAGTAGTGATCTCAGGGTCGTGGGATCAAGCCCCAAGTCAGGCTCAGCACTCAGCTTGGAGTCTGGTTATCCCTCTCCCTCTGCTCCTCCCCCAGCTCATTTTCTCTCAAATACATACATACATACATACATACATACATACATACATACATAGAAATATTTGTTGTTTAAGGCTCAGGTTTTTCTGCTCTTTCCCTCCTGTTTCTTGCAGTACTGGGGTGGGCAGGGTCCCCCTGTCCTGTATACATGCCTAGTATTTTGCAGGAAGGGCATGTGTTTTCCTTTGTTGATGTGTAGCTAGCTCTGAGTTTTTTTGTTTTGTTTTTTGTGTTTTTTTTTTCTTTCACCAGCAATTAAGGAAATGATAGAGTGGCTCCTTTTTCCACTAACAGTCTCATAATGGAGTCATCGAAATCTCATCTTGATTCCTCCACACTCCAGGGAGCCACGCCTCTTCCTGGTCCTCCTAGACCCTGGGGGACTAAGAGGCCCTGCAGAGCTCTATATGAGGGAAAACAAACACACAACAGAAAACAAAACCCAGGAGTGAGTAAGACTGTTGCAGTTGCCTCTGTTTTCTTTTAAGGTATGTGTTCCTTTCTTCCTTCCCCCCTCCACTCTGATATTTGAGGGCCAAGTCCCCATCTCCGGGCACGAAACTGGTTTTCTTGCTGCTGTTATGGTTTGGTTCCACCCACCCAGACAATGGGCCTTTTTTTCCCCCTAGAGTCAAAGGCTCTAGTGTTTGGCCCTTGGAGTTCCAGTCTGAACTGGTGCCAAAGCTCCAGCCTTCCTGTTCTGTTCCTCCCAGGTCATCTGGGAATCTGCAGGCTTGTGGGGTACAGTAGGGAGTCCTGAGTTATGTCCAGAAAAAAGGGAAGATTATGGGAATCCCACACGGTTGTGCTTGGGAGAGTCTTCTAGGCCTCTTAGCTGAAGAAGCAGAATTGTGGGACTGGGGACCTGGGCCCTGGTGCTAGTGATTAAAGGTCTACGAGGAGCTTTGGCTATTGGAGCACAGGCCCCGCGGCTTGAACACCCTGGCCATGCCTTCCTTCTCTCTTCCTCCTTAAAGTCCATATCATCCCTTCAGGGCCCAAGGATCCACCATCAGATAAAATAAATTTGGCTGATGTCTGGGTGACAGGCGACATGTTCCCTGGGTGGCTGGCCTCTTCGGTTAGAGTGGAGTGGTGGATATTTTTGGCCTGGTCTTATTTTGGGTCTCTCTTTTGCAGTAGGAGGGGAAGGGCCCTCCCAAATTGTGCAAGTCTTGACAACCAGCCTAAGAAGTTTGGAGTCCTGTGAGTGGGGAACTACCAGAGGCTTTCAGTGGGAAGTGACCTGGTCAGATTGTATTTCGGGACACGTGCTCTGGCAGCTGGTTTGTTGCAGCTGCGGGGAGTCCGCCTGGGAGTCTGAGATCTGAGCTGGGAGTGCAGGGGCAGGAGATCCATTTGATGAACTGGCAGGCCTTGGTGAGTGACCAGAGCGGGTGATGGCAGGTGGGGAAAGCTGAAGATGACTCAGAGCGGAGTCTAGTTTGGGCTCTTGCGTGGGTCGGGTGCCATTAGCCCTGAGATAAGGATGAGGGATAGGCTGGCTTGGGACTGAGACGCTAACCACAGTTTTGGGTATGTTTGGATGAGATGCTTGTGGACTGTCCAGGTGGAAATATTATGGGCAGAGGGGAGAAGCTCTAGGAGGAGGCCAGGCGGGGGCCAGGAAGGGTGGAGGCAGCGACCGAGAAGAATCTTGCCCAGAGCTTGTCCCTCAGCTCTGCGTGCTCCCCTCAGCACAAGGCCATAGGTACGAAGGCCTGAGCACTATTCTCCATCAACCTTGTCTGTTGATCAGAGGGATTTTTCAGGGTTTCGGCCAGATAGATATTCTCCGTCTGGGGGTCACATATTAACTGCCTTTAAGCCTTTGGGAAAATGGGGGGTGTGGGTTGATGAGGGGAGAGGTGGAAAGGAGGGAAGGCAAGGAAGGGCTTTGGAGAAAGTTAATAGAGAAGAGTAGGCAATCAGAACACACCCTACAAAACACTTGACATTCTTCATAAAACATAAACGCACAATGTAAATTTAAACTTTCGTTGAGAGCCCGGCGTCCAGCGTCCTGGGGCAGAAGAGAGTGGTGAGACTAGCAGGGCACAGGGAAGAGGTAATTTAGGATTAAGCTAATAGTGAAGTGGCTAGCTCTAGAAACCCTATAGCTTAAAAGTTACTCGACCTGTCAACTTCTTGGGAGTAATTAGTTTTATATGTACGTATTGCAATATAAAATAGTACTAGCCAACAAATGTGGTATGCTTACTAATTATAGTGCAACTGACAACTAGTAGAACAGCTAGTACCCAGCAAGTACCGTGTGCTTACTACCTTCCTGGCAGAGTGTGAAACACAGTAAATAACTAGATCACCTCATGTGCTCCCCATAATAACACATGTGGTGGGTACTTTTATGAGCCCTATTTTACAGATGCAGGGGCTCAAGTGCAGTCATCTGCCCAGCGCCCTGCAGCTCGTGTGCGAGAGCCAGAGTGAGGCCAGGTCTGGGGACTTCACCACCTGTGCTCTTAGCCACTTGGTGCCAGGCGGGGCAGTGAGAAAGTAGGACTTCTTTGAGATTCTGAGATGGTCCTCGAGCATCTGTATCAGAATTATCAGGGATGTTTGTTAAAAATTGAGATCGATGGGTCTCACCCTGCACCAACGGAGAGCAGAATTTCTCAAACACTGATAGTTGAGACTACTGAGTGGGGGCTGGAGGTCTGGGTTCTGGAAGGCAGTGGAATCTTGGCTTCTTTAGTCACCCGCTGTTTGGGTCTCGTCCCTCTGTGAATCGACAATGCGGTCTATGCTTGCTTTCTTCCTCTGGGCTGTTGGAGGGGCACATTCCATCTCGAGAATGGATGAAATCACGCTGACATTTATGATAGGGAGGCATTTGGAGGCAGCGTCCTTTATTCACATTTTCCTTTCACCCTTCATTTGCTTCTCCCCCTCATGGTGGGTTTCACTTCTCTGCCTGTCCCCCGGGGTGACTTGCCACCTGGGTGGAACAGAGGCTCGGGGAGGGCAGGGGAACAAGGGAGGGGCTCGGGGCTCTGTGGGGGCTGTGGCACTGCACGTAGAGCTCTCCATGCAGCTTAGCTGCTCCACCCTGTGACAGTGGGGACAGTGGGGACAGTGGAGCCACAGCCCGGGACAGAGGCCCTGTCACCCATGAGAGTGGGCTGTTCTGAAATGGGGGGTTAATCTCCCTAAGGCTCCAAGTCAGGCAATGCAGATAAGCAGGAGAAAATGCCAATCCTCTTCTCATCCCCTAGTGAGTTTGGAGGGCTGATCCAATTATACCCCTACCTTGAGTGAGGACAAGGGAGTTTTATAGAGTTCACTTTGGGGGATATTCCCACACCAGCCTCCTCCAGGAGATCCAGAAGGAGTGGGAGAGCCCTGGGCTGGGAGTGAGGTGAGCTGGTGCTTAGTAGTGTGTGAGCTAAGTGTTGAGAAAATCACTCATCTACGCTAGACTTGGTTTTCTTATCTGAAGTTGAATTTGGTTGGGATAATCTTTTATGTTCCTTCTTGCCCTCAAGTTCTGATTTTGTGATTAATAGCAGGAAGGCAGGGGCAGCTGTGGCAGAGCCCTGAATGCTGCTTCTGTCTCACATGCCTGCCTTTCCCCAAAAGAGCAGGTTGGAAATTCTGTTTGTGTCTCTTCTTGCACAGCTCCGTGTTTATTTCAGTGGCCTGAAGATGTCCACGGTGGGTGTGGTGAGGAAAGTCTTTGGAGCCAGGAGCTCCCCTTGGCCCTGGGGAAGGAGGGCCTAGTTGGGGGTTCCCTGCCATTGCACAGAATTCTCATGGTTTGGTTTGATTTGACTTTCCTTCCTGTTCTTCCATCTCCTCCATAACCTTCCCCGGACATCACATTCAGTTTCAGAGTGGGCTATGATTATTTGGATAACTTTCCTGGCTCTTTCCTGCCTGTGGTTCCCTGAAGCAAATAGCAGGAAATTCTTTTCATAGCCGTCAGTGTCTCCACTCCATGTTGTCCTCTTTCCCCACAGAACCGGACAGAACACACAGGCCACGGGGATGCATGTGCATGCTCTAGCTCCCAGCATTCATCTGTGCTGGAGTGTGATGGGCTTATATTCCTAACGTTGTCTGGGGGCTCACGGTACACTTATATGAGTCATGTGGTGTCCTGATGGCTTGTGTGTGGCTACCATTTAGTTTAGAGTGAGTGCTGGGAATGTGCACGCCTGTGTTACAAGGGCCTGGGTGTGTGCCTGTGGATCAGACTGTGGGGTCAAGGTGGTTGATGCTCAGAGGAAGTGATTCAGGAACTGGTTTGCTCTTTCTGTTTCTGTTTTTTTTGCAACATACTGGTAACGTGTTGTCAGAGGGCTGATTAAAAAAATGTTAGAAATTTCCTTAATCTGGTCTGAAATTCACCTTGTTTTATTCTTGGGTGTGTAATCTGTGAGGTTGTGGAGAGGTGGAGAATGAAACACCGGCCCTTCCTGAGCAATTGAGGTTGGTTCTCAGAAATGAGATGTTGATTATTTAGCTATCGCCACCCTTGGATTTGTGAGTAGGATCCAGAGGATTGGAGAGCTTTGGTGACAGAGGTATTATGTTGTTCTGGGACGATTGGAGACAAGTTGACAAGCAGGAAACAGATCAAGTTTTTGGCTTGTTTCTAACCAATCTTTAGGCATTCCAACCTTTAAGAATAATTTAATTTCACTGATACTGTCACCTACTACCAACTGTCAGGAGCTAAATTTTCAAGGATAAATGAAATTCACTCCCTGTCCTGAGTTGTTAATAATTGGTCTTTTCTTGGACAAGGCTTTCTGGGCCCAATTCCCTCAGTTCCCAACTCTCTCACCAGGAAGTCTTTGAGAGCTCTCAGAACTGGACAGGAGTGGTCGATGCTGGAACGGCAGATGCAGGAGAGAGGGGCAGGAGTCCAGCTCCCTGTACTGTCTTGACTCTCCTTCTCAGGAGCACAGTGATCACAGAAGGTAGGAAACTGGGCTCCTTCGGAAATGTTATGGTAGATAACATGGTGGGGATGGCACCTCCGATTGTCCCTTACCTTGTCTCTCAGCTCCTCACGACTTAAGAGCATGCCCTCAAGCTTTCCCAGAGATGAACAATGAGTGTCTGTTCCATGGGGCCCTGGAAGCAAGATTGGTTAGCTACTCAGCAATGAGGGACGCCTAGGTGGCCCAGTTGGTTAAGCTTCCCACTCTTGGTTTCGGCTCAGGTCATGATCTCAGGGTCATGAGATTGAACCCCATTTTGGGCTCCACGTTCAGCCCGGAGACTGCTTGAGACTTTCTCTCTCCCTCTCCCTCTGCCCCACCCAGCCTTTCTCTCTTTCTCTCTCTCAAATAAATAAATCAATAAATAAAATCTTAAAAAAAAAAAAGAGGAAGAAGAAGAACATCAGGAGTGAGAAGGGAGGGCAGTGTGAGGCCCTGCAGAATTATCTTTAAGGAACTACAATTACTTCACTCCATTCAGACCAGGAGGTTGGCGGTAGCTCAGGGTGGGGTAGAGAGAATGATGCACAAAAATGCTCAGACTGCCTGGTGCCAAAACTTCTTCTGAGGCTCTCACACTAAGCTCATATCCCTTCTACCCTTGGGAGGCACCAAGTGAACTCGGGTAGTACTTCCCCTCTCTATGGAAAAACCATTTTGCTAAGGCTTCATGATGTCCTTTTGTGACTTCTTTTCCTCTTCAATACTGCCTTTGGTCACTTGCATAAAATTACTGGAGGTTGGGTGAGTGAAATTTTTCCAGACCCTACATTCTTGGGGTCGGTTCTGGGCCCTGCACATTTCTGTTTCTCCAGGTTGACCCTGGGAGCTTAGCACCAGCCCAGGTCCTTTCGTAGCTCTTTCACTAGCCTGGTTGCTCCCTATGAGAGCGGCGTCAAGTGCTGGGATTTCTGAGATGTCCGTGTGCCTTTGGAGTCAGGGAGACCAGACCTGGATTTAAGTTCACACGTTGTTCTTCATTAACTGCGTGACCTTGGCAAGTGACTTAAGCTCTCTTAATACCCAGTTGCTACACTCCTGTCAAATGGAGGTGATGCCTCCACAGTAGTTATTATAGTAGTAAAATGCATTGAGCACCTTACACTAATTCAGTTAATCCTCATACGTCTCTAGGAATTCAGTGCCAGTGAAGTTGCCATTTTTCAGATGAAGAAATCGAGGCACAGAGAAGTAAATAGCAGGATCAAGTTCATGCAATGTGTAAGTGATGGAGCTGCAATTCTGAACTTGGGCAGTTTGACCCTGGAGCCTGTGTCCTTAACCAGTGTACTAGACTTGTATTCACAGCATGTTAACAAGAAGTCATTGAGATGAACACTTAAAGCACTGGGTATAGTGCTTGGCCCATAGTAGGCACTCAGTAAATGGTACCTGTTACCACCAGAGTGGAGAAGCCTGCTGCCGTGTGGGCAGGTGGCAGATGTGGCCCTGGGTCCGGGTGAGGCAGGAGGGACAGGAGTCCTCCTGCTAACCTGGGGCGTATAGGGTGTCAGGGCTTCTACCGATCTGTCTCTTTCAGACAGGGCTTGTTGGCAAAAGTCTTGTCCCTTTAATCCCAAAGTTGCCTGACAGGCCCCGAAAGGAAAACACAAGAGCTGAAACTGGGTGGCCATAGGGAGGGGCTCCCTCCCAGCCAGCCAGGCCTCAAGAACCACTTCTCTGACTCTGGTTCCGAGGAGCTTGACTTCTTGCTTCCTGACGTCTTATGCGTTTAATCAAGGCTTCCAATAAGCCACCTCTGGAACAGAGTGGGGCTACTGTCTAAGTTGGCACAGGGTGAAGGGTTAGTGCCAGGAAGCCAGGGAGACCCAGATGTGGGCTTCAGAGAAGGGGGGTATCACGGTGGCTTTGCTGCCTGGTGCTGTGTACCTTGGCTCTCTGCCTGGCCCCGGGAACGGTTTGGTCAGCAGTGAGTGGTTCCGGCACGCCTGCCCCACTCGAGGTGCCAGCTGGGCTTAGAAGCCACAAGGCTTTGGATTCCCTTCATGGGTGTGCCACTTTTTAGTTGGGTGGCCTTGGCCTTTTATTCATGTTCTCTGACCCTCAGTTTTCTCATTTATGAGAAAATTGTGAGGATCAAGTGAAAAGCATATATAAAGCACCAGAACAGCAACTCACATACTGTAGGTGCTCAGTAACTGTCCTCAGTCATGGTGCAGTTGGCGGATGGGGGGAATATAAAATGCAATTCTTTGCCTTTTTTTTTTTAAATATTTTATTTATTTATTTGTCAGAGAGAGAGACAGCACAGACAGGGGGAGCAGCAGACAGAGGGAGAAGCAGGCTTCCCACTGAGCAGGGAGCCCGATGCAGGACTCGATCCCAGGACCCCAGGATCATGACCTGAGCTGGAGGCAGACGCTTAATCAACTGAGCCACCCAGGCATCCCCAATTCTTTGCCTTTAAAGAGGTTACAGTCTGGGTGGGGTCAGAGGTAATGAGACAGGTAAACATATAAGTCACAACCTCATAGGGACAGCATATAATGTAACAGGGCCTCAGGTGTAACAGACATGAAGCTTTTGGAGTTCAGAGGTAGGAGAGCTGCCCTGTAGACTAGGCTGCTCAGAGAACGCTTCCTGAACAAGTGAACTGTACAAATGTGCACAGGGGTTAGGAGGAAGGCAGAGGGGCATTCCAGGAAAATATCCGAGAGGAGACCAAGCAGCATAAGTTCAGGGGAAGGAGAGGAAACAAATTGAATACCCCTAAAGGATAGAATCATCCTTGACAAAGGTCAGGAGAAGGCAGATAAATATTCCAAACAGGATTATTTCTTAAAAGATTTATTTATTTATTTTAGAGAGAGAGAGAGAGAGAGAGGGAACTCAAATGGGGGGGGCAGAGGTAGAGAAGCAGGCTCCGTGCTGAGCGCAGAGCACAATGTAGGCTGAGATGGTGACCTGAGCTGAGACCAAGAGTCAGACAATCAACTGAGCCATCCAGGTGCCCCCCCCAAGAAAAGTTTTTTAAAAAAGAGAAAGGTGAGTTTCAGGCAGAATTTCAGGAGAAATTTCAGGGTCTCAAAATTAGAGGTAGAGCAAGGGAGGCGGCTGCCAGTGAGCTCATGCCAGGCTAAAGTTCGGGAGAGGAGCCTAGAGGGCAGAAAGAGAACGAAGCCTCCCCCCCCCCCACCATCTGGACCTGCCGGTTTACACACAGCGCAAGCCAAGTTTTCCTGAAAGGGAGTGAAAACTAAGGCCAAATCTTTGGCGAGCCAGTTAGGGGCCTGAGGAAGTAGATCTGTTGTCCAAGGAAGTTCAGACCTCGGTGTGTGGTGTCCAGTAAGAATTCCCTGGTTAGGCTCTGGCTGTCCTTGGCTGAAAATGTCTGTCTTTGAAAAAAAAATTCTTTTGTATTTTTTCTTTTCTTGTTTCTGTTGTTAGTTCCTGCTGAAAAATTAGTCAGTCTTGGCTGAACTAAGTAGATAATGTTTGTTCTTACCTAGCCAGTGTAACTAGGGTGGTTATAAGAATAGCTCTGTTAAACAATGTGGTGGTGGCTATGGCCTTCCCGTTGCCCTTTTGGTAACTTTAATAGCATGATTGCATTGTCATTATACCCTATTCTTTATCTGACTGAGTATACATTTAACTTCTCTCACTCCTCTGAAAGCAACTTAAAGCTGTATCTATCTATGTTTGACTTTTTAAGTACCTGCCCAAAACTACTGACAGGGGGCCCTGGGTGGCTCAGTTGGTTAAGCGTCTGCCCTAGGCTCAGGTCATGATCCCAGGGTCCTGGGATTGAACCCCACGTGGAGCCCCACGCTGGGCTCCCTGCTCAGGAGAGAGTCTGCTTCTCCCTTTCTCTCTCCCTCTGCCTCTCCCCCTGCTCGTGATTGCTTGCACACTCTCTCTCTCTCAAGTAAATAAATATAATCTTTTTTTTAAAAGAAAAAATCACCAACATTATATTCATTAAATTGAAGGTTCTTCCATGTGCCTCACACACAGATTCCAGTAAATGCTTGATATTTTTATCCACCCATTCATTCAATCTCTTAATAAGTATTTAGTCTCCTGAATGCCTCCTAGATACTAAGCATTATATTAGGCATATAATGGGAATGAAAACGAAAGGTTTTAGTGATCCTTAAGGAGCTCATGGTCTCGTAAGAGAGTCAGATAAACAGGCAGTTACAGAGCAGAATGACAAGTGTTGTGACCGAGGGACAGATGGGGTATTACAGGAGCACAGAGGAGGGTCTCATAATTCATCTGAGATTAGGTGGAGTTGTTGAGACCAGTCAGACAAGGCTTTTTTTCCTTTTTCTTTTTTCAAGAGCAAAATTCTAAAGGAGGAATAAAAATTGAGGAAGGAGCCTTCAAGGCAGAGGGAATAGCATGAGCAAAGTCAGTGGTGTGAGGGGTCCTATATTCAGGGAACTGCAAGTGATTGAGTATGTTGTAACAGAGAGTACAGAGGGACGGTGGTTAGAAATAAGCAGGGAACATTAGNAAGAGCGTGACATGCTGGGTAAAGAAGTTTGGGTTTTATCCTCAGGGTGATGGACAGCTACACCTAGATTTTAGGCAGAGCATTGACATGATCAGATTTGTGTTTGGAGATCACTTTGACTATCAAAGTGGAAAAAAAATGGAATCAGTGTGTTGGAGGAAGATGAGCTACAACCCAGGGCAATCCCGCGAGGGAGCCCCGGGAACAGGATAGGTGAGTTAGGTGATTGCTGCATCCTGCTTCTCTAGGATGCTCCTTTCCATCTTGAGGGACCACGTCTCTAGTACCTGCCATAGCGCCTTGGTCAACAGGAGGCGGTTCAGAAATGCTTCTTAGATATCTCACTCTTTGTATCACCCAAGCCTAACTCGATGCCTGACACTTGGCGGCACTTGGTGGGCGTTGGTTGGCTCCACTGCTGTGACTGGTGCTAGCAGCTACCGGGCACTGATTTGAAGGTAGGGTGGGTACCCTCTCTCCTGTAGTCACAAACCAGGTGAAATTGCTTTCCAGGTTAGGACTGACCTTGAAGATATCTTTTGCATGGCCTTTCTCAAGATGTCTCCAAAGACATTCTCCATCTTGTGATGAGTCTTTGTTCCAAAGTGAACAGTGGGTTCCTTTAGGGCAGGAAACATTATTTTTTTTTTTAAAGATTTTATTTATTCGACATAGAGACAGCCAGCGAGAGAGGGAACACAAGCAGGAGGAGTGGGAGAGGAAGAAGCAGGCTCATAGCAGAGGAGCCTGATGTGGGGCTCGATCCCATAACGTCAGGATCACGCCCTGAGCCGAAGGCAGAAGCTTAACCGCTGTGCCACCCAGGTGCCCCAGGAAACATTATTTTTATTCATTTTTATATTCCCAGGACTTATCACAATGCATGATACATAGTGGGTGATGGTAGATATTTGTTTTATGAATTTGAAATTCATTGTTTTGGACTTGAAATATGTTTTATGAAATATGTTGTAAATATTGATTAGGTGCTGATTCCCCCTCAAAAGCCATTTATTTATTTATTTAGCCTTTTATATCATATTTTAATGTACATATACTAAAATTTACATTTTTGTATAAGGATCATTAGAGGACCAGAAGCGACAAGACGGAACGCAAACAGCCTCCCCTTGCATGTGGGTTGTATGACAGACTATTCCAGGTCATTGACAAAAACTGCAATATGCAGAATAATAAGGCCAGTCCCCTCTTGTGCCACCAAAGAGCAGCACACAAGGTAAATATGAAACACAGAAGCATAATAATCGTTGCAATCAATCTTGTTGTTTCAATCATTTTCTTCAGTTGCTTCATGGGTCGCATTAAAAAGCACGCTCTGGCTAATGTAGCATTATTTCCAAGGGTATAAAATGCTGTAAAAAGCTTTATGCCACCAGGAAGCCACAGCAATATGGTTTTAAGGATACAGAAGGAAGTGCTGCACACGAAGCAGATGACCAACCACTTCAACCTGCTGTTGACACTAAGGGACAGAGGCATCCAGGACCCGTGAAGTGGGTTGTTCTGGCTGCTCAGGACCCGCCACAGCTTCTCCATGGCCCTACTTCCCCGCCACACTGGTGGCCCCTGCTTGCTGGCCCCCTCAAAAGCCTTTTAAACCTGTAGCCTAATAGGTAACTAGGCATACCGAGGACTGGAGGAGAGGAACTCAAGGAGATGGGAGAAGTTAGCAGAATGGGAAGTTATTTCTCAGAAATACTGAAAAGCTGAATTGAAACAATTCAGAACTGCTATAGGCCAAAAGTTGTAGGTTCTTAGAAAGTCCTGTTGGGGAGATTGGGAAGCTCTGGGTTCCCTTTACCACTTACCATTATATAGATTGCTTTTGTTTCTCCTCATATACTTTATTTTAACTTTTAAAAGATTTTCTTTATTTATTTGAGAAAGAGCGCACATATGAGAGAGCACAAACAGGGGAGAGGGAGAAGCAGACTTCCTGCTGAGCAGGGAGCCCAACACAAGACTCTATCCCAGGACCCCAGGATCATGATCTGACTTGAAGGCAGATGCTTAACAAACTGAGTTGCCTAGGCTTCCTGTTCCTCATATATTTTAAACTACAGTTAAACTAGATGACTCAGCACGTTTTCCTGATTCTTTGCCTTTCTTTTCTTCATTAGGAATGCCCTGCTCCTTTATGCCATTACCATTATCCTTTAATTCCCTACTGAAATGCTGCACTCTTTCCCTGAAACCCTGTGGAAGAAATAGTCTCGCCCTACCCTGAACATCTCAGCGTTTAGACCCCCTCATGGTACTTAATGCTATTACTAGAATTATAAATGGGTTATCATTCTCATTCCCACTAGAAGGAAGGGATCTAATTTAGCTATGTGTATCTCATAGCACAGGGCCTTGTAAATGTTGAATGAACCATGTGACAGAACTGTATTACTGACTTAGTGTGATGGTTAAGTTTACACGTCAACTTGACTAGGCCATGGGGTGCCCAGATATTTGGTCAAACATTATTTCTGGGTGTTTTTGTATGAGATTAACATTTATATTGGTAGACTGAGTAAAGCAAATTGCCCTCCCTAATGTGGGTAGACCTCATCCAATCAGTTGATGGCCTGAATAGAACGAAAAGGTTGACCCTCCTCTGAGTAAGAAAGAATTCTTCCTGGTTGTCTGGAACATCAGCTTCTTTCTGCCTTCAGACTTGAACTGAAACATTGGCTCTTCCTGGGTCTGGAGCCTGCTGGTCTTTGGACTAGAACTATACCATTGGCTCCCCTGGTCTCTAGCTTGCTGACTTACCCTAAAGATCTTGGGACTTGTCAACCTCTTTCATCAAGTGAGCTAATTCCTTATAAATCTCTCTTTATATCTATCTATTTATCTATCTAATCTCTGTATCTAGATATATATCCATCCCTGGGGCGCCTGGGTGGCGCAGTCGTTAAGCGTCTGCCTTCAGCTTAGGGCGTGATCCTGGCGTTCTGGGATCGAGCCCCACATCGGGCTCCTCTGCTAGGAGCCTGCTTCTTCCTCTCCCACTCCCCCTGCTTGTGTTCCCTCTCTCGCTGGCTGTCTCTGTCAAATAAATAAATAAAATCTTAAAAAAAAAAAGATATATATCCATCCTATTGGTTCTGTTTTTCTGGAGAACCTTGACCAATACACTTAGGTCCTGGATTTTATTTTATTTTTTATCTAATTTAATTAATTTATTTTTAAAGCTTTTATTTTTTATTAGAGAACACAGAGGGAGACTGAGAGGGAGAAGCAGACTCCCCATGAGTGGAGAGCCCGACACAGGGCTTGATCTCAAGACCCCGAGATCATGACCCGAGCCAAAGGCAGGTGCCCAGATAACTGAGCCACCCAGGCGCCCCTAGGTCCTGGATTTTAGAAATATTCTAGAGAAAGAAAAAGAGTTTGATCTACCTTACCTGGAATTGGATTAACATGAGGCCACTTTTAAAACGATGCTTACCTTTGGGGCGCCTGGGTGGCTCAGTCGTTAAGTGTCTGCCTTCAGCTCAGGGCGTGATCCCGGGGTCCTTGGATCAAGCCCCACATCGGGTACCTCCTCTGGGAGCCTGCTTCTTCCTCTCCCATTCCCCCTGCCTGTGTTCCCTCTCTTGCTGGCTGTCTCTCTTTCCATCAAATAAATAAATAAAATCTTTAAAAAAAACCCAAAAAACAACGATGCCTACCTTTGATACCTGTTCAACTCCTGAATGCTTCTCATGTGAACTCTTCTCCCTTTTCCAAGATTTCAGCCACATAGGACTTGGATGCTTCCATCAGCGCTCCACTATAGTATCTGACTGAGGCGCACCCTGCTTCTCACGTAAGGCCTAAATTTTCTTTGCTTTTGAGTCCTCTTCCCAATCCCCCCCATCAGAGCCCCAGCTCAGTGTGGTAGGTCCAAGGTAGGTGGTGGGGGAAAGCAGCCTGACCATTCAAGTAATTCATGTATAGCTGAGAGCTCTCTAATCTTCTCAGGATCATTTGCTAAATGAATTGGGTGGAATATCAAGTAATTTAATAAAGTGGGGTGAAATTTTTAGGCAGAGTGGGGATGATATCTTTGAGTAACTGCCCAGTGGGCAGCAAGACAGCCTTCTGACCGTCAGCCCGAGGTTGAGGACTTCCTATGCACTTGCTGCTTTGGCAGATTCTTCCCTTTTCCATTTCTGAAACCACAGCTTCTCTAAGAACAGTAGCAAGTAAGCACTCCCACAGAAATAGGGGTGGAGACTCTGCTGCCCACACAAGAAGGGAAGGAGAGGAAAGGGAAACTGTTTGCATGTCTCCACTGGATCTTTATAAGTTAGCAAATACTTAGGGTTTTGAAAGGCTCATTTTAGAAGAATATAGACTGTTTTAAAGATGATGGAGAAAATCATAAAAAATATTATTATTTATTATAAAATAAAGACTTGAGGAGAACACATGTCAGTGGAGGCATGAGAGGCACCCTGTTTGCAAACATGTTGGTTAGTCACATCTGCACTGAGGCTGCTCTGTCTTAAAATACTTAGCACCTCGCCTGTTGTAAGATTTTTTTCTCCAGGTTTCCTATAAGAAGGAAGGGGAACATTTAGGGGAAAGATCATGATCATAATATAAAACTATAAACTCCTTGCATCTGCTTCCATATTTAAATATATTTAGGTCTTTCTCATTTAAAAAAAAATCCCTCCGGGCGCCTGGGTGGCACAGTCAGTTGGGTATCTGACTCTGTGTCTCACCTCAGGTCGCGACCTCAGGATCATGGGATTGAACTCTGAACTTTGCCTGAGATTCTCTCTCCCTCTCTCTGCCCCTCCCCACTGTACTCTCTCTCTCTCAAATAAATAAATCTTTAAAACAAAAAATCTCTTTTTTGAACCCTATTCCTCTTGCTGACTTCCACTCTAGCACCGTTTCCTTTGTATAGACAAACTTCTTTAAAGTGTTGTTTTTAACCGGTATCTCCCATTTGCTTATCTCCCATCCACTCCTCAGTATCACAGAGTTGATTTTCTTCCTACGTTGTGCAACCAAAACTGCTCTGACCAAGGTCTCCAAAGGTGAAGTTATTCTCAAATAAGATAAACTCTTCTTACCTTCGTTTTATGTGATGTCATAGAGCCCTTGCCCTTGCTGGCCACTGCTTCACTCAGACTGCTGCCATGGCCCCCACTCTGGTGGCTCCCCACCAGTCTAGCCATTCCTTTTCAGTTCTCTTTGCCACCTCCTCTGATCTGTCCGTCCCCTAAATGCCATTGGTCTCTAGAGTCCTGTCTTGTCCTGTGCCCTCCTGTCTTCCTCTGCGTACTCACCAGGCTCTCTGTGACTTCAGTCATAATCCATCTCTCTTGAGTTGTGTATCTTTGCTGTCTGTTGTGTATCTGCTTTTGAATATGCAGCATGTCCCGAACTGTCTTACTTCCAAACCTGGTTCTTTAAAAATAATAATAGTTATCATTATATTAATATATGTGGGCTGGTAGCCCACAGTGATCTGTGCCAGTAACCTGCCACCACCCTGCCTCTTCCCTTTGTCATTCCCCCATCTGGTCAGTTATCAGTCTTGACAGTGCCACCTCCTACATATCTCTAACCTGTCCCCTCCTTTCCTACCTAACTCACACTGCTAACTCAGGCCCCCATCATTTGCTACGCCGGATCCCTGCAACATCTCTCTGATTCCCTTCCTTGCCTCCAGCCTAATTAATTCTGGGTCCCCTCCCAGTCCCCCTGCCCACAATGCAGCTGGAGTGGCCTTATCAACCAAACTTCTGATCCCATCCTTTTCCTTATTAAAGCCCTCCACTCCTTCTCTGTTGCCCTCAGGCTGCACTTTGACCTCTTCAGCATGGCTTCCAAGTTTTTTGTCCTGTTACAAATTTAAAAGACCTCAGTTTTCTTCAGCTTCCTCTGTCCCAGTCCCGCCCTCCATCCCAATTCTTACATGTTATGCTCCAGCTACACCAAACTACTTTAATTCCTGAAATTCCCTGCTTTCTATGAGTCTGGGCCTTTGTACTTATTCTGTCTGCCTACACCACTCCTGTCATGCCTCTTTATTTTCCTATCAGCCTGAGTTATCTTTCAGGCTTTGGTTCGTACCTTACTTCTGTAATCTACTACACTAACACACCAACCTGCGATTATGCTCCTGAGGTGCCCAGCACTTACCCATTTTGTAGCACTTACTATGGTCTCTTGAGACCCTCTGATGAATGTACTGTGAGCATCTTGTAGGCAGGGATGAGGTGTTAAATTGCTGAGGCCTAGAACAGTACCTTTCATATAATAGATGCTCAATAAATATTTGTGGTATCAACGAATGATTTCCATAGTTACTTAGGACACCTTTCTTCTTAAATCATTTGAACAAGTGGTATAGAGCTGGTAGGGAGAGAGCACAAATGAGGTCCAAGGCCTTGATATCAGTTTTTGTTGTTTTGTTTTGTTTTAATTAAAGCAAAAGTTCATATTTTTGCAGTGTTACAGCCTGACTGTGGGTCTTAACGGGCTAATGGGGTAGTAGAGCTGTACCTAAACTCCAGCCGGCTGACACCATCCTTTTTGAGACCTTTAGATTTCTTTTTAAGTAACAGCTTGAGATAGAGTTCATATGGCATACAATTCATCCATTTAAGGTATATAATTCAGGGGGCGCCTGGGTGGCACGGCGGTTGGGCATCTGCCTTCGGCTCAGGGCGTGATCCTGGCGTTATGGGGTCGAGCCCTACATCAGGCTCCTCCGCTGGGAGCCTGCTTCTTCCTCTCCCACTCCCCCTGCTTGTGTTCCCTCTCTCGCTGGCTGTCTCTCTCTCTGTCGCATAAATAAATAAAAATCTTTAAAAAAAAATAAAGTGTATAATTCAGTGGTTTTTAGTAATTCACAGAATGGCATAACAACTGTCACTGCAATTTTAGAACATTTTCGTCATGCCGACAAGAAACCCCATATCCATTAGCAATCGCTCCTCATCCCCATCTTCTCTCTCCATCCCCTGGAAGCCACTAATCTTTTTGTCTCTATGAATTTGCCTATTCAGGATATTTCATATAAATAAAATCATACAATCTGTGGTATTTGTGACTGGCTTCTTTCACTAAGCATGATGTTTTTAAGATTCATCCATGTTATATCAGATATCAGTATTTTATTTTTATTTCTTTTTATCGCCAAATGATATTCCATTACACACCCCATTTTGTTTTTCCATCTATCAGTTGACGGATATTTGGGTTGTTTTCACTTTTTGGCCAGCACAAATGCTGCTTATGAACATTTGTGTACAAGCTCTTGTGTTGACATAGTTCTTATTTCTCTTGGGTATATATCTGGGAGTGGAATTGCTGGGTCATATGGAGGACTTCAGATTTTTTTTTTTTAAGTAGGCTCCATGCCCAGCTTGGAGCTTGGATTCATGACCCTGAGATCAAGAGTCCAATGCTCTGCTGATTGGGCCAGCCCGGCGGCCCAGGACTTAAGGTTCTAAAGAACAAAGGTTGTAGGGGCGCCTAGGTGGCTCAGTTGGTTGGGCGACCAGCTCTTGGTTTCGGCTCAGGTCATGGTCCTGGGGTGCTGGGATTCTGGGGCTGAGCCTTGCGTTGGCTCCTTCCTCAGAGCAGAGTGTGCTGGAGGATTGTCTCTCCCTCTGCCCTTCCCCCCACCTGGGCTCATGCACATGCTCTTTCTCTCTTAAATAAATAAATCTTTTTTTTTTTTTGGAAAGATTTTATTTATTTGACAGAGAAAGAGACAGCCAGCGAGAGAGGGAACACAAGCAGGGGGAGTAGGAGAGGAAGAAGCAGGCTCCCAGCAGAGGAGCCCGATGTGGGGCTCAATCCCAGGACTCCGGGATCACACCCTGAGCCGAAGGCAGACGCTTAGCGACTGAGCCACCCAGGCACCCCAATAAATAAATCTTTAAATAAAAAGAACAGGTTGCTTTACAGAATAAGCTCACAAACACATAAGCACTAATAACTTGCTCTTTAATTTATTGATTTACTGGCAGGCAAGTTTTACAGCTGACTGGGAAGAATTGACATTATTCAAATTTCTCTAATGTAAAGTAGCCAGCAAATGTGCAAAGTCCAGTTCTCCTGTGCAGGAGAATAAAGCCCTTCTTGGGTTTAAACGGAAGTGGGAGAAGTTAGTGTCTGGTTCTGCCCATTTCCACTCCCAGTCCGCCGTACCCCTGGACCACACAGCGCTGGCTGATGGAGTCATGCAGGAAAGCTTCAACTGGGGGAGCTGGCCTCGTAACTGATTTTAGCCATAATTAAATCACTGCTTCCCTCTCTGTATTTACAATAGGAATGTATTATCCTTTTATATTACACCTCTCTTTGGCTCTTCTCTTTTCATCTCCAACATCTCTGCCACCACATACACTCCTGTCTTCCCTGCTCTTTCCTCTCTCCTCAGCCTCCTGCTTGATAACCTCCTGGTAGTATCACATTGTTCCTTGGTCCTGTTAAGGTAAGACAATAAAGTTAATGAGACTCAAACTGGGTTTTTAGGATTCCTTTTACAAGTATATCATATCCAGATAAATATGGGCACCTTAAAAGTAGTTGTCCTGTAAAAAAAAAAAAAGTAGTTGTCCTGGGTGGCTATACATTTATTCCAAGAGTTCTGTTGTTACTCAAAACATTTTGGTATTTCATGTAGTGTCTCTCAAAACCAGTTTGAACCCTACAAGAAGACCAGTTTCACTTCCTTAATAATCACACCTAGTATTGCAGGGGACCTCCCACTTTGCTTGTATTTATTTGTCTTCCTATTCCCAGTTCCCCTTTTCCTTTCTAGCTCTAGTCCCCAGACAAGAGGAGTTCTGGGTTCAGATGGGGCGAGGCTCATTGACAGAGAGAGGCAGTGAAGGGAGACTGGCGTGCTTCACAAGACTTTGACCTTTAAACAAAGCATGCTTAAGCTGCTCTTTTTTTTTTTTTTTAAGATTTATTTATTTGTCTGAGAGAGAGAGAGATAGCAGGGGGAGGGGCAGAGGGAGAGGGAGAGAGAAAATCTCAAGCATACTCCCCACTGAGCACGGAGCCCGATGTGGGGCTCAATCTTAGGACCTTGAGATCATGACCTGAGCCGAAATCTGAGGTTTAACTGACTGAACCACCCTGGTGCCCCTAAGTAGGTCTTTTTAATGTGACTTTCTCCAGTGTCCCATTTCTGCTTTGTGATCCCCCTCAGCCTTTTTTTACAGGAAAAAAACCCATAAAATACTGGGGCTGGGAATATGACCTTGAATTGTTCTCCTCTCAGAGGAAGCCTGGGGAGAATGAGTAGAGAGGTACGTCAGAGGGCTCCATTTCCTTCAGGTCCTGGGTAGTTAATGTTCTACCAGCAATTCCCACTCTTGGGGAGACGCTGCTCAGGGTAGAGGGCACTTTGTACAGGGTTGTGTTTCAAGGAAGACGTGCATCTGACCTTCTTCCTTCTCCATCTTTAAAATCTGTAGCTGTGATCTTGTATCTTCTTAGTTCTTAGGCTCTGGGTCTTCATATTCTCTTCCTTTTTGAGTCTCTGCTCTGGGAGAGAATGAAGATGTTTATTAGAGGTGGGGGGGAACCCTGAAATTTGCAAAACAAAAATTAACATGTAGCTGCCCATCATGCTTCCCTCTTCTCCCCAGCAGTTTCTGAACCTCTCCAAACCCCAGTGAGATGTTAGCTGATTGTACAAATGTATCTACAGGATTTCCTTAACGATGGAACTATGTTTGAAGGCTTTATGTTCTGGTTACCGTCTTACCTGCTTTTCTCTTTTCCAGAGGGTTCTACTTCTCATGAATAGGTATGAGATCAATGGTCGAGAAATTCAGCCTCCCTTTACCCTTTATTAATTACAGAATAAGTGATGCAGAGGCTGTTTAGATAATATAGCTGTGGGGAGAGAGAAAAAGGAAGCATTGGAACACCTGCCAGGGAAGAGACCAGAGAGTACCGTTAGTGAATGAACATCTCTGGAGCAGAGTAAGGGAGGAGGTGGAAACAAAGAAGGGAGCCCAAGGAAGCCAAAGAATTGTAGGAATTGAGGGTATAATCCATAGGGGAATTAAAGGGGCTAGGCAAAGGCTTTCGGCAGTCCCTTCCCTAGTACCTAAAAGAGTTGCTTGATTAGTAGCTGTTATGGACATGACCTTAGGGTAGGTTCTGGGGATATAAAGATAAACAAGATATAGTCCCTACTTTACAAGTGTATAGTCTAACAAAAAGAAGATAAGTAACAAGTACAAATTAGATGAGATTTTAGGGGTGCCTGGGTGGTTCGGTCTGTTAAGCGTCTGCCTTTGGCTCAGGTCCTGATCCCAGGGTCCTTGCTCAGTAGGGAGTCTGCTTGTCCCTCTCCCTCCGTCCCTCCCCCTGCTTGTTCTCACTCTCTCTCTCTCTCTCTCTCTTTCAAATAAATAAATAAATAAAATCTTTAAATTGAAGTATAATTGACATACACTATTATATTAGTTTCAGTTGTACAACGTAATGATTTGACAATTATATAATTATGAAATGTGCAGTTAAGTGTAGTTACCAACTATCACGATACAAAGTTATTACAATGTTATTGACTGTATTCCCTATGCTGTGTTTTTCATCCCTATGACTTAATTTGTTTTATAACTTGAAGTTTATACTTCTTTTTTTTTTGTAAGAGAGAGAGTGCGCACTTTTCTTTCCATGCCGACGGTGCTCTCACAAACATGGTGAACGTTCCTAAACCCGCTGGCCTTTCTGCAAGAAGTGTGGCAAGCCCCTACCCCACAAAGTAACACAGTACGAAAAAGGCAAAGATTCTCTTTATGCCCCGGGAAAGCAGCGTTATGACAGGAAGCAGAGTGGCTATGGTGGGCAGTCTAAGGCAATTTTTCGGAAAAAGGCTAAAACTACAAAGATTGTGTTGAGGCTTGAATGGGTTGAGCCCAATTGCCGATCTAAGAGAATACTGGCTATTAAGAGATGCAAGCATTTTGAACTGGGAGGAGGTAAGAAGAGAAAGGGCCAAGTGATCCAGTTCTAAGCTTCATATTTTTTTATATTATGAAGTAATATATTGAGTTATGTTAAAAAAGAGAGAGAGAGAGAGTGCGAACACTTGGGAACAGCATTAGGGGAGGAGTAGGGGGTGGAGCATTTCCCACCATGATTGGTATTAGGCAAAGCTTGTGTTTTAGCACATTTCCCTCACCCTCTGTACCCCAATTGTTTTCATCCCCGTCCCCAGGACTACACACACCATCACACATGTTAAGGCAGAGTCCTTCCCTGTGTGGTTGCTTCCAGGGTCTGCCTTCCTCTGCCTTCTGGTCTTCTCTCTTTCTTTACATCAGAACACGTCTCTCCCTTGAGCCTTGTGCTGGAGTTTCTATGGATTCCAAGACCATGATGACGGTCACTCTGTGTGTCATGCATACTCTATATTTAACATTTAAACTGAAATATATATTAACATATATATATATTATATATATATTTTATATATAATATATATATTATATATATAATGTATATAATATTTTTTATCCATTCGTTTATCAGTGAACACTTGGATTGCTTCCATATCTTGTCTATTATAAATAATGCTGCAAATAAACATAGGAGTGCATGTATCTTTTTGGGTTTTTGTTTGTTTGTTTTTTAAAGATTTTATTCATTTATTTGACACAGAGAGAGACATTCGGCGAGAAAGGGAATACAAGCAGGGGGAGTGGGAGAGGAAGAAGCAGGCTCATAGCGGAAGAGCCCGATGTGGGGCTCGATCCCAGAACTCTGAGATCACGCCCTGAACCGAAGGCAGACGCTTAACGACTGTGCCACCCTGGCGCCCCTGCATGTATCTTTTTGAATTAATGTTTTGTTTTCCTCAGGTAAATACCTAGAAGTGGAATTGCTGGGTCATATGGCATCTGTTTTTAATTTTTTGAGCAACCTCCATACTGTTTTCCAAAGTGGCTGCATCAATCTACATTCCCACCAACAGCTCACAAGGGTTCCCTTTTTTCCACATCCTTGCCAACACTTGTTATCTCTTGTCTTTTTGATACTAGCCATTCTGACTGGTAGGAGGTGATATCTCATTGTGGTTTTGATTTGCATTTTTCTGGTGGTTAGTGATGCTGAACATCTTTTCCTGTGACTCTTGGCCGTCTATATGTCGTCTTTGGAAAATGCCTATTCAGGTCCTCTGCCCATTTTTTTTTTTCAAAGTTTATTTTTAATTTTCTTTTATTAAGTAAACTCTGCGCCCTACGTGGGCTCGAACTCTTGACCCTGAGCTCAGGAGTCACATGCTCCACTGACTGAGCCTGACAGGCACCCCTCCTCTGCCCGTTTTTTAATTGGGTTATTTGTCACTTGTTATCTCTTGTCTTTTTGATACTAGCCATTCTGACTTGTAGGAGGTGATGTCTCATTGTGGTTTTGATTTGCATTTTTCTGGTGGTTAGTGATGCTGAACATCTTTTCCTGTGACTCTTGGCCATCTATATGTCATCTTTGGAAAATGCCTATTCAGGTCCTCTGCCCATTTTTTTTTCAAAGTTTATTTTTAATTTTCTTTTATTAAGTAAACTCTGCACCCTACGTGGGCTCGAACTCTTGACCCTGAGCTCAGGAGTCATATGCTCCACTGACTGAGCCGGCCAGGCACCCCTCCTCTGCCCGTTTTTTAATTGGGTTATTTGGTTTTTTTGGTGTTGAGTTGTATGAGTTATATATTTTGGGTATTACCCTCTTATCAGCTATATCATTTGCAAATATCTTCTCCCATTCAGTACGTTGCTTTTTCATTTTGTTGATGGTTTCCTTTGCTGTGTAAAAAGTTTGATGTAGTCCCAATAGTTTATTTTTGCTTTTGTTTCCCTTGCCTTAGAAGACAGATCCAGAAGAATATTGCTGGGGCCGATATCCAAGAGATTACTGTCTATGTTTTCTTTTAGGAGTTTTACGGCTTTAGGTCTTAAATTTAGGTCTTTAATCCATTTTGAGTCTATTTTTGTGTATGGTTTAAGAAAGTGGTCCAGTTTCATTCTTTTGCATTTAGCTGTCTAGTTTTCCCAGCAACATTTATTGAAGAGACTATCTTTTCCCCATTGTATATTTTTGCCTCCTTTGTATGTAATTGACCATTCAAGCTTGGGTTTATTTCTGGGTTCTCTATTATGTCCCATTGATCTATGTATCTATTTTTGTGCATGTACCATATTGTTTTGATTCCTGTATCTTTATAGTATTGTTTGAAATCTGGTATTATGATAATTTCAGCTTTGTTCTTCTTTCTCGAGATTGCTTTGGCCATGTGGGGTATTTTGTGGTTCCATACACATTTTAGGATTACTTATTCTAGCTCTGTGAAAATACTATCGGTATTTTGGTAGGGATTGCATTGAATCTGTAGATTGCTTTGTGTAGTCTGGACATTTTAACAATATTAATTCTTCCACTTCATGAGCATGGTATTTCTTTCCATCTATTCCATTTATCTTCAGTTTCTTGCCTCAATGTCTACAGTTTTCAGAGCACAGATCCTTCACCTCCTTGGTTAAATTTATTCCTGGTATTTTATTCCTTTTGATGCAATTGTAAATGGGATTATTTTCTTAATTTCTCTTTCTGGTACTCCGTTATTCTGTAGAAATGCAACAGATTTCTGTATATTAATTTTGTATCCTGCAGCTAAAATTTATTGTTTGCCCACTGTCTTCTAAGCATTTTACACATGTATTAATTCGTTGACTTCTGACAATAGCCCTGTGAAGTATGTATTGTTGTAATCCCTGTTTTATAGGTAAAGAATCCAAGGCACAGAAACATTACAAGTAGCTTGCCTGGAATCTCAGAGTAGGTCCTCAGGAGCAGGACCTCCAGTGCAGGTAGTCCGGCTCCAGAATGTGCGCTCCTCAATAACACCGTCTCTGGTAAGTCATCCAAAGCGGCCGCGGGAACTCTGCTGCTTCGTATCTGCATGCCTGTGTACCACTGGCTTCTGCCTGTAATACTTTTCCTTAAAGACTCTGGTCAAGGGAGGATGCTCCATCTTCTTGGACTTCTTTTGCCTGTCCTGGGGGCAGTCACTGTCCTTGGAGCTTGACTGCACTTTGTCAGATTTTGTTAAACTACATAGTAGTGTGTATTTTGTGGAATATCTGACTCCTTGTGTTATAGGCTTCTGGAGAGCAGTGACTTTTTTTTCCTGGAAAATTTCAAACAGTTGCAAAAGTAAAGCTAATAATAAAATGAATCTGCACGCACTCATCATGCAGCTTCGGCAATTATTTTGTGGCCGGTATTACTTCATTTATACTCCTCTCCTCAAATCTGGATTATTTTGAAGCGAATTTCAGACATCAGATAATTTCATTAAGATTACAATTGTATTACTAAAATATAAGACACCTTTATAAAAACATAACCACAATACCATTATTGCACTAAAAATTAATACTTCCTCAATGTCATAAAATATTCACTGTTCTAATTTCTGCAATTATAATTTTCCCCCTCCCTTCCCTTCTCTTTCCTTCTAGCCTTTTTTGTTCCTTTATTTCTTCCTTTGCTACATCCCCTTAAAAAAAAAAAAAAGCAGAGTAGTTTGAATAAAAATCCAAGTAAGGGCTTTATTTTTTAGTCTTCATGTTCTCATCAGCACCTGGCTTAGTGCTTGACATATAGAAATCCTCAGTAAATGTTTAGTAAGTGAATGACTCATCAGAAATCTATAAAATGTCCTAGTTGAATGAGTGTAGCCTTACTGTCAGATAATATCTGGTTGGTTTCTTGGGATGGCTTTTGGTTTCTGGTACTTTAGTTAGGGATTAACTTAGATGCTGGCTACTATCAGCTATTACTAAAGGTTTGAGGACAGTGAGTGTGTCTGTGACTCAAACATTTACATGCTAGAAGGAAATGCACCAGGCTCTCTTGTCTCTGCTTTTTGTCCTTGGTCTCTATTCCACTTTGAGTCTGAACTGACCTCATGTTTGGCTTTTTTGTTATTTCTTCAAAACAGGGGCGACCCTGAAGGAGCTCCTTCAGAGTATGAACAGAGTTCACATTGCGGTGATAGGTTTTGTACCTGACAGATTGAATTGGCTGGTCCTTCACTTACTTTATTTTTAAGAATCGAGATAAAATTGAAATACGTTGACATGCATATAGATCTGGGGCGCCTGGGTGGCTTAGTCGGTTAAGCATCTGCTGCCGTCTGCTCAGGCCATGATCCTGGAGTCTTGGGATCAAACCCTGAGTTGGGCTCCCTGCTCAGCTAGTGTTTGTGATCTCTCTCTCTCTCAAATAAATAAATAAAATCTTTAAAAAAAAAAGAAATGCAGGGGCGCCTGGGTGGCACAGTGGTTGAGTGTCTGCCTTCGGCTCAGGGCGTGATCCTGGCGTTATGGGATCGAGCCCCACATCAGGCTCCTCCGCTATGAGCCTGCTTCTTCCTCTCCCACTCCCCCTGCTTATGTTCCCTCTCTCACTGGCTGTCTCTATTTCTGTCAAATAAATAAAATCTTAAAAAAAAAAAGAAATGCATACAGATCTTAAGTATACCATTTGATTTTTGGTAAATGTAATCCATGTAATCACCACCTGAATTAAGCTGTTAAATGTGACCCAGAAAGCTCCCTTCTGCACCTTTGCAGTTAATTCCACCCCCTATGGTGAATCCTTTTTTTTTTTTTTTTAAGATTTTATTTATTTATTCGAAAGAGAGAGAGAGAGGGAACACAAGCAGGGGGAGTGGCGGAGGGAGAAGCAGGTTTCCCACTGAACAGGGAGCCCTATGTGGGGCTCGATCCCACCACCCCAGGATCATGACCTGAGACGAAGGCAGATGCTTAATGACTGAGCCACCCAGGCGCCCCCTCCATGGTGAATCCTAACGTCATTAATTATTATTGCCTATTCTTGAGCTTCATTTAAATGATATCATATAATATGTGCTCCTTCATGGCTAGCTGCTTCTGCATTACATAATGTTTTGGAGATTCATGCATCTCATTTTAGCAGTAGTTTCTGCCCTTTTTATTGCTGACTAGAATTCCCTTATATAGATATACCACAGTCTGCTTATCCATTCACATACTGATGGATATTTGTGGTTTCCATTTTTTGGCGATTATGAATAATGCTGTTAGAAACGTCCGTGTATAACTCTTTGTGTGGATATCTATTTTCATTTGTCTTGAGTAGATATCCAGAAGTGGGATTGCTGGGCTATGTAAGTCTATTTAACTTCATAAGAAAATGCCAGACTCTTTTCCAGAGTGGTTGTATCATTTTATATTTCCACCAGCAATATGAAGAATACCAGCTGTTTCCCATCCTCAAACAGGTGGTATCAGCAGTCTCTTAAAGTTTAGCTACTTGCCAATAATTTTATTTTGAATACTTCTCTGTGCCTTGCAGAATATTCATTTTATGCCCATCACGTGGAATATTCTCCCAACTCCTCAGTTTTTCAATTTTACCCATGTTTTAGGTCAGTGTTTCCTGACATGGAATATATGTGAGAATCAGCTGGGAGTCTTTCCAAATAGCCCAGGTCTCACTGCAGACATGGTGCCAGCAGCTTTCTCAGGGATTGTTCATGGACTCTGTATGTATGTTGGAAAAGCTCCCCAATAATTCCGATTTATATTCATAACTAAAAACCACTGCTTTGAGGCTCAAGTCCTACCTGTGATAACAGAGGTTCTTCATCTTGCCTACACATTAACAGGATCTGGGGAGTTTCAGCACTCACCAGTGCCAGAGTTCCAGCTGGCACCAATGAAGTTGGAATCTGCGGGTGGGGCCTGAGTGTCAACTGTTTTTTAAAATTTCCCCATCATTCTAAGGTGCAGCTGCATTTCCCATTGAATTTCTTTCTGTCTTCTCTTGTGGCATTTATACCTATTGTTTCTATATTATAATACTTCTTCTTGTCTTATCTCCTATCTTAGGCATTATGTTCCTAGCCTTTCTCATTTCTGTGTCTTTCATGGAGTCTGACACCCACACCTGTAGCGCAGTAGGTGCTCAATAAGCATTTCACGAACACATAAATTGGTCATCAGAAAAAGATTGCAGTCACAGGTAGGTTGTATCCTGAGTCTCAGGGTCCCTGTCCTCCCTGGGATCAGAGTTGTGATGACCAGTGGGGGTGACTCCTCTGTGAGATAACAGAACCTTGCCCTGTTTGGTATTTGTTCTCAGGCATATCATTGGGACAAAGAATTATATGTGTATGTGAGGTAGAGGAGCAGGGTCAGGTAAGGAGACAGATCTAATTAGAATGGAGGAGTTATACTAGAGCTGTGGTAAAGAAAGTAAGAAATATTAGTAAAGAGGAAGGAACTTGAGCTTACCTGATAGGCCGGGTTAGGCCCCTTACAGACCCTTGAGCAGGAGAGTGAACCAGTTTTTAGGGAGGTAGTGAGGCAAGAGTGAGCAAGAAAGATTTTGGTAGAGAGACCAGAGATAAGGAGTCAGGCTGTCCTTCAGCAGGGTTGGTGAGACCTTGGGTCCTTTAGGGTCACGAGTATCGACAGAACAATGTACTGAAAGGTCTTCAAGAACCATCAGGTTTTGCGATGTATCGAATATGGGAAACCAAAGAGCAATGGAGAAGAACCAGTAGTAGTGTGGAAAGTGGGGAATAAGAGGAGTGAGTTGCCCAGTGGGCCTGCGGGGGTGGGGATGGGGGCGCAGTTTAAATGAGGAGGAATTTCAGGTGTTTGGATGTGTCAGGAGTTCTGGGAAGTGGTAGGCGCTAGAGGGACAGATGCAGGAGCCATCTGCAGAGAGGTCACTGAAGCTGTGGAAGAAGGCGTGTGGAACTATCCAGTCCAGGTCTCCTATTAAATGTGGTGTGGGGCGTGATGCGCAGGTCAGGGGGCAGAAGGAGGAGAATGTCCAAGAAGGAAAAGCTGTCCATGGTCTTAGACGTTGTAAAAGCGAACAACGTGAGGACCGTGAAAATACCTTTGAATTGGGCCAAGGACAGATACTGACTTTCTGCTACCTCTAGCGGTCTTTGGCGCGGAGTCACCACCACAGAGGGGCCAGGAGAAGCCAGATGACAAGGACAGGGGCACGGTAAACGTGCTTCTATGGCTTGGAGGTGAAGAAGATGAGAGGATAAGCAAATACTTAGTGGGATGAATAGATGAAGGGTATTCAGGTTAGAAGAGATCTGACCGCCTAAGGGGGCAGAAAAAAAACTGGGGACAAGGAAGAGATAGAAGGTGCTAGAGAGTGGTCTGTGTGACTGGACCTGTGGAGGCCCCGAGCCTGAGCTGTACTGCTGCATCTGATTCACCGGAGCCATCCATGCCGGAAGCATCCTTGTCCCTAATAAAGAGGCCCGGAATCTTTTACTCATGAAATCATCTCTCTCAGAAGAAAATAGGCAGTTTCTTCCAAGCAGGCTGAAGCTATGGCCTGTCGTTTCTAGATATACTCACTTTGTCAGCAGGCATGCAAATGACTTAAGCTAATTTTCTGATCACTGGATCAAGTATCTGTAGACTTAGGCTTACTCTGACTCCCAGTTCAGCAGGCTCTCTTTCTTCTGCCTGTAAAGAAAATATCATCTAAAGTAGTATCAACCATGAGGCAGGATGTTCATGTTGACTTTATAATTTTTATTATAAATATAGAGCAGATTTTACAAATAGTTCAGATGTGGCCATAGCCAGACAAAATTAAATAACACAGAATAGCATGGATGAGGGAAATATATACAGATTGTGTTAGAAAACCCTTGAAAGAGGTACCTGAGTACAGAGAATTCCCAACTTGCCTCTTTAGGGGCCTCTTAGACACAGCATGTCATCACATACTCAATATCAAATAAAACCCCTTTCTCAACAGTCCCAAAGAGACTGTGTAGAAGAAGGCTGGGTGGGAAGTATGTTGCCTGTCCTTCTCCTGTCCTTCCTTTCTATCCTGCACACTGGGACTCATAGACGCCCATGGGAGAAAACATTTCAGAGGCTATTCCAGAAGCCTCCGACCCACTTATCACCCTCCCCTGTCCTAACACCCCTCACAGCCTTGGTTCCCCAGGAGCATCAGCACCAGGCAGCTCTCTGGGGGGTAAGCAATGCCAACAGGGGCTGAGTGTGTTCCCTTCAGGGCACCCCCACTTCTCAAGGACCAGTCACACCTCAGCAGAGGGCAGGTCTCCTGAGAAAGCGAGTGGGGCAGACACCATGCACGGCAGAGACATGGAAAGCAATGGTAGTTGAAGACTGGCCTGAGATGCCGGGAAACTGAGTTAGACCCATTTCTAGTCACGAAAGAGGTAAACTGCTGCTGCTGCTTTTCTTTTTTGGAGCCCCGGACATAAACACCTTGAGGAACTCCTGGCCAAGGGGACTTGAAGGGTTTTGGTGGCTTCTTTCACTGAAAGCAGTCAGATTGGCTTACATAGCTAAGTAGAAATAGCCCCTTTCACATAAACAAGCCGTTGCAAAAACTAAAATGGCAGAATGGCTCAGGGAAAAAACCCAATACACTGAACTGTGCATTCTTAAACAATTATTTAAATAATCTCTGAAGGGTAGCTCTCTGACTCCCTTCCCAAATTCCCAGCTGATTATCTCTACTAAGAGCTGACTGCTTCCTGAAGCTATAAGCCCTCCTTCTGTGAGCCTTTCCTTGAATAATAAAATTATGAAACATACACATATTTTTTTTCATTTTCCACTAGGAATCACCTGTAGACCTCGGCGAATAATTTTCCTAATTGCTTCTAGCGGGTTCTCTGAAAACAGGCTTGCCAAATGGCTTAGGGGGCTTTCTTGTTAAGCAGCAAGGTGTTTAGGCCCTGGTAGACACCTCGGAGAGTAGATAAAGGTGTAGAATTTCCCAGTTCAGCGTCTCTATTCAGCATATTTGTTTTCCTGTGCAGTGTGGGGTTCACACCGGCCTTTGGAGAGATAGAAGCTTTTACTTTTACTTCTTCTCTCTTTTCTGGCACATGCATCTTAATGGATTAGGAGAGGACTCTCAGGGTTATGGCAAATTCAAGTTAGACTCCAATAGGACAGGACTGGGGCAGGAAGGAATGACTGTGCTCTGAATGGTAAGTTTAAAACAAGGAAAGGAGGAGGGGCAGAGGTTGTGGCAACTTCCCAAGGTCTGCTTTGCCAAATTGCAATGACAAGGAAGGTTGGATTTCCCAAGAATCCCAGATGTACCTTTTCATCTATTGACACTGAAGGGAGAGGCTGTGACCAGGCAGCCTGGAGGTGCCTCCTTAGGGAGTGAGGTGGGGAAAGAGGCTTCTTTCCCTTTTCCTGAGGATGAAGGGATCTGCTAGTGATGGGGATGAGAAGCTTGGAAAGAGCACAGTGAGGAGGACAGGTGGCGTTACTTCCTTTGTACTTCCGTATACACCGTTTCTGTGGCTGCTGGGGATGGGGGTGCTGAAGTTGATTTCTTTGGTTCCTGGGTATTGAAGGTCAGGGAAGAATATGCCACTTCTTCAATCTGAAAGGCATGAGCGGTCTGGTCAGTTAAATCAGAGGCATAGATCAGGCCCTCACCTTGTGTGCTGTGATTCAGCACCATGTGCTATCACCACTTTGAAACTTTTAGCTTTGAAGAAGGGTTTTTATTAGCCATGATTACTCTGCTTGCTAACATCCTGTTGAGTGATCATTAGAAGAGATAGATTATAGTATCTATTCATACTGGAATGCAACTGAGAACGGACAGTCTACAAATGCATAGAAGGACATGCATGAATCTCACAAAACAATTTTGGATGAAAGAAGCTAGACACACGCAAGGATGTACTGTGTATTCCATTATGTAAGAGCATGAACAGACAAAAGCGATCTAGTGCACTGGAAGTCAGGATAGTGGTTACTCTTTGGAAGGAAGTAACTGGAGGGTTTTTTGGGGGGTGGGGATGACATATTTTATTTCTTGACCTGGGTGCCTTTCGTGTTCAACTTGTGAAAATTTATACATTGTTAAAATATATTTATGATTTAAGCACCTTTTCCTATATTTCTACTGAAAGGTTGAGAAAAATTTGGTTAAATTATTGTAAAGTAAAGGAACCAAGACCTCAGAACCATTGGAATGGATATCATCCTTTGTTGGTAAGAGCAGGGTCAGTGAAGGTAAAGGAAGGAGAACCATCGGGTGTCTTATGCTGGGCGTTGTGCTGGGTGCTTTCCATTTGTCCTCTCGTTTGATTCCTTCAACTTCTCTTTGAAGTAGGCAGCATGCCCATTTTACAGATGGCAAAGCCACAGTTCAGAGAGCTTGAGTTACTTGTCCAAGGTCACAGAGCTATTGAAAGTCACAGCCAGGATTTAAACACAGGATGGCGTTAATTCCAAAGTTCACATTCTTGTAATGAGGTAGACTCCAGGGAGTCATTAACCAGTAATCCTTTGTTCATTGCTTCATTGAGGAATTTTGACCCAAACTTGATCTCACATTTGTATCTTCAAGAATAACCCATTCTACACAGAGATATTTCCACGAGAAAATCAGCCATTGAAACTGGCTGTGCTTACCTTGTTAGACAAATTGTCAGCGTGGTCCTGACCTGGGGAAACAAAAGAAGAGTTCCCAATCCGTGAAAATGCAAAGCTCATTTATGGCCTTAGAATGGGGGTTGCAGGGTGAGAGCGGGGGTGGGGAGGTGGGTCCTAAGCTGTTGTGATTTCTAGCTGAATGAGGTGGCAGTTGGTGGGAGGGTGGGGTAAGGAAGTGGCCTATGAACACTGGAGGAATTCACTTTTCTGAGTCTGTGGTTCAGACCCAGGGCAGGGGCAAGAGTAGAGCCACAGGAGGCCTCAGTCCACTTCTGACAATTTCTTCCAGTTCACAAGGTCTTGATTTTCTCCCAGATGTATTTCTCAGCAACAGGCTTCAGTGGAAGGAGGGACATTGAGGCCCACAGTACCCAGAGCACCACAAGACAGGGAGAGTCTCACCAAAGGAGAATGCCCACATCCATCATAGAGGCAGGAGCGGGGAGGAGTACGGGCAAGGAAATGACTCCTGGAAACAGGTCCATCTTGCTTAGGCCTGCCTGGCCCAGGCAGAGTGAATGTTTCTCCCAGGGATGTGTCCCAGGGGAATCTTTTGTGGCTAGAAGGGTGTGATGACCTATGCCAACCTAAGGTTGGGAAATGGAGCTCCCCTTCCAAAAATTCAGAAGGTAGGAAGCAGTTTGGGAATCCAGGATTCCCTGCTAGGGCAGGGCACATGGTGGAACACACCAGGTCTCGCTGGGTGAGTGGCTTTACTTACTGTGGTTGGAGGCTGAGGGTTTGTGCTCTGTGACATCACGCAGGTCACTTGCCCTAAATAAATATCAGAGACTGTGACTGCCATTCCCAAGCATAGGATCTTTGCTCCTTGAATTAGGAAGGACATCATCAGCAGATAATTCTTTGGGGCTCCTCAGTGTTCATTTATACCATGGTTGGTACTGCCTTTCCCCTTATGGCCTCCTCCTTCAGTCTACCCACAATCTCCTCTAGAATTTATTCTTTTCCTGTTTGCTGGATGTCCACATGGGGGTCCATTGTTTATCAATTGCATCTGAGCCTTCTTGTACCCTGACACCTTTCCCCTTCTGTAGGTAGATGCTGGCTTTTGTCTCACTTTATTATTGTCTAAGAGACCTTTGGTTGTTTTTGCCTTTTCTTAGGTTCTCTTCCTGTCCTATCCCCTCATCCTACGACTGTCAAAAGAGCACATGAGTCACTTTCTCCTGCTCCTTTCATTTCCTCATTTGTTTCCTTCTGGGACCTTGTTTTCCCTGACCGGGAGACAGAAACATAAGGGGATCTGCCCCCTCTAAACCAGATGGGGATGGGAATAACTGTGTCCAAGAGAGTGGGGTCCAGGAAGCATGAAGAAGAGATCCACAGGAGTTAGTGCCGAGAAGCAAGTACTTAGAAGGAGGAGCAGATCCAGGTGCAGAGACAGGGGCAAAGTCTCCTTCCCTCTCTCAAGCACGGCAGTTAGCCTTGGAGAAGCGGAACAAGAAGAAAGGTCATCATACCCGCCACTCTTTCTGGTAAACAGAAAGTACACAAGGGCTGCTATCACAGCAACCCCAGCCAGGACTCCAATCACGATGCCGGCAATAGCCCCAGGTGGGAGGCCAGAACTTGGTTGTGTTGAATCACCTGTCATGGAAAGAAGAGAGAAGAAAGAATGAAGGTGACATTATTTTACAGTGGGGGGTCCCCTGGGGGACAACTCTTAACACGTAGTAGTCTCTACTTGTTTCTTCAAGGAATACATTTTCTGTGGGAAGTTTGGTGTGAGGTGATTAGCTGATTTCGTCCTTCAACATTTTTCTCTCACTGGATTTTTAGGCTGGTGATCAGACTTGCCTCAATTCCATCCTGGCCTTTCTGCACTCTGATACTTTTGAAGGCTTTGGAAATGTAAGAAAGGCTGATTGCTATTTTTCTATAACTTCCCACCTTTTCATTGTTTCATGTTTTTCTGTGTGCCAGCTGTGGCAGCCACAAATATGCCTCTCAGGTCTCTTGTGGTGAGGACAAGTGATGGAAGGCCTGGAGAGCGCATTCTGAATTCACCATCTCCTTTGGACAGAGACCACACTTCCCACAGACTCCCAGCAGGGATATGAAATAAGCCCAATTCTGTGAGAAACCGTTTTCCTCTGAAGGGTGACTTAAGCTCAAGGACCCCTCCCCCCCTCCCCATCAGCCTTGCAGACAGACACCCTTGTAGAACTGCACTTCGATCTAAAACTTCCTTCTGTCACATCTGCACGAAGGTCTGAGGAACCTCCCAGGCTCCTCCCATTCCTGTCTTACTTTCCCCCACAGGCATTTTTCCCAATAAATAAATAAATAAATGTTTTTCCCAATAAATATAAATAACTAAGTAATCCCACTTTGGCTGCATCTCAGGGGATAAAAACTAATATACTAGGCTTGAAACTTTGCATTCAACTCCTTTTTTTTTCCTTTCCCATGTTCAGTCAGTAACTATGTCCCAATGGCTTTTTACGTAATGCCTTCCACAGCCATATATAATACCGTTTGCATCTGTTTCTTCTTTTTTATTTCTGTTGCCCTTACCAGCCAACTCAAGCCTGATGTATTAATGTTAGCTACTGTTATGGTGTACTTAGTATGTATCAGGCTCTGTGGTAAATACATATATCTCATTTGATCCATATAATAACCCTTTCAGATAGACATTATTTCCATTTTACAGATGAAAACACTGCGGCTTAGGGTAGTGAACAATTTACCCAAAGTCATATGGCCAGTGAAAGTGGATCTGGGATTTGACTCTAGGACTACCTGACTTCATAGAAGCTAATGATAATAGTAATAGTAATAGCAGCTAACACTTCTGGAACATTTTTTCTGTGTGTAGCATTTTGCTAAGGGTTTAATTGATTTTTACATTAAATCTTTAAAACAATACTATGAAGCAGGTACTTATTACAATTTTCTTTTTTTAAAGATTTTATTTATTTGAGAGACAGAGTGAGAGAGAGAGAGAGAGAGAGAGAGATCACAAGCAGGCGGGAAGGGTAGAGGGAGACGCAAACTCCCTGCTGAGCAGGGAACCCAATGCGAGACTCCATCCCAGGACCCTGGGATCATGACCTGAGATGAAGGCAGACGCTTAACCAACTGAGCCACCCAGGTGCCCTCTTATTACAATTTCCAGTTGTGGAATATGAGGCTCAGAGAAGTTAATCTTGTGCAAGAAATCTGTAATTGTAAACACTTACATTAGAAAAGAAGATCTCAAATCAATAACCTAACTTTGTAAGAAACTGGAAAAAGAAAATAAACTAAACCCAAAGCTAGTAGAAGGAAGGGAATAATAAGGATTAGAGTGGGGATAGATAAAATAGTGAGTAGAAAAACAATAGAGAAAATCTATGAAACCAAAAATTGATTCTTAAAAAATGATGAATAAAATTGACAAACCTTAACTTAAAAAAAAGATTAAAATTACTAAAATGAGAATTGAAAGTGGGGGAAGTCACTATCAATTTTATAGAAATAATAAATATTACAAAATAATAAATATTATAAAAGTACTATGAATAATTGTATGCAAACAAATTGGATAACCTGGATGAAATGGACAAAATTCCTAGAAACACAAAAGTGACCAAGATGGAATCATGAAGAAATAGAAAATATTGGGGCGCTTGAGTGGCACAGTGGTTAAGCGTCTGCCTTCGGCTCAGGGCGTGATCCCGGTGTTATGGGATCGAGCCCCACATCAGGCTCCTCCGCTATGAGCCTGCTTCTTCCTCTCCCACTCTCCCTGCTTGTGTTCCCTCTCTCGCTGGCTGTCTCTATCTCTGTCGAATAAATAAATAAAATCTTTTAAAAATATATGAAAAAACCTGTAACAAGTAAGGAGACTGAATCAGTTAGAGCATTCAACAAAATTCAACATCCTTTCATGATAAAAACCCTCAAAATAGTAACAGAAGGACACTGCCTTAATATGATAATGGCCATAGATGAAAAACCCACAGCCAGCATCTTACTTGATGTTGAAAGACTCGAAGTTTTTCCTTTAAGATCAGGAACAAGACAGGAATGCCTGTTTTTGTCACTTTTATCCAAACTAGCATTGGCAGTCCAAGCCAGAGCAATAATTAGTCAAGAAAAAGAAATAAAAGGCAACCAAATTGGAAAGAAGAAGTATAAAATGATCTTTCTTCACAGATGACATGAACTTCCACATAGAAAACACTAAGATTCCACAAAATCTATTATAACTAATAAACAAACTCAGCAAAGTAGCAAGATACTAAGTCAACACACAAAAATCAGTTGTATTTCTATATACTAACAATGAATAATCCAAAAAGGAAATTAAGAAAATTCTATTTAATACAGCATCAAAAAGAATAAAATACTTAGGAACTAATTTAACCAAGGAGGCGAATGACTTATACACTGAAAACTACATTGCTGAAAGAAATTAAAGACATAAATATATGGAAAGACATTCCATGTTCAGGGATTGGAAGACTTAATATGACAGTACTACCCAAAGTGATCTACAGATTCAGTGCAATCCTGATCAAAATCCCAATGACATTTTTTTTTTTGCAGAAATAGGGAAATCTAGCCTAAAATTCATATGGAATTTCATGGGACCCCAAATATCCAAAACAATCTTAAGAAAGAACAAAGTTGGAGGACTCACATTTCCTGATATCAAAATTTACTTCAAAGCTACAGTAATCAAAACAGTGTGGTACTAGCATAAAGACAAACAGATAGACCAATAAAATAGAATAGAGATCCCAGAAATAAAACCTTAGAGCATACACAGTGACACCATTTTTGACAGGGGTGCCAAGACCTTTCAAAGGAGAAAAGACAGTCTTTTCAGCAAATGGGTGTTGGGAAAACTGGACATCCGTGCAAAAGAATTGAACGCTTATTTAACACTGTATATGAAAAATTAACTCAAAGTGGATCAGAGACCTAAATGTAAGAGTTAGAACTATAAAACCTCTTAGAAGAAAACACAGGGTGAAACTTCATGACTTTGGATTTGGCAACGATTTTTTGGATATGAACCTAAAAGCACAGGCAACAAAAGAAAAAACTAGATAAATTGGGCTTCAATTAAAATTTAAAACTTCTGTGCATCACAGGACGCTATCAACAAAATGAAAAGATACCTCACAGAATGGGGGGAAATATTTACAAATCACATATCCCATAAGGAGTTAATATCCATGGTAGAGAACTGCAACTCAGCAACAAAAAACCTAATCAAAAAATGGGCAGAGGACTTGAACAGACATTTCTCCAATGAAGACATCCAGATGGCCAACAGACACATGAAAAGATGCTCAACATCACAACATCACTCATGATCAGGGAAATGCAGATAAAAACCACAATGAGATAGCACCCCATGCCCATTAGGATGGCTATTATTCAAAACAAAACAAAACAGAAAACAAGTGTTGGCGAGGATGTGGAGAAGTTGGAACTTCCTTGCATTTGCTGGTGGGATGGTGAATGGTACAGTCACTGTGGAAACGGTACGGCAGTGCATCAAAAAGTTGAACAAAGAATTAGCATTTGATGCAGCAATTCACTTCTGGGTCTGTGCCCCAATGAACTGAAAGCAGGGATTTCAGTAGATGCTTGTACACCCACATTCATAGCAGCATTATTTATAACAGCCAAAAGGTAGAAAAAACCCAAAAGTTCGTAGACAGATAAGTGATAAACAAGATGTGATACACATGAGGGAATATTATTCAGCCTTAAAAAAGGAATGAAATTCTGACACAGTACAACATGGATGAACTCTGAAGACGTTATGCTAAGTGAAAAAATCCAAACACACACAAAAATAAATATTGTTATGATTCTACTTAGAATAGTCACATTCATAGAGACAGCAAGTAGGACGGTGGTTACTGGGGTTAAGATCGGGAGTAGGAAGTTATGGTTTAATGGATGGTGGTGATTGTTGCACAATACGAATGTACTAATGCCACCGAACTATATACTTAAAACGGTTAAAATTGTAAACCTTATGTGTGTTTTGCCACACAAAAAAAATGATAAAAGAGGAAAAAAGGAATCTTGGTAAAAAGGTAAAAAAGGTAAAAAGGAATCACACAGGAAATATCAGACCTAGGATAAGAAACTGAGTATATTTGATTCAGAGACTTAGCTCTTAACCACTCTGCCATTCTGTTTACTGAAATGGTCTCTTGATTCTATTCTGCTCTTCTGTCCCCTGTGACTTCTATCCATTTTGCACATCACTGGTAGAGTAATCTTCCCAGGAAGATGTAACACGGGGCAAGATGTCAGTTACCTTCCACAGCTATCCTGACAGGGTCACTTTTGCTGGAACCGCCTGGGTTGGAGACCTCACACTGGTAATTCCTGGCATCCTCCCTCCTGACAGGGTCTATGGTGAGGGTGCTATTGTCCTGGGACAGCTTCATCCTCTCCTTGAACTTTAGACTCTTGCCATTGAGGAAACACCCAATAGAGACCCCAGTCTTATTTGTGGAGCAGGTCAGGACCCCAGAGTCCTTATCTCCTGTGACTGTGGTGTTGCTGGCATGGAGAGAGGGCTGGGCCACTGGCTTTGTGAGGAAACACAGGAGGCGACAGAACGAGAATGGGCCTGGGGCCCGGAGCTACGCTCCTTCCTTTGAGATCTCGGCCACTCCGAGGGCCCCAGCGAACTCTGTAAAGGTGCCCCAGAGGATGGCCCTGCTGTCTGCAGAAGGTTGAGTGTCTTTGTTCAGGTGACGATCTGTAAGGAGAGGGCTGTACCTCTATCTCTGACCCTCAGTCACTTGTCTGCTCTGCCTGGACATCTCTGTAGTATCAGCACCAAGAACCTCTTCTAAGCCCACATGTCCAGCATCCTCATCGTTAGGTGGAATTTTTTACCCAGTGGCTTTTGTATGACCTTTCCAAGAGCTTTCTGAAAAGATCAGGCCCCCTCTCTAGTATGGTAGCTTTACACAGAAAGGGAAAGCATTTCCCTTTTGTTAAATAATTCATTAGAAAATGAGAATGGCCCAGCCAGTCTTTGTGAGCTTAAGTTCCAATCTAAAGGGTTTCTCAATCTGAATAAGACTGTGGATTGAATATTACAGGGAGGAAATCTTTAGAGTAGTGGTCACAGTTTTAACGGAAGGCTGGTACTCTTAGCTGTAGGCATAAATATATACTTTTGGCACTGCTCCTTCTGTCCCATGAAAGGACTTCATGGAGGGAATCTACAATTATTCACTGTTGTCCTTTGGTGTATGAAACGTGCTGGTGTCATGCAGGGTTATAGAACTGGTAAACTTCAGAGCCCGACAGTCAGAGGGTCTGCTTCAGGGCTCGCTCTTGCCCTTTCCCGGCGGCCTCATGTGAGGGAGACTCTGGCACAACTGGTGGCACAATTTGGCCGGATTGAAGACAGGCTTCTCCTGTACCTTCTCCATATGCTCCTGTCCCACCACAGATGACATCAGAGCAGTCAGTCATAGGGCAGGCCAGGAGCAAAAGGATCTTCCTTCTCCCTCTGTAAGCCCCTTCCACCACATGGGGCTTTCTGGGGCTGAGAGAACTCTATTCCCACATTCCAGGCTGGACCCAAGGTCTGCCATGAGAAATCAGAGAGCTAGGGGAGGAAGGGCCTACAGACATGTAGTGGGAGAGTTCAGGGACAGATTTGAGATTTTCTTGTGACATAAGCAAATGGGAAATAACTCTTTTCTGAAAGCCAGACAGACCTTCACCACAGCATCAGTGCAGACGCTCTAGGGATCCACTTACCAGAGACTGTGATAGTCTGGACTGTGGTCTTATTGAGGCGAGTGCCAGAGTTAGAGGCGATGCAGGTATAGGCTCCACTATCATTCGCCGTGAGGCTGGGGATAAAGAGCTCCTGTGTGGATGGCTGGGGTCTCCCATTGATAAGCCAAGAGTACCGTGCGGGTGGGTTAGAGGCTGCGTGGCAGGAGAGCCTGAGGCTGGCCCCTGGACGGTAGTGAGAGTCTGAGGGGGAAATGGTGGGGGCGTCCGGGCCATCTGGAGCAAACAGAATAAAGCCACAGGTGATGTAATCTGAGGGAAGGGGAAGCTTCTGGTCTGTATTAGGCCACAATGTCCCTCTGAGCTGGGTCCCAACCTCAATTTAAAAAGTCCCAACAAAAAGCACGCTGTATTTCCTATGCTGTGCATTTCATCCCTATATCCTGTTCATTCCAAACTGAGCCTGGGTCTGAGACAGTCACCTGTGTCCCCTCACAGGCTGGTGACCCTCTCAGGGAGGAGCAGCCCATCCCCTCCTCATCTTGGCTTAGGCTGGGTCTGCCCACGTTTCCCTGGGATGAGAAGCCATGTCCGCCCTGGGGGTCCAGCTGAGAGTCATGGACTCGGACCCCAGAAGGATGGATGTGGCCTGGCCTCTGGCAGTGTGGATTTGGGCTGGCAGCGCGGGCCAGGTAGGAAGGGAAGTTACTCACAGAGAACATTCAGGGTGAATGGGTCACTACCATCGGCACTCACTGGGTTCCGAGTCTCACACTGATAGGGTCCTGTGTCATTTCTTGTAACACGGTGTATAGTGAGAGTCCTGTTGTCCAGGGACAGCTCCAGCCTGGCGCTGGCCGGGAGGCTCTTACTGTTTACTGACCACAGGTAGCTTGTGCTCTGAGTCTGAGGTTCACACGTTAATACTACAGAATCTGCATTCTCCACGGGGTCAGAGTTGTTGCTTGTGATGTTGGGTTTGGGTAACTCCGCTGTGCAGACAACAGAAAGAACATTGCCCTGGATGGTACCTGTGATTCCTTCACAAGCATCTTGAATCAGAGTTGGCATCTCTCAGCTCTCAGCCAACCCGAGTCCTTCAAAGCACAAGGCAGGTCTGTGTATCTCAAGACAAATGCATGAGGATCTGAGCCTCAGAGAACACAGGCCACCTGCTCTCTGTCTGAGAGCAAGCACAGGCTTTCTTTGGTTAAAGAAGCATCAGGGTTTGGTTGTGGAAGACACAGGGCAGGGAGTCAGAAACCACCCTGGAACTCTCCTCGTTCTTCCCTGACCAACTGACCTTCTGACCAACCCAGAGGCCTCACCTGGAAAGTGCAGGTGCTGAGGCCCTTTCTATGGCACAGACCTACAGGTGTTGAGGCCTTGCTTTCCGGGGTTGTCGTGGAGATGGGTAATGATGGGCCTTCCCAGAGCTCATAAGCCTGGAGAACACTGGGCAGCATGGCCTAGAATGGGGTATTTGAGCAGAAGTAATACCTGGGGACACCAGGGACAAGCCTGGAGGTCAGTCCACACTCAGGCTACAGGGCCACGAAGTAGGGCAGTTCTTCCCAGGTGTTCCATGGTGACTGACCTGAGACAGTGGTGGAGAAGAGTTAAGACTAGAAATGATCCGGAAAAGAGTAAGGGTGACAGGCAGGGCCTGGCTGGCTTTGGCAGAGAACTCTGTGCTCTGCTCTTGGTCTTTAAAGTCTCTTTTCCCACTGCAGAGGCCAGTGAGGACCATGCTGGTCTTTCCTGAAATACAAGTGGGTGTTTTCAAATGCAGAAGGGGGGACTGGTGGGAGGTGGGGGTATCTGGCCCTCATGGACCATTTGTAAACACAGTTATGAGATAGAAATTTGAGAAATGAAATGGTTTTCATATGTGAAAATCAGTATTAGTACCTGAAAAATCTAAGACTAGTTTCTGGAGCAATATCTCCCTAGAGAGCACTATATGTTGTAGACCAAGTTCTGCAGTCCAACCAGGATCACATGATGAGCAAAGGAAGATGTTAAGGTGGGTTTGAAATCAGTGACTTCCTGGGTAGAGAAAGACACGTGAGTCCTGCTAAAAAACAGAATTGACTGAGGGAAAGTCTGAGGTGCCTCTGTTATATAAAGGGATTAATGATACCAAATTAGTAGAAATGGTATGCATTATGTTAGTAAATTTAGGAAAGAAAGTTCCTGCCACCAATTTCTACAGACAGGCAAAATGGGAAGAAACCCAGTGCTTATATGTGGCTTTCTTTTGACCTCAGGAAACACAAGTTGGATCCAATTTACCCAAATTGGGCAGCATCTAAGTGAAAGGACAGGGACTGGTGGATCTCACCGTGTGAGAGGGTCCCAGCCTATGGTAAAGGTGTCCTCAGGAGCACCCGTGTGTGGGTGTGAAATAGGCAGTGAACCAGTCAGATGGTTCAGGGTCTGGCAGTCCCATCGTTGGGAGGGTCTGGGGGACCAGTGGGAAGAACGAGGGCCTCACCAGGACGAGGATGTGAGTCAGGAGTAAAAGGCATGAAATGAGCCCATGAGCTTTTGGGGACAGCAGACCAGCCCCTTCTGCCTTTGACTCCCTGGTGGAGTCGGCTAGAGAGTAGATCAAGGGGTCACATGTCCTTGTCATGTGGTGTGTTTCATTTAGAGGGAAAGAGCCCTGGATGAGGGCCCAGCGAAAGCTCGTTCTCCTGGTGACCTGGGGAAACTGGCTCCTGACAGAGCCCGGCAGAGGCTGCTGCTCTGATTTCTGTGTCCTTTACTGTTGCCTGGGAGGGTGGGCCTGGCCACAGGTGTTAGCGGAAGAATCCAGGGAAGGCTTAAGAGTAAAGGAGGCTGTGCAGAGCAGGGGTAGTCCCAGCTGGAAAAGAGGAGGAGGAGGAAGATAAGGGACATGGAAGGAGCAGAGAGCTAGAAATGTCCCAGGCTGTGAGCAGTTGGGGTTACAACTGACCACAAAGACTCCAGGCACTAAGAGCCCACAGCAGACCCAGGCGCGGGACCCTCCCATGGCTGACCAACACCACAGTCCTCATGAGACTCCTCTCTGGGAGTGGCCTGAGGGGCTGGTGGTCAGAGGGATAGATGATGGGTCTCAGCCCCTAGAGGGACAGGGAAGAGGTGTGGCTAGAACCTCCTAGAATTCTGCATCCAGGGACCAGTCTCTGTAGAGATTGGGAATCATTTATTCATTCCTTCCCTCCTTCATGAAAGAGCAATTGAGTTGTTGGGCCCTGTGGCAGTTAGGGGTATACAGTCAGAAGGAGAGGGCAGAGTCCTTTCCCTTCCACTGCAGCAGGATGACATCAGCACACCAGGAAACAATAAGCGATTCCAAGTCCAATGCAGAGAGCTGTGGATTGGCCACCTGAGGGAAGGCCTGGGCATTCCCCGCACTGACTCTGATCACTGATGAAGGTAATTTAGTTCTTGAGTAAAAACATTAATTCTCCATTTGCTCTCACTTCCCAGACCAGAAAATCTGCCTTGAGCTGTGGATCCCTAGGAAGAAAGGTCTGATCCAACAGCCGGTCTCAGGGTCCATAGATGCCTGAAAAGGCTGCCTGGGTGGAGGAGGAGACAGGGCTGTGGCTGCAGACAGACCTTGTAGGACTGTGATCTGCCTGCGTGATTCTGATTCAGTGTCTGCATCGCCCTGTGCCTCTGTTTCCCCTCAATAAAATCAAGTAAATGGTCTCAGGCTTGCCGTGTTGTCTGTAATTAATCTTAAATCTTTCACAATTACCTAAGGCTTGGTATAAAGATGCTGCCCAGATAGACATCTGTTACTTGCCTTCATGAGGGATGGCTCCCTGGGCCTGATCCCTGGTGCAGGAGTTGCTGCCAGGAGCGTCTTCTCTCCTCTGTTCCTCCTTAGGGGCACTGACCTTTCTCTGGGGTCTCCTATCCCCCAGGGCCATCAGACAATGGCCAAGGGACCTTGCCTATCTCTGCTTTCCACCCCAACTCCCAGGTGAAGGACCAGGCTCTGCCTCTCCACAGATGCGGCCCTTCATCCTGCGTCCTGGCTGGTGACCAGCTCAGGAACCTCGGGGCTCAGGCAGCCAGGAAATCGTTGCTCCCAGTCAGCCCTGCCAGGAAGCCAAAACCCAAGCCTGGTAGGGACTCCCCAGGGTCACTGGAGGCAGGAGCCCTGAGACAGGGGTCTGGGCAGGGGCTTTCTGGGCTGAGCTTCTCTGCGAGGATCCCAGAGGACCCCTCAGGCCTGGCCCTGACTGAACCCGCAGGATCTTCCTCAGAGTCATGGTCACAGGGAGGAGCCCAAGGGGCTGGACTGAATCTGTCTCCCTCTGCTGAGTTAGTCCTGTCAGATTGGTCCTTCTCTTTGCAGTGAATGTGCGGGGGCTGGAATCCAGGAAGGGAATTCCAATCTTAGGAAGTTTGTCTCCAGTGTGTGTGTCCCGCACTAAATGCTCAAACCCCTACACAGGACATAATGCCGAGGGGGATGGAGGCCCCGTCCAGGCCTGTGAGTCCCGTGTGTGTGACGTAGAATTCACCCCACACAACACCAGAGGTGAGAGAGGGCTTACTCACGGAATACGCGGATTTGTCCTGTTCCTTGTTCCACTTGAGCATTTTTCCTCACGATTTGTAGGGTGTAGTATCCTGTGCCGTTCAGGGTGACTCTCTGGAACAGCAGGGACCCATTGGGGTATATTGTCTCTCTGCCGCTGTGTGCAGGCCCTGGGGTAGTTACTTGTGTGTCTACTACATATGATATAATTTGATGGCTGGTATTTACAGTTTCCCCTCTGAACCAGTTACAGCCTAGAAGATCCCCAGGCAGATTGTGGACTCGCAGAAGAACGTCCTTCCCTTCGGCAGCATCAGGCGGCACCGATTCCACAGTGACTTGGGCAGTGGTGGGCGGGTTCCAGAAGGTTAAGAGTGAGACTAGGAGGAAAGAGAGGAGACGGATCAGTATTTGGACCGATGTGTCTGGAGGGAAAGCTGGGGCCCTGGACACGCAGCAGGTGTTAATCCCCCAGCCTCGGGTAGTGTGTGTGAGTGTGTCTCCTGCAAGGTCAGCGGCATGACCACACTACTTCAGCGCCTCTGAACTTACTTCCTCAGTTTCGAACACTCTTCCTCACATGTCTGTCGCTTACTCCTCCCTGCCCTCGGATATCTGCTCCCACTCAGGGGGTCCTGGGGAGACACCTGCCCTGACCGCCTCCTCTAAAGACCCTCTGTCTTCACTGCTCTGTTCCCTTCCTGGTGCTTGTCAGTACCTGACATCACATTCTAGATGTCTCTGCATGTCTGTCTTCCTCCCCATAGATGTGAGCTCGGGGAGGGCAGAGACTCATCTGATCTGTGCTGTACCCCAGTGGTGGGGCAGGCTGCAGACACCCGGGGCTGAATGAATGTGTCCCCAGTATCCTCTGCGTCTGGCGTTTGTCTGTCAGGATCTAAGGTTGGTGGGAAGGGGCAGCGATTAAGGTTCTTGGTTGTTGTTATCATCAGTTTCCCGAATTCAGTTCTCGGTGATGAGTAACTTATGAAACAGCCCTTGGCTCACCACTTCCAGATCGTGAGATTTTCCTGTTGCTGAGCCGGCTCCCCAGTCCTGCCCTGCTCTCCTGTCCCCTCTCAGAGCCCTGTCCTCCTGGGAGACCCCAGCCCACCTCTGTCTCCCATCCTCCCGCCCCCTCCCAGGGATCATCCCTCTCACCTGCCAGCAGGAGCTCCTGCCAGGGGACATGTCCTCCTCGGGGAGGGGCCGAGGGGGGCTCCATGGTGCCTGCTGCCCACTGTTTCCCTCCCTCTGTGAGAAGAGCTTCTGCTCCAGAAACACTCAGGAGCAGTGCGGTCCGGTTGTGTCAGCTCTGCTTGCCTTCCTCCCTCTGTGCTGAGTGGCCTCTGGGGGCGGGAGTGTCACGTGGGCCAGGGGGCGGGGTCTCTGCCAGGTCCCCTCCCCCTCTTCGCCACCTGTTCCTCCTGAATCCTTTGTCCCCTTCTTCCCCTTTTATTTCTGTCTACATTGAGGTTCCCTGGGAACTGCTGAGGCCTCTCCCTCTTCAGCTGTGATTTCCCACCGTATGCGAGAGCGCGCACACACCCTTGTTTGGACAAGCACAAGCCTGTGGTGATGGGGTCCGGTGACCCGCACAGCTCGGGGGCACAGTGCAGGGTCAGCGCCCCCACAGCCTCTCTCCTCCCCATATGGCTTTCCCTTCAGAGCAGGAGCCTGGGGGCTGCCTCAGGAACTCTCATCACAGGGATGTCACCCCCACTGTGCACTGGAGTCACCTGTGGAACTTTATCAAGACTGCGAACGCCCAGCTGACACCTAGAAATGCTGCTTCAGCAGATGCCCAGCCAGGCGGAGACCCCATGATGTGGGGGTGGTGCCGCCTCTCCCTCTCCTGTGCCCACGGAGGGTCTACGGATCCTGTGAAAATGCAGATTCTGACTCAGCAGGTGTGGTGTGGACCCCAGAGTCGGCCTCTAACAAGCTCCCAGGTGATGCTGGCCATCCCGGCCCGGGGAGCACACTGTGAATAGCCAGACTGAGGGGGACCCGGTTCCCTTAGAGGATGGCCCTTCTCCCTACTCCCAGTTGGCCTCTGCTGTGTCCTGGCCTTGAGTCTGTGGGCACCACACACAGTGCCCCAGGGTCCCCAAATCCAGGGGATTATTTCCATTTGTAACAGAGAAGCCCAGCTGGGTACCAGTCTCCCCAGTGTTCTCACAGGCTCTGGGGAGGTTGGATTGACTTCTGGCAGCAAGGTCCCAGAGATGACTCTGGGGGTGAGAAAGGGGCAGGCCGGGTGATGACTGGTGAGGGACCCACAGTCCATCCCTGTGTGTCCCCAGCCGGCTCTCTGCTTCCAGGGACAGAGACCCAGGACCAGGTGTCTCAGGAGGTCAGTTCCCAGATGGGAAGGGGGTTTCCTGCGTGTCCTGGGAAGAGAAGAGATGGTGGGAGGTCGGATGGCTGGGACTCCCAGGAAGGTTTTGAGGAGACCTTCCATCTCTGTGTCTGTTGGCTGAACTGTGGCCCAGAGACTGTCCATGTGCTCCTGAGTGTCCTGGGCAGCCCGTGTCCTCTGCCTGGGGGACTTTCTTGTGGTCACCCTGCCTCCCCCATGAGTGGTGCCAGGTAGGGAATGGGGATCTGGACAGGGACCCCAACAGATCAGTGTTCTCCTAGGGCCCTAGAAGGAGAGGGCAGGACAGAACAGGCACATGGGAGGGACCCAGAAGGGTCTGCTGGAGAGAGGGATAGAAACCCGTCTCCCCCTCCACCTCCTTGGCTAAAGCCAGCTTCAGGGTTTCATATCCTGTGTGTTTTCTGCATGTCCCTATGTCGCCCCCTGGAGGCAATGCTGAGGGGCTGCCCAGGGATGCTGGCCAGGCTCCAAAGGATGTGAGGGTCTCTGAGTCCTGGGCAGAGGTGAGGGACTGGTCAGCCCGGGCCCTGGTCCTTGTGGGTCCTAGACTGCCTGACTCCATCCCAGGGCAGCATGAGCCCAGGGAGAGAACAGGCACTGTCCAGAAGGTTCCTGATCCTGTGTCAGGAGAATTGTCCACCCAGAGGGATGTGCTCTCTCAACAGGACCTCTCTGTCCTCGAGATTTCAAGGAATGACCCAGTAGGGGTCTCTTGAGACTGGGGAAAAGGTGCCGGCCTGGGGGGTTCGGCACCATAATGCCCTGTCTCCCCATCATAGCAGGGGAGGACAGGCGATTACATCCAAGTCATCTATGTCTCTGTCTCTCCTCTGCTCTAGGTCTCCCCACAGGAACCAGGAGCTGGAACAGCTCCACCCGGAGACTCAGCTGAGGGATCTCAGGGCTGCCTCTGTTAAAGGGGAGAAGACCCTCAGCCCCATGGAAACACAGGCAGATCTGGGTTCTCCTGTCCCGCCTGACCTCACTGAGGTCAGGCTAGGGCTCTGAACTCCCCCGGTAGTAACTGCACCTGGGCTGGTGATCCAGAATTTGTGCCAGGTCAGATCTCTAAGAGAAGAGGAAGGACACAGGCTGCCCACCCAGGCCCTCTGGGGACAGAAGACAGTCACAAGACAGAGATGGGAGGGGGTGTCTGTGTTCCGGGAATGAATGGGGGTCTGGCCTCTAACTGTAGGAGGCCCCCGTCCTCCCTCCTGAATCTAGGAGGGGGAAAGGCCCGACAGCCTTACAGGGACAGCCTCCGGCACATGCTGGCCTCCTCCCAAGTTGATGCCAGGGCCTGCAGGGAAGAGGCTCTGACCCCAGGTGACAGGGGGGTGACATGCTTCCATTGTGTGGTTGCCCTCATCCATTTAACGAGTATTTACTGGGCATCTGTGATGTGTCAGGCCCTGGGCTGAGTCCTGGGAATCCACGGAGAACAGGACAGATGTGGGCCCTGGACTCGTGGGGTTTACCCTGTAACAGGGCCACAGGCACTCAGGAAATCCTGGCACTGAGGAGTCATTATAATCGAGAGCAGGGCCAGGAAGGAAAGTGTCTGGTGGTCTGGAGCATATCAGGGGGTCTTAGCTGATTGGTAGTCACATGTGGCACTCCTGAGAAAGTGACCTTTTGGCTGAGACTGGAAGCATGAGTGGACCTTCGCCCCTCGAAAGACAGAGGGTGTGGAGGGACGAGCTGCCCACAGAGGGACCAGTCTCATCAGGCAGATGCCTGCCTGGCCGGAGGGGCTGATGGGGTCCAGTGTGGGGAGCCTGGAGAGCCAGGAGGACTGTGACTGAGTGAGGCTGGGGAGGGTCAGACCCTGCTGGGCTGTGGGCGCGCTGAGGAAGCCTCTAGGCTGCGGAGCCGCTCTGCCGCCCTCTGGTGGACAAGGAGGGAGGTGTAGAAGGCCGAGTCAGGGTGCCAAGCTGCTCTGCATGTTTATTCAACATCAGTCTGTAGACATTTTACACGGATCACATATGTTAATACTCCATTCTCCATCATATTGCGGCTGTGTGAGTCCCAGCCTCTTCCCTCAGTGAAATGTCACTAAGCTCAGATTTCCAGGAATGTATATCAATGTGTGTTGTCTCCAGTAAGTTACACTGAGTGTACCCCTGGGTGGCAGTGGTGTGTGTGGCTAGAATGCTGGGTGGTAGGTCTGTGGGGAAAAGAAGGGAGCTGGGTGTGTCAGCAGGGAAAGGTCTGTGTCAGGGGGGCAGAGGGAGGAAGATGGACAAGTCAACTTTCCTTCTCACTCCCAGGACCTGACGTCATCACAGGGTCCTTGACCCTGGGAACACACAGCACCACACTCCTCTCTGTGTCCCTGGGGCCAGGTGAGGAGGGAGCTGCTTCCCTCCTGTTCATCAGGACCTGGGCCTCCTGGGC
>NW_024424341.1:51986297-52048803 GCF_017311325.1 Ursus maritimus | reverse complement strand
TGTCCCTCTGAGCTGGGTCCCAACCTTGTTTGAGAAAGTCCCAACCAGAAGCCCTTGTGTTCACTGAGCCTGGGTCTGAGACATTCACCTGTTTCCCCTCACAGGCTGGTGACCCTCTCAGGGAGGAGCAGCCTGTCCCCTCCTAGTCTTGGCTTAGGCTGGGTCTGCCCATGTTTCCCTGGGACAAGAAGCCATGGTCACCCTGGGGGTCCAGCTGAGAGTCATGGACTCGGACCCCAGAAGGATGGATGTGGCCTGGCCTCTGGCAGTGTGGATTTGGGCTGGCAGCGCGGGCCAGGTAGGAAGGGAAGTTACTCACAGAGAACATTCAGGGTGAATGGGTCACTACCATCAGCACTCACTGGGTTCCGAGTCTCACACTGATAGGGTCCTGTGTCATTTCTTGTAACACGGTGTATAGTGAGAGTCCTGTTGTCCAGGGACAGCTCCAGCCTGGCGCTGGCCGGGAGGCTCTTACTGTTTACTGACCACAGGTAGCTTGTGCTCTGAGTCTGAGGTTCACAGGTTAATACTACAGAATCCGCATTCTCCACGGGGTCGGAGTTGTTGCTTGTGATGTTGGGTTTGGGTAACTCCTCTGTGCAGACAACAGAAAGAACATTGCCCTGGATGGTACCTGTGATTCCTTCACAAGCATCTTGAATCAGAGTTGACATCTCTCAGCTCTCAGCCAACCCGAGTCCTTCAAAGCATAAGGCAGGTCTGTGTATCTCAAGACAAATGCATGAGGATCTGAGCCTCAGAGAACACAGGTCACCTGCTCTCTGTCCGAGAGCAAGCACAGGCTTTCTTTGGTCAAAGAAGCATCAGGGTTTGGTTGTGGAAGACACAGGACAGGGAGTCAGAGACCACCCTGGAACTCTCCTCGTTCTTCCCTGACCAACTGACCTTCTGACCAACCCAGAGGCCTCACCTGGAAAGTGCAGGTGCTGAGGCCCTTTCTATGGCACAGACATACGCCAGTCAACCTACAGGTGTTGAGGCCTTGCTTTCCGGGGTTGTCGTGGAGATGGGTAATGATGGGCCTTCCCAGAGCTCATAAGCCTGGAGAACACTGGGCAGCATGGCCTAGAATGGGGTATTTGAGTAGAAGTAATACCTGGGGACACCAGGGACAAGCCTGGAGGTCAGTCCACACTCAGGCTACAGGGCCATGAAGTAGGGCAGTTCTTCCCAGGTGTTCCATGGTGACTGACCTGAGACAGTGGTGGAGAAGAGTTAAGACTAGAAATGATCCGGAAAAGAGTAAGGGTGACAGGCAGGGCCTGGCTGGCTTTGGCAGAGAACTCTGCTCTGCTCTTGGTCTTTAAAGTCTCTTTTCCCACTGCAGAGGCCAGTGAGGACCATGCTGGTCTTTCCTGAAATACAAGTGGGTGTTTTCAAATGCAGAAGGGGGGACTGGTGGGAGGTGGGGGTATCTGGCCCTCATGGACCATTTGTAAACACAGTTATGAGATAGAAATTTGAGAAATGAAATGGCTTATATGTGAAAAATCAGTATTAGTACCTGAAAAATCTAAGACTAGTTTCTGAGCAATATCTCCCTAGAGAGCACTATATGTTGTAGACTGCTCCCAGTATGCAGTCCAACCAGGATCACAAGAGAGCAAAGGGTTTGAAATCAGTGACTTCCTGGGTAGAGAAAGACATGTGAGTCCTGCTAAAAAACAGAATTGACTGAGGGAAAGTCTGAGGTGCCTCTGTTATATAAAGGGAGGAATGATACCAAATTAGTAGAAATGGTATGCATTATGTTAGTAAATTTAGGAAAGAAAGTTCCTGCCACCAATTTCTACCAACAGTCAGGCAAAATGGGAAGAAACCCAGTGCTTATATGTGGCTTTCTTTTGACCTCAGGAAACACAAGTTGGATCCAATTTACCCAAATTGGGCAGCATCTAAGTGAAAGGACAGGGACTGGTGGATCTCACCGTGTGAGAGGGTCCCAGCCTATGGTAAAGGTGTCCTCAGGAGCACCCGTGTGTGGGTGTGAAATAGGCAGTGAACCAGTCAGATGGTTCAGGGTCTGGCAGTCCCATCGTTGGGAGGGTCTGGGGGACCACTGGGAAGAACGAGGGCCTCACTAGGACGAGGATGTGAGTCAGGAGTAAAAGGCATGAAATGAGCCCATGAGCTTTTGGGGACGGCAGACCTGCCCCTTCTGCCTTTGACTCTCTGGTGGAGTCAGGTAGTGAGTAGATCAAGGGGTTGCATGTCCCTGTCATGCGGTGTGTTTCATTTAGAGGGAAAGAGCCCTGGATGAGGGCACAGCAAAAGCTCGTTCTCCTGGTGACCCGGGGAAACTGGCTCCTGATAGAGCCCAGCAGAGGCTGCTGCTCTGATTTCTGTGTCCTTTACTGTTGCCTGGGAGGGTGGGCCTGGCCACAGGTGTTAGCGGAAGAATCCAGGGAAGGCTTAAGGGTAAAGGAGGCTGTGCAGAGCAGGGGTAGTCCCAGCTGGAAAGGAGGAGGAGGAGGAAGATAAGGGACATGGAAGGAGCAGAGAGCCAGAAATGTCCCAGGCTGTGAGCAGTGGGGGTTACAACTGACCGCAAAGACTCCAGGCACTAAGAGCCCACAGCTGACCCAGGGGCAGGACCCTCCCATGGCTGAGCAACACCACAGTCGTCAGGAGACTCCTCTCTGGGAGTGGCCTGAGGCGCTGGTGGTCAGAGGGATAGAACATGGTTCTCAGCCCCTAGAGGGACAGGGAACAGGTGTGGCTAGAACCTCCTAGAATTCTTCATCCAGGGACCAGACTCCGAAGAGATTGTGAATCATTCATTGATTCCTTCCCTCCTTCATGAAAGAGCAATTGAGTTGTTGGGCCCTGTGGCGGTTAGGGGTATACAGTCGGAAGGAGAGGGCAGAGTCCTTTCCCTTCCACTGCAGCAGGATGACATCAACACATCAGGAAACAATAAGCGATTCCAAGTCCAATGCAGACAGCTGTGGATTGGCCACCTGAGGGAAGGCCTGGGCATTCCCCGCACTGACTCTGATCACTGATGAAGGTAATTTAGTTCTTGAGTAAAAACATTAATTCTCCATTTGCTCTCACTTCCCAGACCAGAAAATCTGCCTTGAGCTGTGGATCCCTAAGAAGAAAGGTCTGATCCAACAGCTGGTCTCAGGGTCCATAGATGCCTGAAAAGGCTGCCTGGGTGGAGGAGGAGACAGGGCTGTGGCTGCAGACAGACCTTGTAGGATTGTGATCTGCCTGCGTGATTCTGATTCAGTGTCTGCATCGCCCTGTGCCTCTGTTTCCCCTCAATAAAATCAAGTAAATGGTCTCAGGCTTGCCATGTTGTCTGTAATTAACCTTAAATCTTTCACAATTACCTAAGGCTTGGTATAGAGACGCTGCCCAGATAGACATCTGTTACTTGCCTCCATGAGGAATGGCTCCCTGGGCCTGATCCCTGGTGCAGGAGTTGCTGCCAGGAACATCTTCTGTCCTCTGTTCCTCCCTGGGGGCACTGACCTTTCTCTGGGGTCTTCTATCCCCCAGGGCCGTCAGACAATGGCCCAGGGACCTTGCCTATCTCTGCTTTCCACCCAAACTCTCAGGTGAAGGACCAGGCTCTGTCTCCCCGCGGATGTGGCCCTTGGTCCCGAGTCCTGGCTGGTGACCAGCTCAGGAACCTTGGAACTCAGGCAGCCAGGAAATCGTTGCTCCCAGTCAGCCCTGCCAGGAAGCCAAAACCCAAGCCTGGTAGGGACTCCCCAGGGTCACTGGAGGCAGGAGCCCTGAGACAGGGGTCTGGGCAGGGGCCTTCTGCACTGAGCTTCTCTGCGAGGATCCCAGGGGGCCCCTCAGGCCTGGCCCTGACTGAACCCGCAGGATCTTCCTCAGAGTCATGGTCACAGGGAGGAGCCCAAGGGGCTGGACTGAATCTGTCTCCCTCTGCTGAGTTAGTCCTGTCAGATTGGTCCTTCTCTTTGCAGCAGATGTGCTGGGGCTGGAATCCAGGAAAGGAATTCCAATCTTAGGAAGTTTGTCTCCACTGTGTGTGTGTCCCACACTAAATGCTTGAACCCCCACATGGGGCATAATGCTGAGGGGGATGGAGGCCCCGTCCAGGCGGTGAATCCTGTGTGTGTGACGTAGAATTCACCCCACCCAACACCAGAGGTGAGAGAGGAATTACTCACGGAATACACGCAGCTGTCCAGTTACATGTTCAACTTGAGCATTTGTCCTCACGATTTGTAGGGTATAGTATCCTGTGTCATTCAGGGTGACTCTCTGGAACAGCAGGGATCCATTGGGGTATATTGTCTCTCTGCCGCTGTGTGCAGGCCCTGAGGAATTTCCTTGTGTTACTGTATATGATGCAATAAGATGGCTGGGCAGTGAAGTTTCCCCTCTGAACCAGTGACAGCCTAGAAGATCCCCAGGCAGATTGTGGACTCGCAGAAGAACGTCCTTCCCTTCGGTAGCATTGGGCGGCACCGATTCCACAGTGACTTGGGCAGTGGTGGGCGGGTTCCAGAAGGTTAAGAGTGAGACTAGGAGGAAGAGAGGAGATGGATCAGTGTTTGGACCTATGTGTTGGGAGGGAAAGCTGGGGCCCTGGACACGGAGCAGGTCTTAATCCCCCATTGGGAGTGTGTGTGTGTATGAGTGTGCACAGGTATCTGTGTGTGTGTGTGTGTGTGTGTGTGTCTCCTGCTGGTCAAGGTCAGCGACATGACCACACAACTTCAGCGCCTCTGATCTTAATTTTCCCTGTTTCGAACACTCTTCCTCACATGTCTGTCGCTCACTCCCTCCCCGCCCTCAGATACCTCCTCCCACTCAGGGGGTTCTGGGGAGAGACCTGCCCTGACAGCATCCTCTAAAGACCCTCTGTCTTCACGTTCTGACCTTTCCCTGCTCTGTTCCCTTCCTGGTGCTTGTCAGTACCTGATCTCACATTCTGGATGTCTCTGCGTGTCTGTCTCCCCATAGAAGTGAGCTCAGGGAGGACAAGGACTCCTCTAATCTATGCTGTACCCCAGTGGTGGGGCAGGCTGCAAACACCCAGGGCTGCATGAATGTGTCCCCAGTATCCTCTGTGTCTGGCGTTTATCTGTCAGGATCTAAGGTTGGTGGGAAGGGGCAGCCATTAGGGTCCCTGGTTGTTATCATCAGTTTTCCAAATCAAGTGCTAGTGATGAGTAACTTGGGAAACAGCCCTTGGCTCACCACTTCCAGATCATGAGATTTTCCTGTTGCTGAGCTGGCTCCCCTGTCCTCTCTCAGAGCCCTGTCCTCCCCGGGAGACCCCAGCCCACCTCTGTCTCCCATCCTCCTGCTCCCTCCCAGGGATCATCCCTCTCACCTGCCAGCAGGAGCTCCTGCCAGGGTGCTCGTCCTCCTCGGGGAGGGGCCGAGGGGGGCTCCATGGTGCCTGCTGCCCGCTCTGTCCCTGCCTCTGTGAGAAGAGCTTCTGCTCCAGAAACGCTCAGGGGCCCTGCTGTCCCGTTCTCTGCGGGCCTTCCTCTCTCTGTGCTGAGCGGCCTCTGCTGGCAGGAGTTCAGGGCGGGGTCATGTGGGCCGGGGGCGGGGTCTCTGCCAGGTCCCCTCCCCCCACTTCCCTCCTTCCCAACTCCCTTGTCCCCGTCTTCCCCTTTCATTTCTGTCTACATTGCGGTTCCCCGGCAACTGCTGAGGCCTCTCCCTCTTCAGCTGTGATTTCCCACCATATGCGAGGGCGCACACACGCCCTTGTTTGGACAAGCACAAGCCTGTGGCGTTGGGGTCCGGTGACCCCCACAGCTAGGGGCACGGTGCAGGGTTAGCGCCCCCACAGCCCTCTCTCCTCCCCGTGTGGCTTTCCCTTCAGAGCAGGAGGCTGGGGGCTGCCTCAGGAACTCTCATCACAGGGATGTCACCCCCACTGTGCGCTGGAGTCACCTGTGGAACTTTATCAAGACTGTGAATGCCCAGGTGACACCTAGAAATGCTACTTCAGCAGATGCCTGGCCAGGCTGAGACCCCATGATGTGGGGGTGGGGCCGCCTCTCCCTCTCCTGTGCCCACGGAGGGTCTGCAGATCCTGTGAAAATGCAGATTCTGACTCAGCAGGTGTAGTGTGGACCCGAGTGGGCCTCTAACAAGCTCCCAGGTGATGCTGGTCATCCCGGCCCGGGGAGCACACTGTGAATAGCCAGACTGAGGGGGACCCGGTTCCCTTAGAGGATGACCCTTCTCCCTACTCCCAGTTGGCCTCTGCTGTGTCCTGGCCTTGAGCCTGTGGACATCACACACAAAGCCCCAGGGTCCCCCAAATCCAGGGGATTATTCCAGAGAAGCCCAGCTGGGCACCGGTCTCCCCAGTGTTCTCACAGGCTCTGGGGGGTTGGATTGACTCCCCTCAGCAAGGTCCCAGAGATGACTCGGGGGGTGAGAAAGGGGCAGGCTGGGTGACTGGTGAGGGGACCTAGTGTCCATCCCTGGGTGTCCCCAGTCTGGCCTCTGCTTCCAGGGACAGAGACCCAGGACCAGGTATGTCAAGGGCTCAGTTCCCAGGTGGGAAGGGGGTTTCCTGCATGTCCCAGGAAGAGAAGAGATGGTAGGAGGTCGGGTGGCTGGGGCTCCCAGGAAGGTTTTGAGGAGACCCTCCATCTCTGTGTTTGTTGGCTGAACTGTGGCCCAGAGACTGTCCATGTGCTCCTGAGCATCCTGGGCAGCCCGTTTCCTCTGCCTGGGGGATTTCCCTGTGGTCACCCTGCCTCCCCTGGGGGTGGTGCCAGGGAGGGAATGGGGAGCTTCGCAGGGACCCCGACAGATCAGGATTCTCCTAGGGCCCTAGAAGGAGAGGGCAGGACAGAACACGCATGTGGGAGGGACCCAGAAGGTCTGCTGGAAAAAGGGATGGAAACCAGGCTCCCCCTCCACCTCCTTAGCCAAAGCCAGCTTCAGGGTTTTATGTCCTGTGTGTTGGCTGCATGTCCCTATGTCGCCCCCTGGAGGCGATGCTGAGGGGCTGCCCAGGAATGCTGACGAGACTCCAAAGGTCTGAGGGGCCCTGAGCCCTGGGCAGAGGTGAGGGACTGGTCAGCCCAGGACCTGGTCCCTGTGGGTCCCAGATCACCTGACTCCATCCTAGGACAGCATGAGCCCAGGGAGAGGACAGGCACTGTTTGGAAGATTCCTGATCCTCTGTCAGGAGAATTGTCCACCCAGAAGGATGTGCTCCCTCAGCAGGAGCTCTCTGTCCTCGAGATTTCAAGAAATGACCTAGCAGGGGTCTCTTGAGCTTTGGGGAAAAGGCGCCAGACTGGCGGCCTGGGCACCATAATGCCCTGTCTCCCAATCACGTTTCAGGGGAGGGGGCGTTACATCAAAGTCATCTGTGTCCCTGTCTCCTCTGCTCTAGGTCTCCCCACAGGAACCAGGATCTGGGGCAGCTCCACCCGGAGACTCATTTGAGGGATCCCAGGGCGACCTCTGTTAAAGGGAGGAGACCCTCAGCCCTGGGGAAACACAGGCAGATCAGGGTTCTCCTGTCCCGTCTGCTTGGGAAGTTCTTCTCATTCCCCAACATTCCTTGGGCTGCTGAGAAGTCTTCAGGGAGACATAGCAGGTGTCCCCACAATCCAGGGGACTTCAGGATGAAGACTTGCCTCCTGATGTCTTTGGAGGGCAGGGCAGGGCTCTGAGCTCCCCTGGTTGTAACTGCACCTGGGCTGGTGATCCAGAATTTGTGCCAGGTCCGATCTCTGAGAGAAGAGGAAGGACACAGGCTGCCCACCCAGACCCTCCAGGGAGAAAAGTCAGTCACAAGACAGAGATGGGAGGGGGTGTCTGTGTTCTGGGAATGAATGGGTGTCTGACCTCTAACTGTGTAGGACGCCCCTGTCCTCCCTCCTGAATCTAGGAGGGGTAAAGTCCTGACAGCCTTACAGGGACAGCCTTGGGCACGTGCTGGCCTCCTCTCATGCTGATGCCATTGCCCTGGGTCTGCAGGAAGAGGCTCTGACCCCAGGGTGACATGCTTGCATTGTATGGTTGCCCTCATACATTTAACGTGTATTTACTGGGCATCTGTGTTGTGTCAGGCCCTGGGCTGGGTCCTGGGAATCCAGAGAGAATAGGACAGATGGGGGCCTTAGACTCGTGGGGTTTACCCTGTAACGGCCACAGGCACTCAGGAAATCATGGCACTGAGGAGTCATAATCAAGAGCAGGGCTAGGAAGAGAAATTGTCTGGTGTGTCTGGAGCATGTCAGGGGGTCTCAGCTGATGGGGGGGTCACATGGAGCCCTTCTGAGAAAGTGACCTTATGGTGAGTGGACCTTCGCCCCTCGAAGGACAGAGGGTGTGGAGGGACGAGCTTTCCACAGAGGGACCAGTCTCAGCGGCAGACGCCTGGCTGGCCAGAGGGATTAACGGGGTCTAGTGTGGGGAGCCTGGAGAGCCAGAAGGACTGTGACTGAGCGATGCTGGGGAGGGTCAGACCCTGCTGGGCTGTGGGCGCGCTGAGGCCTCCAGGCTGCGGAGCTGCTCTGCCGCCCTCTGGTGGACAAGGGGGGAGGTGTAGAAAGCAGAGTCAGGGTGCCAGGCTGCTCTGCATGTTTATGCAACATCAGTCTGTAGACATTTTACACGGATCACATATGTTAATACTCCATACTCCATCATATTCCGGCTGTGTGAGTCCCAGCCTCTTCCCTCAGTGAAATGTCACCAAGCTCAGATTTCCAGGAATGTATATCAATGTGTGTTGTCTCCAGTAAGTTACACTGCGTGTACCCCTGGGTGGCAGTGGTGTGTGTGGCTGGAATGGTGGGTGGTGGGTCTGTGGGGAGAAGAAGGAGAAGCAGGGAGCTGGGTGTGTCAGGAGGGAAAGGTCTGTGTCAGGGGGGCAGAGGGAGGAAGATGGACAAGTCAACTTTCCTTCTCACTCCCAGGACCTGGCGTCATCACAGGGTCCTTGACCCTGGGAACACACAGCACCACACTCTTCTCTGTGTCCCTGGGGCCAGGTGAGGAGGGAGCTGCTTCCCTCCTGTTCATCAGGACCTGAGCCTCCTGGGCCTCACAATGCTGAGATGGCCTCGAACTCTCAGTCTCACCCAGCACCTAGGAGGACCCCCACACTGAGGCCTGTGTTCCTCCTCTCCCCTCCCCACCCCTGGGGTTTCTGTCCTGCACCTTCTCTCTGGGCTTCTGTGGCTAACCTCGGCCAGGCGCCCCGCCTGCTTCTGCTCCAGGCAGCTGCTCCTGTGTCGCTGGCCCCTCACAACCTCTGGGCCCACTGGCTGTCATTTGTGAGGGAAGAGAGGTGAAGCTGAGATCGGCGTTCTCCCAGGTGCTGCACTTTCTGGACGCCCTGGAGTGATGTGCCGATGGAATCATTACTGTATCTCTTGGTTGAAATATTCCTCCCTGTGGAACTAACACTTCTAGGTCAGCAGCGAATAATGTCACAGGGAAACAGACATTTTGCTAGTGGATCACGAGAGGTATAGTGAGTGGTGTCACTCCTGTTTCCCCTCCTTGATTCCTAGACGTGAGAATGCCAGCTGTGGGAGGAACAGCACAGGCTGGACACAGACTCAGAGCATGTAGAACCTCCTGGAGTTGCTCCCCCCACCCTAGCTGGTGCTGTCACCGAGTGTCCGAAAGGCCAGTCCCACTCTTCTCTCAGCTGCTTCGGGATTGTACGATGAGTGAGCACACACATTGCTGCATTTCATTTGCTCAGAAGAGAGTCCCTTGATCAGAAGCAGGCTGTGTGGAACACTGTGACAGTCGATAAGGCATTCTACGAATCCGTGGATGGTCGTTTCATCAGGAGCTTGGTGTGTAGGGAAGGCAAATCTGTACCCAGAGTGAGTGCCCATCCAGTGAGAACAAAACAGTGCTCCCTCCATGGTGGAAATGGTCCAGTGTCATCAACCTGCCAGCAGGCAGCTGTCTTGTCACCCTGGGGAATGGGGCCATACGAGGGGCCCAGCGTTGGTCCTTGAGCTGGCAGATGGAGCACTCAGAGGTGGCCATAGCTAGGTTGGCCTTGGTGAGCGGAAGTTCATATCGTTGAGCCCATGCATAACCCCCCCCACACCATGGCCACTTTGTTATGAACCCCCCGGGCAATGACAGATTGGCTAGGGAAAGAGGCTGACTGATTGATAGCCACAGAACAGGCCACCCATCCACTTAAGTATTAAAATCCTCCCAGGGGCGCCTGGGTGGCGCAGTCATTAAGCGTCTGCCTTCGGCTCAGGGCGTGATCCCAGGGTCCTGGGATGAAGCCCCGCATCGGGCTCCCTGCTCCGCTGGGAGCCTGCTTCTTCCTCTCCCGCTTCCCCTGCTTGTGTTCCCTCTCTCGCTGTCTCTCTCTCTGTCAAATAAATAAATAAATAAAATCTTTAAAAAATAAAATAAAGTCCTCCCATGCTGACCTGCATGGTGAGAGTTCAGAAAGGTCACCGATTTTCCAACCATGTTCCTTCCAAGTCCCAGACCATCGAGCCAGATCATCGGCCACAGCCCATGAGTCGGTATACAACCGCACATCAGGCCATTTTGCCTTCCAAGGACAATGAACAACAGGGTGCACTGCTCTGCCTGAAGCTCTGCCCAGCGAGAGAATTTTCCTTCACCCCTGCCCATTAGGAATGTTCCAGAAAGGGGCTGTCATGCTGCAGCTGTCCACTTTCAAGTGGTGTCTGCCTGGCATGCAGAACCATCTTAAACTAGGCCTGAGGTTTCTCTTCCTCCATCAACTGATCGTAGATGACTCACCGTGAGGCCACAGGTGGGGCTGGGAGAGAGAAGGCAGTGTCACAGGAGTGGGGAGCATGGGCATTTGGGCCACTTCTTTTCGTACCCCGTGTGACTTCAGGGCCTGGCCAAGCTTGATCATCTCATTTCCCACCTCCATTTGATGAGGGAGTGCTGCTGTGTGTGCTTGGCTTTATGGCCTCCTGTGTCAGATGGCACCCAGTCCACGATGGAATTAGTGTCAGTGCAGAACTTTTGTCCAGTAACCTCCAAAGGGCTTGGGTATATTTCCTTCGCCCCAGTGCATAGGCCGCTCGGGTCACATGGTAATGGGGTGGCCCGTGGTTAAGCATTTAGTCTCTACTGAGGTCCGGTGGCAAACCAAAAGCTGTTTCTCAAGAGGAGAGCAGTTAGCAAGAGGATAGCAGGATTTTGCTTCCCATTCCTAAGGGCCCGCACTGTCATTCACCTCTGTGGGCCTACCAAGGGCTCCAGACACTAAATGCGGAACACGTTGCCTCGAAATCCAAAGAAGCTCACTCGGTGTTGCGGTTTGCTTTTGGGTGGTACGAAGGGCGGGAGGCAGCAAGTGATCCTTCACTTTAGAAGAGGTAGATCGATGTGGCTCTCACCTCTGGGCCCCTAGAAATGTCACTGAGGTAGAAGGCCCCTGAATTTTTGTTCAATTTATTTCCAGTGTTCTGGCACGGAAATGTCTTACCCGGAAGTCCAAAGTCGGGGCTACTTCTTGCTCACTGGGTCCAATCAGCATAATGCCATCAGTGCAATGGGCCAGAGTGGTATCTTGTGAGAGGGAAAGGCAATCAAGATCCCTGTGAACTAAATTATGATGCAGGGCTGGGGAGTGAATGCGCTCCTGGGATAGGACAGGGCAGGTGCACCGCTGGCCTTGCAGGCTGGAAGCAAGCTGACTCCAGTGGGTCTTTACTAACAGGTATGGAGGAAGAAGTGTTTGCCAGGTGGATAGCTTCATACAGGCACCGTGGGAGGTGGTAATTTGCTCAAGCAAGGAAACCACATCTGGTACAACACATACAGGCTGCAATTTCAGTCACCACCTGGTTAAGCTTGGGATAATCCATCATCATTCTCCAAGACCCCTCTGTCCTTCAAGTCCTTGATGCTGCACTAATCCCTGCAGTCCCTCCAGGAATGTGGTATTGCTTTCTGCTTACCATCTTCTATCTTCCTAAGTAGAGGCAGTTCTAGTGCCTTCCACTTGGCCTTTCCCACCATAATTGTCCTCACTCCTCAGGGTGGGGAACAAATGCGGGGTTCTGCTAGCTATTGAGTGTGACTATTCCAATTATGCCAAACATGGGAAATAACCACAGGATTAGTTCAGGGATACTGCCTGCCCCCCCCCTGGCCCCGCCCTGCTCAGGCCTACTGTGAGATGGACCTGAGCTCAGACTCCATTGACTGCCTGAGCTCCATGCGCTCTTCCTCTGATTGGTGGGCCACTGTGACATTTGGGTCCTCAGTTTAGAGCCTGTGTCTAGTGGAGCCCCAAAGAGCTATTTGCTTTTCCTCAGTGACCATCAACTTGGTTAAAAGGCCACGGCCCCCTCTGAGGAAGGCTGGAGAATGGTTAATAGTGTAAATTTTTAGCAGCATACTGGGGTCTTTCCTCAAGGGGACCTGGCCCCTCCTTTATTCAAGGGGTTCTGGCTCTTTAAACTGGCTCAAGTCTGGGAATTGACTGGGGCCATAATACTCAGTTTTTATGATTCAACGTAGAGTTTTGTTCACTAGACCTAGAACTCTTCTGCTTATACAGACCAAGTAAGAATTTAGTAGCTTCCCATCTATCTCATTTCTAGGAACACCATGATCAACTAGCCAATGTCATTGTCATTGGTCGCTGTGAATTGGACTATTCTGATGGCTGCTTTGAGTCTGCTGTCCATTATGGTGACCATGGCCCAACTCTCTTTTGGTGATTAAGCGTGGCCTCTTGGCCCTGCTGCCTCAGGATCTAATTACCCGCATTGCATTTAGGTTTCCCATTCAGTGGCAGCAGCTCTCACTGTAATTTCTGACCTACAGAGAAGAGACATCACAGAGCTCTTCGGGTGTGCCGGGGCTCCCTTATAAACTCATACCTCACAGTCATGAAAGAGAAATGTGTGTGTACTCTGGACTCTCCCAGGGTGGACAAGCCGGTCTTAAATGATAAGTCCTCGCCACATTCCAATCTCCCTTAGCCTTCGGATCCCTTCCTCTGTCTCTGAGTCTCAGAGCTATTCTCTGATGCAGAGAACTCATGGGTCTGTCAGGATAAACAGATACAGATGCAAAACTGAGCAGTGACCTGGTGAGCTGAGTGGGGGAAGATTTGGAGACATTTTTCTCAGAGAGGTGTCCCAGTCCATGGAACCCCAGGGAAGGGAGAGAATATTCCACACAGAGTCTCAGAGTCTCCTGAGGTGGCTGAGGGGTGTGAGCCAGGTAAGGAAATAACCATGGACATGCACTCTCTGGTCAGGCCTGACAGGGTCAGTCTGGAGGGTCTCCTCTCTTGGGGTGTCTGTGTTCTGTGCTTTGGCGGGAGTGTGAAATACTTCATGATGAGGCTTTTGATTTGAAGGGAACTCAGGCCCAAGTGACTGAAAAACCAATGCAAGGAGGTAGGGGATGGAGGATGTGGGTGTCCTTGGAGCCTTATTCCCAGAAGCTCCCTGGGCTCACATGACAGAATTAGGGGAAGTTCTGGATATCTGGGGTTGCCTTGGTCGAAGGCCTATTGAAAAGTCATCCTCTTTAGCTGAGGGCAAGAGAATGTCATAGAATGGGGGATGAGGGATAAGGATGGGAAGGGAGACTCATCTGCAGATTAGGGGAGGCCCTCTGTCTCCCCCCAAGCAGAGGAGGGGCCTTACCTGAAGGGCTCCATCACCCCACTGGTTTCTGGAAGCAGAAGATATCCAAGGCTTCTGGGTCAGAGTCAGCTCACCCTGGGCCCCAGTTATGATGCCCATGATGGCTCCAGCAGGGAGAAAGGTGCTGAGGTTCCTGAAGTGGGTTCATCTGCAGGGAAGAATGAGGAGAATGAAGTCTATGGTGTTTGCACTAATAGGAGACTCCCCCCTACTTCATTCAAGCAGGATGCATGTCTCCCCAGCATAGCTCTCCCTGGGAGGTGCAACTGGGACATGATGTCACTTCTCCTGGGCACGGGATCTTCTTTCCACCAAAAGCATGTCTATCATTTTATCTAGGGAAGGTGGTCATTCTCCTCCCAAAACCTTGACTCCATCCATGCTCAGGGTACTTGAGGACATTTGTGGGTCAAGTGAGTCCAGCAGTTCGTGTGTGTGTGTGTGTGTGTGAGAGAGAGAGAGAGAGAGAGAGAGAGAGAGAGAGAGAGAGAAAGAGAGACAAAGACAGAGACAGAGAGAGAAAAGACAGAAAGAGAGAGAGAGAGAAACATGTTTCTCCAGAAGATATGTCAGACAGATACTGCATGATATCACCCTTTTCCAAAGCCATGTTATCACACTGTGTACTTTAGAGCCTTACTGCAGGGGTGGCCCAGCCAGGACACTTCAGTCCATGCTTGGACTTGAGGACATTTGTCGATCGAGTGAGTCCGTGTGTGTGTGTGTGTGAGAGAGAGAGAGAGAGAGAGAGAGAGAGGGAGAGAAAGAGAGACAGACAGGTACCTTCATGTGTCCTGATGTTGCCCTGTGGTGGACATAAGGGGATTTGTACCCTCTGTCAGGCTTAGCACCAGGCACCTGACCAGGGTTCAGATCAGTGCCCTGGATGTTGACCCCTGAGCAGAGATGGGCTCTCACCTCTTGCCTGCAGGGACAGCCAGTGTAGGACTCCAGCCACCCCGGGTCTATCCTGTGGCATAGTAGAACTCTGATAGGACAGTCCCCTAGCCCCACGCTTTAAAATGGTTAAAATGGTGAATTTTAGGTTATGTGAATTTTATCTCAAAACAAACAAAAAACTTAGGAAAGAAACCTGCATATTACCTTGTATAAAGCTGGCACCAGCACACGACAGCGAGTGTGTGTGAATGTCTGTTTCTTCATATGCTCGGCATGCCCATAGTGATTATGTGAGAGTAGAAGCGGGTGTCCCCCTATTTATCCATCTTTCTTCCCTTATTCATTCTCTGAACACTGATTGCCATTTTCCTGTGATGGGCCATTGAGAAATACAAGGCTCGTCCTGTCTCTGTCTTGGGAACTCAAGGATCCGTAGGACACATGATGTGAGCATAGGTAGCTACCCCCAAATGTGTTAGCACAGCACAAAGGAGCAGCGTCAGAGGTGGGAATTCAGAGGGAGTTTATTGTGTCCACCTGTAGAGGTGGGGATGACCTTGTGGCAAGATGGCCAATGAGGTTGGCTGTAAGGAAGGAACAGATTCATAAAGAAAGGGGGAGGGGACACCCCAGGCAGGGACTGTGTGGGCAAATACAGAGAGGCAGGAGCATTCTTGGTGGACCAAGAATGGTAAGGGGCCAGTATGTGTGCAGATGGGATGACATGGGGGAAAGTGAGACAAAATGGAAGCTTATCTGAAGAGTTGGTGTTTTTTTCTGGGTCTTTCCACAAGAGCCTGAGCTGAAGAGGACAGAAAGGCTCAGCACACTGGGAGAGGGGGCTGAGAGAAGATATACCCGCGATGTGTCTGCTTCCTTGCTCGAATCAGTAGGCCCCATTTTCTGTCTTCCTGTGTCCCAACCTGCACTTGCAAAGGGAAAAAGGCTGGGAGCTGTCCGTGGTCCCTTCGTCCCTGGGGCAGTGTGAGGCCAGCCAAGCACTGTTCTTTTTTTTTCCCCCAAGCACTGTTCTGTCTCGGGACTCTTGTGAATCTCATTCTTTCCTCTTGATATTGTCCCCATCACTCCCCCCACCACAATTCCTCTCTCCCAGGAGAATAGGGATGGGGAAGGGGCAAAGGGGATAATTTAGACATAATATTTTCCCATGTGCCCAAAAAAGAACAGAGTTTGAGGGGAATTTCTGCTAACAGAAAATCCCCACAAGCAGAAAAACAACAAACGAAAGGAAGAGCCCTCTTTATTCAGATCCTTGCCAGGTGATCCACAGTGGGTCACAGACCTGTTAAAGATTTAGAAGTTTTTTCTCGACGGGGGATGGCACTGCCTCCCACTCAGAACATTTGGGAATGTGTGTTGGGGACGGTATGTTAGTTCCATCAGTGACTTGACAGGCCTTCTGGAAATTAGGGAGTGGGGACAAGAGGTAATAAATATGCCAGTATCTCCTCAAGAGAAGTGAATCAATTGACTTTCTTTTTCTTATCTTTTTTTAAAGATTTTATCTATTTATTTGAGAGAGAGAGAGAGAGCACAAGTGGGGAGAGGGGCAGAGGGAGAAGGAGAAGCAGACTCCCCACTGAGCAAGGAGCCCAACTCTGGCTGATCCCAGGACCCTGAGATCATGACCTAAGCCGAAGGCAGACGATTAACCAACTAAGTCACCCAGGGGCCCCTCTTTTCTTTCTTTCTTTTTCTTTTCTTTCTTTCTTTCTTTTTCTTTTCTTTTCTTTTTTCTTTTTTTTTTTTTTTGCATTAAGAAATGTGTGTTTAGAGAGGAAAAAATAGAACAGCTAGTAAAATGTCAAAACCACCAACAACCCCAAGGGATAAGAGATTCTTAATCATAGGAAACAAACTGAGAGTTGCTGGAGGGGAGGGAGGTGGGGGGATGGGGTAACTGGGTGATGGACATTAAGGAGGGCATGTGATTTAATGAGCACTAGGTGTTATATAAGACTTATGGGGGGCGCCTGGGGGGCGCAGTCGTTAAGCGTCTGCCTTCGGCTCAGGGCGTGATCCCAGCGATCTGGGATTGAGCCCCACATCAGGCTCCTCCGCTAAGAGCCTGCTTCTTCCTCTCCCACTCCCCCTGCTTGTGTTCCCTCTCTCGCTGGCTATCTCTGTCAAATAAATAAAATCTTAAAAAAAAAAAAAAGACTTATGGATCGCTGACCTCGACCCCGAAACCAATAATACATTATATGTTAATTAACTGAATTTAAATTTTAAAATATTTTAAAAAATAAAAAAATAAGATATGTGCTTTTATTTTAATTTTTAAAATTTTAACTCCAGTTAGTTAATATACAGAATAATATTAGTTTCAGGTGTATAATACAGTGAGTCAACACTTCCATCACCCGGTGCTCATCACAAGTGCACTCCTTAATCCCCATCACCTATTTCACCCATCCCCCCTCATCTCCCTTCGGGTAACCAGCAGTGTGGTCTCTATAGCTAAGAGTCTGTTTCTTCATTTCTCTCGCTCTCTCTTTTCCTTTCCTCACTTGTTTTGTTTCTTAAATTCCACATATAAGTGAAATCATATGGTATTTGTTTTTTTCTGACTTATTTTGCTTAGCATTATACCCTTTGGCTCCATCCATGTTAGTACAAATGGCAAGATTTCATTCTTTTTTATGGCTGAATAACATTCCATTATATGTATATATACATATATATATGTGTATATATATGTATATGTATATATGTATATGTATATATACATATGTATATATGTATATGTATGTATATGTATATATGTGTGTGTGTGTATATATATATATATATATATATATATCACGTCTTTATCTGTTCATCTATTGATGGACCCTCGGCCTGCTTCCATATCTTGACTATTGTAAATAATGCTGCTATAAACATAGGGGTGCATGTATCTCTTTGAATTAGTGCTTTCATATTCTTTGAGTAAATACCCAGTAGTGGAATTACTGAACATGTGGTATTTCTATTTTTAATTCGTTGAGGAGCTTCCATACTGTCTTCCACAGCGGCTACAACAGTGCATGAGGGTCCCTTTTTCTCCACATCCTTGCCAACACTTGTTGTTTCTTGTGTTTTTGACTTTAGCCATTCTGACAGGTGAGGCTGAGGCCATTCCTCACAGGTGAGGTGATATCTCACTGTGGTTTTTAACTGTGTTTTCTTGATGATGAGTGATATTGAACATTTTTTCATGTATCTGTTGGCCATCTGTATGCCTTCTTTGGAGAAATGTGTTCGTGTGTTTTTGCTCCTCTTCTAGCAGGAACACTCCACAGAAGGCACTCACACTCCTCCTTGAGTTCATGTTGACCTTTTCCACTTGAAACAAATCCAAGTTTTTTTCTGCCAGAACCCCAGCCCTCAAATACTCTTTAGATTTGCCCAGCGTGAAGCTCCTTGAACAGACATCTGGGTCCCCGGGGAGGAATTTCACATTGGAGGATTGTGAGGGGATGGACTGGTGACCCAGAAGCAGCCCCAAGGCCCAGCATGGGAAGGGGATGGTTCCACACATAGTGAGCAGCTTAGGCCGGACGTGCGGGAACACGATGCCCCCACTCTCTGTGTTGGCACTGTGGGGAATGACTGTAAGTCCATGACCCCGAAGGACTGGATCATTCTTCTAAGTGTCCCTGCCCTCCCTGTAGTAGAATTATACACCCATACCCTTTGTCTGCAACCTTGCAGTTCTTCACACTGGGAGAGGAGCGTGTCCCCCCCCAATTTCCTCATTCATCTCGAGCTTGCTCTATGCTTGCTGAGGCTAATGGACTGCAGGAGGAGAGATTTGGGCCAGTTCGGAGACAGACCATAGAGGGCCCGGCACGTTGTCCTCACTGTCTCCACATCGGCTACAGGAAGATTGTCTGCTGGTGGCCCCCTTTCCTCTGGTGCGTTTAGGGAACCTGCTACACGTCACAGGCCATCTGCATTCTGAGGCTGGAGCTGTGGGTCTGGTTCTCTGGTCCAGGGGAGCTGCCCTCACTCAGGCCCAGCTGTCTTCAGGATGCTCTGACCCCAGCAGGGCTTCTGCTCACCAGCCCTGCCTGTGGCTCTGCCCCCGGGTATGGCCCAGGGAGAGCATCTGGAACTGGGCTGAAGCCCAGGGGCTTGGAGTACAGGTGGTGAACCCAGACAGCCTTGCCCCACTCCTGACAAAATTGATGTTTTTAGGGTTCCTCCACTAAGCTGGTGCTTGCTGCAGGTTATAGCGGCCTTCATCAGGCCAAGGAGCTCCCCTCTTGGAATAGTTTGCCACTGGTTTCCCTATTGCCCCAATCTGAATGCGTGTGGAACCTGATCAAAGGCCACTTTGCTTCTCTTCTCGCCGTTAGCAATGATTTTCGAGTTAATGTGCTCATGTGGTAAAAGGTGGTGGTTGATTTTGAATGCTAAATTGACCTTGCATTTTGGGCAAGAAATTCAGCGTGGTTATTCCTGATTCATTTTGGTAGCCTTTCATTTGGGGATTTTTTTATTTCTGGTCATGAGAAAGGCCTACACCTTTACTTCCTCATTCTTTCCTGGTCTGGTTTCGTCATGAAGATTATACTGCCCCATAAAATGAATTTGTGAGTGTTCCTTGTTTGTCCCGTTCTCTGGAAGAATTGTTGAAGGTTGGAAAAAGCTGGTCTTTGATAGTTTTGTGGGTGTTGCTTTTTTGTGTGACCCGAAGAGATTTTTTACTTCTTTTTTTTGTTAAGTAACATGAACATTGCAATAAATTTCTGCATAGGTGTGTGCATATGAAACCATTGCCCAGCTCAAAGTAGAGAAAGTTCCCCACACCAGGAAATGCTCTCATGTCCCTTCCTGCCATTAGGATCCCCACCACCACCTCCATTCTGACCTCTCCCACCAGAGACTGGTTTTGTCTCTTTGGGAACTTTACACAAGTAGAATCAATTTGTCCCCTTCTGCATGTGGCTGCTCTCCGTCAAGTTGGTGTTGTGGGATTTATCCATGTTGTTGTGTAGCCCCAATTCACTCCTTTTTCATGTTGCTTAATATTCTTAATATTCTTTTGTTTGAGTACACCACGATATTTGCCCATCGGATTGTTGGGCATTTGGGTTGCTCTACTCTTTGGCTCTTCTGAATAATACTGATATGAATATTCTTATGCATGTGTGTTGTGGTGTGTCTAACTCATTTCCTTGGGGGCAGATACGATGGTATTTGCTGGAACATCTTCTAAAATACATAGAAATTTTGGATTCTCCTGCTAAATAGTTGAACAAATCTTTAGCCCCACCAGCAGTGTTGACCCGTTCTGATGTTCCAACTCTTGGTATTGTCAGTCCTTTTAATTTCAGCTGTTCTCGTGTGGCTGGCATAATAGTTCATAATGGTTCTACCGTGTGCTTCCTGAATAAACAATAAAGCAAATGCAGCTTTTCATATGCTTGTTGGCTGTTTTCACATGTTCTACTGTTCAGTGTCTCTTAGAGTTATTAGCCATCTTAAAAAATTGGATTGTCAGTCTTTTTCTTATTGCTTTTGGAGGATTTTGTAATGCACTTTGTACATGGCTTCTTCATCACACACATACACACACACACACACACACACACAGACGTAACTTGTACATGTATGAAAGAGAGAGGGAAAGAGAACTGGGTGTCTTTTGAAGACCAGAAATTCTTTTTTTTTTTTTAAGATTTTATTTATTTATGTGACAGAGAGACAGGCAGCGAGAGAGGGAACACAGCAGGGGGAGTGGGAGAGGAAGAAGCAGGCTCCCAGCCGAGGAGCCCGATGTGGGACTCAAATCCGGAACGCCGGGATCACGCCCTGAGCCGAAGGCGGACGCTTAACGACTGCGCTACCCAGGAGCCCCTGAAGACCAGAAAATCTGATTTTAATAAATTTTAATCAGTTTCTAAAAGATTATATGCTGTGAGTTAGGGTTCCTATTTTTTTTCTTCCATAAAGATATTCATTTTTTTAAACATTTTATTTATTTATTTCTCAGAGAGAGAAAGAGGAGTGAGAGAGCACAAGCAGGGGGAGTGGCAGGCAGAGGGAGAAGCAGGCTCCCCACTGAGCAAGGAGCCCGACGTGGGGGCTCAATCCCAGGACCCTGGAATCACGACCTGAGACGAAAGCAGATGCTTAACCAACTGAGCCACCCAGGCGCCCCCCCTTCATATGCATTTTAAAGCCATCTGTGTTTTCTGTGAGTGTGCATGCACATAATGTGTGTGTGCACAAGTGTGTATGTGTGTGTGTAAAAATATTTTAAGTATTAACTAAATGTCCTTTAATAGTTATAGTACAGGTCAGATTTCCTATTTCTTCGTGAGTTAGTTTATGTTATTTCTAATTTTTAGAATGTTGTCAATTTTGCCTAAATTGTGAGTTCATGGCCATGAAGAGTTTTTAGACTCTCCATCTCTGCTGGAGCTTTAGCGGGGCCACTATTTCCCACAGCTAATGTAGCTTATTTGTGCTTCCTCTGTTGTTTTGCTGATGAATTTTTCCAGAGGTGTTAAAAATCTATAAGCCTTTTGAAGAAAGGAGTTTTGAGGTGTGTGGATCTTCTTGATTCTGTATTTGTCTTGTAGTTTATTACTCTTTCCTCTTAAGTTTATGGCCATTTTCCTCCTTCCCTTTGTTGTTCCCCAGCTTCTTTAGCAGGAAGATGAACTCATTTGTAATCAACCTTTTCCAGTATCAGCATTTATGGTAATGAATTCCCTTGGGAACACCACTTTAGCTATATCCCATAAGTTTTGCTAGAAGTCTATTTTTAACCAAATATTTAAAACATCCAGGCAGAGCCGTGTGTCTCCCATGCACAGAGGAACAACCCCCTGGGCCCAGCCTCTATCCAGGGTGCGCTGCCCCTGCAGGGTCTGAGCCCCCAGGGTCTCCAGGGCAACTAGGAGAGGACCCTTGGCAGATGGACATGTGGCAGTAGCCATGGCAACCCAGGGTCAGCACCCCCTGTAAAATATGGGGGAGCCAGAGCCCCAGTCCCCCTTTCCCAGTCCTGGAGATAAGAAATGTTTTCTGATGTGTCTCTCAGACACATGTCCAAGGGACTTGGCTCCTCCAAATTTACACCCTAAGGGGTCCAGCCATGCCAGGGATGGAGAAGGACATAGAGAGTGACCTGAGCAGGGCAGGCTGGGCAAAGGTGCCTCCTCTTGGACAGTGTCCCCAGGATGTGCCTTTGGGAGAGAGAACCTGCAGGGCCCAGATGGACCCCATGTAGCCCCTTTCCCCCCAACCTCCCTCTCCCCTTTCTTTGATCCTGTGTACTCCCTGGACTCAGGTCTTATCCTCAGGCTTCTCTGGAGACACTGAGGTGACAATGTTGTGGAGAGAAGGGATGGAGCTTTTTTTTTTCCCATTTCCATATATAATAGCATCAAAAAAGAATAAAATGCTTAAAAATAAACTTAACCAAGGGGCGCCTGGGTGGCGCAGTCGTTAAGCGTCTGCCTTCGGCTCAGGGCGTGATCCCGGCGTTATGGGATCTAGCCCCACATCAGGCTCCTCCGCTATGAGCCTACTTCTTCCTCTCCCACTCCCCCTGCTTGTGTTCCCTCTCTCGCTGGCTGTCTCTCTCTCTGTCAAATAAATAAAAATAAAAATCTTTAAAAAAAAAAATAAAAAAAAATAAACTTAACCAAGGAGGTGAAAGATGTATACACTGAAAGCTACCAGATGTTTGGAAAGAAATTAAAGAAGACACAAATAAGTAGAAAGACATCCATGTTCATGGATTGAAAAGGTTAATATTAAGATGTCAATGTTACCCCAAAATATATACATATTTGATATAATCCCTATGAAAAATGCCAGTGACTTTTTTAAATAGGAAAATCCATCCTAAAATTCATATGGAATCCCAAATAGTGAAGACAGTCTTTAAAAGAACAAAATTGGAGGTCTCATGCTTCCTGATTTCAAAACTTAGACAGGGCTAAAGGAATCAAAATAGCATGGTGCTGGCATAAAGACAGACATACAGACACCATGGAATACAACAGAAAGCCCAGATGAGAAGCCCCAATTATCTGATGAAATGATTTTAGACAAGAGTGCCAAGACCATTTAATGGAGAAAGGACCGTCTTTTCAACAAATGGTGTTGGAAAACCGGATATCCAGGTGCAAAAGAGTGAGTGAAGTTGGACCCCCTGAAGGCGGTGCCTTACACCACCTACAGAAATTAACTCAGAGTGGATCAAATCCTCAAGGTAAGACCTAGAACTATAAGACTCTTGAAAGAAAATATAGGGAGAAGGCTTCATGACATTGGATTTGGCAGTGATTTCTTGAATAGAACACTAAGAACACAGGCAAAAAAAGAAAAAATAGATAAACCGGACTTGCATCAACATAAAAAAAAAAGCGCCCATTTATCAAAGGACACAGTTAACAGAGTGGAAGGCAACCTATGGACTTAAAAGGGCAGGCAGTCAGCGATGAGCTGCAGATAAGGATGGTGTAAACAGTGGTTTCATGGTTTCCCCACCTTCCGGGGCCAAGAACAGCAGGTGCAGAGCATGTGCTCTCCTGTCCAGTGCACATCCTACAATAACCTGTAGCTTCGTTATAATATATTTACATTGCCGTTTGGATACCCTTCTCCCAACCCCCCAGTGTGGGGAAGGCAGCCATGACAGTTCCTGCAGGAACGTTGCAGAGACAAAAACTCCTCCTCCCAGCTGGTAGGGGGAGCCTCTTAGATGACGGGAAACAACCCTAGCTATAACCCATAACCTATACAAACATCAAGAGACACCCCTAAGCCTGGGGCAGTTGCCATTTCTGGGCCTGCCCACCCTCCCGTCTTGAGAGTGTCCTGTCTTGATAAACCGCTTTGTGCCTGCTTCCTTCCTTCTGACCGTCTTTATTGGAGCATGGGGTCCTCCCGTAAACCTTTTGTGGGGACTCCAAGAACCGAGACCTCCATTGACACAGCACTAACCTCCCACCAGTAACAGGATGAGAGAAAGTAACTTGCAAATCATGTATCAGACAAGGGGTTCATGACCAGAATATACGAAGAGCTCCTACAACTCAGCAACAACAAAACCAAACTTAAACCTGATTTTAAAATGGGCAAAGCCCTTGAATAGACATTTCTCCAGAGAAGATATACAGATGGCCAATAACCACATAAAAAGCAGTTCAACATCACCAATCATTGGGGAGATGCAAATAAAAACTACAGTGAGATAGTCCCTCACACCAATCAGAATGGCTGGTATCAAAGAAGCCCAGAAAATAACAACTGCTGGGAAGGATGTGGAGAAATTGGAGCCTTGTGCATTTTTTTGACAGGGCAGTAAAATGGTGTAGCCACTATGGAAAATGGTATTGTGATTTTCCAAATATTGTACATAAAAATGCCATATGGTCTGGTAATTTCACTTCCGGGTATATACCCCCAAAGAAATGAAAGCAGGAACTGAAAGAGGTATTTGTACACCCATCTTCATAGCAGATAGCCAAAATGTGGAAACAACCGAAATGCCATCAACGAATTCACGGATAAGCACAATAGAATATCATTCAGGCTTCTGACCCCCCTGGGCAGCCTCTGCCCTCTGCCTGGGGGCTTCTCCTGTGGTTACTTGCTTTTGCCCATGCGTGGTACCAGGCAGGGAGTGGGGAGATGTACAGGGACCCTTGACAGAGCAGAGTCCTTAAAGGCCTCAGGAAGAAGCACACAGGACAGAACAGGAACATGATAGGGACCCGTAAGTGTCTGTTGGAACAGAGGTTAGAAGTCAGGCTCCTTTTCTACCTTCTTAGCCAAAGCCAACTTCATGTGTTAATTTCATGTGTTGTCTGCCTGTCCCAATGTCACCCCCTGGAGGTGATGTCAGGGGCTGCACCAGGGATGCTGACCAGGCTCCAAAGGAAGTGAGGGGCCCTTGAGCCCTGGACAGAGATGGGCTGACCTCCAGGCTGAGGGGCTGGTCAGCCCTGATCCCGATCTCTGTGGGTGTCAGGCTTCTTGACTCCATCCCAGTGCAGGGGAAGCCCCAGGAGAGGATAGTTATTGTCCAGAAGATTCCTGATCCAACATCAGGAGAACTGTCTACCCAGGGGGTAGACTCTGTCTACCTCTGGTGGTGCTCTCTGTTCCCAGAGTTCCAAAGGAAGGGCCAATGAAGGGTCTCTTGAGGCTTTTGGGAGAGGACATGTCAGAATGCCCTGTTCCCCCATCACAGCACTGAGGCCTGTTGCATTCAAGTCATAGGTGTCCCTCCTTCTGCTCTAGGCCTCCCTATCGGGCCCAGGAGCTGGAGCAGCTCCAGCTGGAGACTCAGTCAGGGAGTCTGGCCTCCGTGGGACCCTCGGCTCCTCTGAGACGGAAGCAAATTCAGATCCTGGGTTCTCCTGTGCCATCCTGGACTGGAAGTTCCTCTTGTTCCCCAGGACTCCTTGGGTGGTAAGATGTCTTCAGGGCACCATAGCCAGGTATCCGCACAGACCAGAGACCCTAATGCGGAGTCACCTTCTAACTTCCTTTAAGGTCAGAGTGGGGCTCTGACCTCCCCTGATGATATCTCCACCAGGCATCAAGATCCAGAGTTTGTGCCAGGTCAGATCGCTGAGAGAAGAGGAAGGACACAGTCTGCCCACCCAGGATCCCCAGGGAGAGAAGTGGCTCACAAGGTAGAGATGGAGTCGGGGATGTCTGTTTCCGTGGATGAAAGAGTATTTGATGCTCACAGTTAGGAGACCTCTGTCCTCCCTCCTGAATCGAGGAGGGGTAAAGACCGTCCCTGGGACAGCCTCAGGCACTTGCTGGCCTCCTCCCATGCTGATGCCAGTACCCTGTGTGTCTACAGAGAACAGACTCTGACCGCCAGTGTGACACGTGGGTGACATGCTTCTGTGGTGTGGTTTTCCTTATCAATTTCACATGTGTTTATTGAGCTTCTCTTGCGGGTGCGGAAGGGACACCCAGATATCTGACCTGGCTGCCGACTCATCCTCCAAGACATTGTTGCTGGAGCAGTGTCTGTTCAGAGTATCCACTGGGCACGAGGAGAGGACCGCCCCATTTCTCATCAGGGACTTAGCTGCGAATGGCCTGCACGCCGGCTCCACCGGCTGCTCTCTTGGCTGGTACCTTGAAACACCTTGTCTTCTGTCTTCCCATTGCCTCAGCACAACCTCCCCAGCACAGAGGTCAGGGCCCCCCTCGTGCCTCCAGCCGACCAAACCCTGTGCCTCACGTAACCTTCTTCGTGTGGGAGAGAAGGGCCCGGTTATAGGATCGGGGCAGCCTCCTGGGAGAACGCCTCCATGCAGAGGTGACCCCCACATGCTGGGACTCTTGAGTACCATCTGACTGTATCTTGGTCACGGGGTCTGGGCAGAACCGGTTCGGGCTATGCTCCAGAGCTCCAACATGCTCCCTGTGAGAGCTGAGTGCAGGTTGGTGCTTTCCAGAAGAGATTCGGTTTCCAGAACTTCTCAATCTGTGTCAGTGGATGCGGCCTGTGGCCAAGAGCTTGAGGTTCTGGTGATGGCCTGGATTGAACCACAAGGCAGCGCCTGGGGGCCCCACACCTGCCAGTCAGAGGCCCGCCCACTCACAGGGACAGCCTGAGCCCCGCACCCCCACAGACTCCAGAGGTGACTGGGTGATTGGTGAGGACACTGAAAAGACCACTCTTCTAAATGACAGAGCATCAGAGGCTCCTGTGATTCAGAGACGGGCCCAGGGTTGGAGGGCACGGTGCTGTCAGCCCACAGGCTGACAACTGGCCAGACCAACACGGGCCAGTCCCTGACTAAAGTCCATTTTGCGGGGTGTAGATTCATACTTAAGGAATGATGCTGAAGCATATGATTCTGAAGATAAAGAGACACTCCTGTGATATAATGTACCTTTTTTTTTTTTTTTTTTGAGAGAGAGAGTGTGTGCCTGGGAGGTGAAGGGAAGGGGGAGGAGCAGAGGGAGAGGGAGAGAGAGAATCTTAAGCAAGCTCCATGCCCAGTGTGGAGCCCACTGGGGGGCTCAATATCACCCCCAGTGAGATCTTGGCCTGAGTGGAAATCAAGAGTCTGCCCCTTAACTGCCAGAGGCACCCAGGTGCCCCTAATGTTCTTCTTGTAATTCCTTCCAAATGCTAGTATGATTTTTCAGTCATTGCTAAGATGCCTCTCAAATGGTGAGAACATCAGCGAACACTGTCTAATGACATTGCATACAGATTCGTGCTCATGTATGTTTTTGCATCCCCGTGTCTACAGTTTTCCCTCAGCCGACTTGGGTGTCCTTCTGCTTTGTGGTTATACTCTTTGCAAAACCAGCCTTCCAGCTGGTGACTCACAGGCAGCCATAAATTAATCTTCCTTAAATATGCCTCCTTTGGGGGCGCCTGGGTAGCGCAGTCGTTAAAGCGTCTGCCTTCGGCTCAGGCGTGATCCCGGCGTTCCGGGATCGAGTCCCACATCGGGCTCCTCCGCTGGGAGCCTGCTTCTTCCTCTCTCACTTCCCTGCTGTGTTCCCTCTCTCGCTGGCTGTCTCTCTGTCACATAAATAAATAAAATCTTAAAAAAAAAAAAATATGCCTCCTTTGGAACCTGACCATGCCCTTTGTCCAGGCTCAGCCCTATGGTCTCCTCTCTAGTGCCCTCTTTGCGCTTCCAACGGCAGGAACGATCCACTAGAGGGCACTCACGCTCCTCCCTGAACCTTTGTCCACCTTTCCCATCTCCTGAGACAAATCCAAGTGTTTTCACTGCCACAACACCCAACGCTCAAATACTCTTTAGATTTGCTCAGAGTGAAGTTCCGGGGACAGAAATCAGGGTCCCCAGAGAAGAACCTCACATTGGAGGACGTGGCAGAACGGACTGAGGATCTGGAACCAACCCCAGGTCCAAGGCATTGGAGAAGGGATGGTGCCAGGGACAGTGGGCAATGTAGGCTAGACATTCAGGGCCCAGATGCCGCAGCCCCATGTGCGCACCCTGGGGAAAATGACTGTGAGCCTGTGTCCCTAAAGGCCCTGTCACTTAGGATCTGTGCACGTGGGCCTTGAAGGGGCTTCTGTGGAACATTCCAGACTAGGCCTCCTGGATATTTCAAGAACCTTCTCCTGGAAGAATTAGGAGAGGTGTGTCATTCACCATGGCACAGGATCTCTTCGGGCCTGAGGGAGCAGGGGGTGTCCAGGCTTCACCCCCAACTCCAGATCAGGCCCCAAGATATTGGGAGAGTTGAGGTCTTGCCTGGCCTGGCTCTGCAGGACACCATTGCTGGGCTCTCTGCGGGGAGCTCGGCCTCCCCACCCCCTGACTGTAGTGCAGGAATGAGACCCCAAAGTCCCTTCAGACTTGGACAGTGAGGGAGCATAGGTGAGTTCGGGCAGGTGGGTGGAGGAGAGACCATCATTTCTGGAGGTAGGAGTGCTTAGGTGATGGGCACACACGTGGGACACAGCCCGTGTGCTGCTGCCGCTGAATCTCTGAGAGGTTTTCCTCTGGAGAATCCAGCCTTTTCCCTGCAAGCATTTGCTTACTTCCCACCTCAGTGCTGCCAGCTGAGGTGCCTCAGTCCTGTTCAACAAGCCAGTCCTACATCAGCTCTTTGTCCCCATCACATCAGGGCAGCTCGGTGTGCCCACCTGCCTCAACTTCCCGGGTCCTCAGAGCAGTCATCGCACCTCTGTCCCCACCAGTTTGGAGGCCGTGGGACCAGGCTCTCTGTCCCGATTATCAATCATCTGCCAGGAGGGGACAGCCGCTGCACAAAGGAGAGGATGCAGGGACAATCGTTAGCCACTCTGTGAGTCCACCTGTGGGAGAGGAACCAGGAAAATGACAGAACTTCCTGCTCAGTTCAACTTGGGTAGTGTTACCCTGGGAAGTCCATAGGGGAATGCATGGGTATTTTTTAACTTTCTAGTCACAGGCTTTAGCGTTTGGAATGATAAATTTCCCTTGGATGTCACCGTCAACCTCGATTCCACCCATTTGGGGCACAGACTGCAAATTCCATACCCTAGTACAGGTTTGGTATTGGGGCCAAGACGCTGGCAGCCCAGCCCAGGGGACCCTCTGTGAACAGCCACTGCAGAGAGATGTGCTCTGTTCCTCCCTGGACGTCAGCACCCACCTCCACGGTGCCCATCCTCCTCCCCGCAGGCCCCCACCCCTCAGAGACACCTGCCTCAGGGACATCGTGTGGGTCATTCCCACACTGCTGCTGTCTGTCTGGGGCTGTCCAGGATCCTGTAGGTTCCCTGAGGTGTAGGGGTGTGTGTGTGTGTGTGTGTGTGTGTGTGTGTGTGTGAAATAAGCCCAAGATTTTGCACAAATACAAAATCTGAGGTTGAGGGAATTTGAGATTTCATTCAATAAATACTTATTTTACATTCAAGGCTTCACGGTTAGGACTCCATATCAAATAAGCGAGGGTTCGTGTTTATTGAATCCCTCTTCTTAATCCTCCTGCCTGCCCAGTGCTAGAGTGACCCATCCACACCCTCCGCCCACCCCTTACAGCTCCTCCCACTAGAAGGAAGGTGTTTATCTCACACTTGGCCATAAGAACATACACACCAGGAATCTCTTTCTCTTTTTTTACGATTTTATTTATTTATTTGACACAGAGAGAGCACAAGCAGGGGGAGCGGCAGGCAGAGCAGGCAGAGACAGAAGCCGACTTCCTGCTGAGCAGGGAGCCCAATGTGGGGCTCGAACCAAAGGCAGACACTTAACTGACTGAGCCCCCCAGGTGCCCTGGAATGTTATTCAGCTGTTAAAAAGAAGGAAATTTGGGGGCACCTGGGTGGCTCAGTTGGTTACGTGCCCAACTCTTGATTTCGGCTCGGGTTATAATCTCGGGGTCTTGAAATGGAGCCCCGCATCAGGCTCCATGCTCGGCTCAGAGTCTGCTTGAGATTCTCTTTCTCTCTCTCCCTGTGCCCCTCACCCTGCTCACGCACTCTCTCTAAATAAATAAATAAATAAATAAATAAAATCTTTTTTTTTAAAGAAGGAAATCTTGCCATTTGTGACACCGTGGCTAGACCTTCATAGCAATATGCTAAATGAAATAAGTCAGAGAAAGACAAATACCATATGCTCTCACTTATATGCGGATCACAAAAACAGAATTAAAAAAACCAAGTTCACAGATACAGAGAATAGACTGGTGGTTGCCAGAAGCAGAATGGGATGGGAGGCGTAATGGGTGAAGGTGTTCAAAAGGCACAAACGTCCGGTATTAATATAAATAAGTCCTGGGGGTGTAATGCACAGCATGGGGACTATAGTTAACGCGGTGCTGCACATTTGAAAGTTGCTTAGACAGTAGATCTTAAGAGTTCTCATCACAAGAAAAATAAATTTTGTAACGTGTTGTGGGAACAGATGTTAACTAGCCTTGCTGTGGTGATCACTTCACAGTATATACAAACACCGAATAGTTATGTTGTACCGGAAACTAATATAACATTGCGGGTCGATTATATCAGGATTTAAATGACGAAACCAAAGTTCTCAAGTAATTGTGTAATCAGTTATGTAGAGAAGTTCCTGGAATCCTAGAGACAAAAAGATTACTTGTGGCTCTGAGCTCCCCTCAAAATATAGCAGAAAAGGATCATAGTTGAAGCTACCATTCTCCATCCTCCCACACTGGGGACTTCAGACAAGTGCGTGTCGCAGACTGTTGCTTCGGTGCAGCTAGATCAACAGCTCACAGGCGTGTTACACGGCAGTTGGCACCGAGTCCGTAAAGCTGTTGGAACGCACTGGGCAGACGATCCCAGCAGGGCTAGCGTGGTGTCTAAAGAGCTAGATGGGGGCGCCCGGGTGGCTCAGTCGTTAGGCGTCTGCCTTCGGCTCAGGGCGTGATCCCGGCGGTCTGGAATCAAGCCCCACATCAGGCTCCTCCGCTGGGAGCCTGCTTCTTCCTCTCCCACTCCCCCTGCTTGTGTTCCCTCTTCCGCTGGCTGTCTCTCTCTCTCCATCTCTGTCAAATAAATAAATAAAATCTTTAAAAAAATAAAATAAAGAGCTAGATGGAAGGAAGTCTTCAGGGAAAAAATGATCCAGAGGTTGGAGTCTTCATGACCCCACCACACAATGATAAGAAAGGGGATCTACCCCCAGGAATGAAAGGACGGGGAGACCCACCCTCTCTGCTCACACCCACCTCCCCTCAAACCTGGAGCAGCCAGTGCACCTCAAGCCTGGGGCCCATCAGGTAGGGCTTTGGGGGCCACGTGAGGGACTCCAGGTCTTATTTGAAGTGCAGTCAGACATGTCTAAAGGGACTGTTTATTGTTTGATTTGTTTTCCAGAAGTGACACGATCTGTTTACATGATGTTATTCTAGCAGTTTCGCTCCACTTGCCAGGTGGAGAAAGCTCCACAGAGGAGACGGTGGAAGCTGAGTGTGGTTGGGAGAAGAGTGACCCCCAGGGATGCCCACACCCTGCTCCCCAGAGCCTGTGAATACGGGGCTGGACAGGGCAACAGGGAATTAAGGTTGTTAACAGGCTGGCCTTTAAATGGGGGACTATCTTGGGCGAGCCGATGGCTCCATCTGTGTCAGGCTTCTGAGCTACAAAACTCTAGGGTTAACAAACCGTGTTGTGTGAAGCCACTGAGGTTGTGGTAACTTGGTACAGCCGCAGTAGGGACCGAACGCCCTGCAAGACTGGTTAGACCAGGTCCACGTAGGAAACCACAGTTTGGACTCGTGGTCATAGTGGAGAAGAAAGAGGGAGAGAAATGGGAGAAAGGTCAGGGCAGGTGGGGGACCTGGAGAGGGTGGGTGACAGATTGCACCTGGGGCAGGCGGGCACCAAAGATTCAATAGGACTCATGATTCTTGCTGCAGCAACCACGTGGCGGGAAAGACCTTTAATAGAAGGAGATGTGTGCAGGCCAAGCCTGTGTGAGGACCGAAGTGAACGCTGGAGTTCTGTGTGCAGTTCAGGTGCGGAGAGGGGACGCTGGGACGGGTTCGGCTTGGTCCTGGCTTATGCGGGAGGCCAGAGAGGAGAGGTGGGGGCCGTCCATCCAGCGGGACAGGATCCTCACAGTGTCTACCGGGGCCTGGAGGTCCTCAGACTCGTGGGGGTGGATGCGGGTGGGCGGTGGGACAGCTGACAGCGCACGGGCTGGAGCGAGGTCCCGCCTGGAGCAGCGCCTTCGTGTCCCGCAGCCCGCGGTGCTGTTCGCAGGCGGCCCTGCTGGTGGCAGGGCAATGCCAGCGCCTAAGGAGCATCGTCATGTGTCTCTCGTGACCAGCAAACCAGAAAACGCGTGGGGCTCACATTTCTAACACAACAGACCTCCAGGGCACCTACCGGACACTGTGAGTCCACGTGTGCAACGTGCTTTCAGATACATGGAATTCGGTAGAGGTTTCTGGGACCCCACTGGCTTGGGTCATGCCCAGAGAGTCTGGAAGAGTCATCTGGACAAAAGGGTCACGTTGGCAGTGGGCCACCAGCTGCTGCTTTCTGACGATGACGCTCAGCTTGTCGCTTCTGAAACAAAGTTTAAAGGTTCGGATTTTCCTGTCAACTAATTCATTTAAACACTGTAAGAGCGTACGAATTGTCCCGTTTCCCCCGTCACAGGTGACTATGAGGAATATCCACTATATGGCTTCACCCAGAACTCTCATTTTTGATCAAAATTATCGTTACTCCTGTAGTTTCTTACAGCCCCTGCTAGCCTTGAAAGTATCCCCACTGACGGGTTCCCGATAGTCCAGCAATCAGAACTCCCAGGACAAAGTTCACAGGCCACGGAGTGCTGGAAAGGCAGCCATCGAGCCCCACGTGTCCCCCCACACACTTGAAAAGTACATCCAGCGGGGCAGCTGGGGGCTCAGTCAGTTAAGCGTCTGACTCTTGATTTCGGCTCAGGCCATGATCTCAGGGTTGTGAGATGGAGCCCCTCATCAGGCTTCATGCTGGGTTTGGAGCCTCCTTCGGATTCTCTCTCTCCCCCGTCCCTTCCTGCCCCATTGCACTCACCCTCTCTCTTTCTAAAAAAAAAAAAAAAAAAAAAAAAAAAAAGAATGCAAGTGTATTTCAATATCAGAATGTAACTCTCCATGGCAACAGACTAAAGGAGAAAAATACTTATCTGACTAGATTTGGTAAAATTACTTGATAAAATTCAACCCTAATTCTAAAAAAAAAAAAAAAAAAGTCCTTTGACTCTGGGAGGAAACTGGGAAAGGAACACACTCATATCCTCCTACAGCTGCCTAAAGAGTAAAGTAATTCATATACGACACTGACGTAGCGCCTGGCACCCATTAGGCACTAAATATGTGTGCATCTCCCCAAGCATTTCTCTCTCACGCATCCATCTTTGCTCCCTGATTTATGCTTGATTTCCTCAGTTGAGCTTCCAGATCATTCGGTTGATTTTTTGGCAGTTATTCAGCAATTAGACTCAATTTTTTGTTTATTTGTTTTTTAATTTCTGGGAAGTCTTTCTTTTTCTGCCTGCACCGTTCCCATGGGAGTTCATCAGCCATCTCCCTGAATCCCTGACGGTCAGAAGGATGTTGAAAAATTTCTGTCTGAACTTGCACACACAGTTTCTAGCAGTCACGGATTCCATTCATACATCCGGCAATTGCTCCCTGACCTCCCTCCGCTGGCTCTCCCCAGATGTGTGTGCAGTAGCCACCAGTTTTCTCCTTCGTTGCCCTATTTTTCTCTTTCCTTATGGATTTTTCTCAAATGCGTTATATTTTTTTGGTTGTAAAGTACATATTTACTAGGACTTGGTCGATTATCATGGGTGTATGCTAAAGGTTTGCTCTGTATTCGTATGAGTCCACACTGGAGCTTCTTCTTAAATTGACAGCAAAAACCTTAAAACTTTTTCTTGTTTTCATATTGCGTATTGGAGATATTCAAAATAATTGCTTATAACATCTGTGGTGGGTACGGAGAGCAACAATTCACAACAACAACAACAACAACAACAACAACACTTCACTATGTGTCTTCACTCAGCTTAAGGAAGAGAACCAGCACCCCCCAGCCCTGTGTTCCCGGCCAGCCCCACTCCGGGCCCACCCCTCCCCCAGCTGCATTACGCAAAATATTCCCCTACCCTTTTAGTTCTTCTTTTTTTAACAACACATGGCTACTCATGCATTTCTTTCTTTTTGACTCAGTCTGGTCCATTTCTGTAGGTAATCACTGAACAAATTATGCAGATTTCGCAATCAGAAGGCTCACGATCTCCTTCAAGCCATTGTCCTTTTCCCCTTTTCCACTCCTAACGTTGCTTCTTGTGCCTTGTCTCATTTTTTCCGATCACATGGTCAGAAATTTATTTTGAAAGAGCCACCTCTAGACTTTTGTGATTCTTGCTCGCCTCTTATGTTCTTTCTCCTTTGAATTTGTTCCTTTTCTTACTTCTACAAGTAGATAATTAGCTCATAAACAACCATTCTTTCATTCTTTTCTGTGTTAAGCATCTTAGCATTTTAAATTTGCCCATGAGCCGGCCTCGGTTGCATCCTGTGTGTTCTATAGAAAGTTTTGGGTTTTTTTTAATTAGTCTCTGTGGCCAGTGAACTCACGACTCTGAGATCAAGACCTGAGCTGGGATCAAGAGTTGCTTAACCAACTGGGCCACGCAGGCGCCCCTAGCGAAAGTATTTTTTCTGTTAATTATACATATTTTGAAATTGCCATTATCATTTTTTGTTCAAGCACAAGTGTTTCAAGAGATGGTTTCCATTGCAGATGGTGATTTTCTGGTTACCCTTGTACTCAGCTTTCTGACTTCATAGCACAGTGTTCACAGAGCATTCCATCTATGAGTACTTATGAAATTTGCTCTTTGGTCTAGTATGTGGCAAATATTCAAAGTTGCCATGTGTGCTTGAAAAAATGTATTGCAACATTTTATATAGAGAGAGGCCAAACTTCTTGCACTACTCCAATATTCTATATCCTTCCTGATTAGCTTTGCTCTCTAATTACTGAGAGACACAGGCTCAAATCTTCTACCAAGAGAGTAATGAGTAGCCATATGAACCAACAAATTGGGTTACTATTTTGGAACCGAGATCCATCAGTAGGAGAGATTTTTAAACATTAAACATGAAACATTCTAATATTACCCCTACTCCTACAGAAAAGAGAAAGAGAGAACACATCCCCAGCTCTTACTGTGGGGCTAGAAAAACTCTGACCCCCAAACCAGAAAAAATACAGAAAGGAAAAGAACAGGCCAAAGTCAGCATATAAAACATCCTACAGGAATAGGAGACACAATGCAGCAATGAATGAGAAAGGTAATGTGCATGAGATGTGGGCTTTATTAAAGGAATATAGTTAGTGTAACAGAAAATCAATGTAATCCACAGCATTAATGATTTAAAGGAGGAAAGCCATGTGATTTTTTTCGAAAGATGCATTAAAAAAAAAAAAAACTCTACCTAAAATTCAGCCTCAGGATCAAATTGGTCCCAGTGACTACATTCCTCCCGTACACAATCCCCAGGTCTAGAGGAAAGGGAGCCCCACCAGAGCGTGGGAGAACTGCAAGGTTCCTGTCAACACAAACAGAGCTACTCTTTTACAGAAGATCGGAGCACCAAGAGCCAAATGGTAAACTTGGGCCTCTCAGTCACCCAGCTGGTAAACAGACTGCAAGGTCACAAGACATGCCTTGTGTTGTAAGAATAATCCTGTATCGCTTCAATGTCAATAGCTCTAGGACACGTGCAACAAGCTCACTGGCCAGGACCCCTCCCTGCGTGTGAGAACGTGATGACGGAGAATGACTCATTGCCGGCAGTTTATAACAGGCTGGCCGGAAGCAGACAAGTGCACACTCGCCATGTCTGATAACGAGTCAGTCACGTTCCCTATCAAACATTGGGTCATGGAGTTCATGGTGGAAGCTATAGCTACCTTTGTCCTGGATAAGGTAAGAATATATATCCCAAGTGTGTTCATAACATTTCTAGAGAACCAATGGAAGGTCATGGATTGGTTTAAAAAGATGTGCCAATTTCTGCTGAAGAGAACACTTATTTATGTCATTGACAAAGTTATTTCTGTTATACACAGTATGATTAATGGAAAATTCTTGATAAATATGCCATATTGTTTTGGACACAAGATGTTTTCTAAACCAAATGATTTAACTACTCGTCTACCTGTGTAACCTGGACTTCCTGCGAGAATTCTTGTCATCAGAAAACTTATTTCTGTTTACACAATATGATCGATGGAAAAAAATTTGTTTTTACTGAAAATTCTTGATAAATATACCATATTATTTTGGACACAAGATATTTTCTAAACCAAATGATTTAATTACTCTAATACGTGTGTAATCTGGGCTTTCCGCGGGAATTCTCCAGATGATAATCTGAAGAACGAATTACTTCACTAGCTTATCTAGGGCCAGTGGAGGCCGGGTGTGTGCTCAGCTCTCTCTCCGAGACACCACCTGACATATTGTACCAAACTCACAAAGAAGCCTGGCTCACAACTGTGAACGGGAATTTTAAAATTGAATCACTCATGCGACGCAGCGCTAACATGGAGCTCAAACCACTGCTGAATTGGTCCTAGGCACCATCACATCTGGATATAACATGAAATTCTAGCCTGTGCTGACCACAAACGGTTACATTCTGCCACAGTTCTCGGAAGGAAGTTTATCTGGCCGAGCTCCACCGAGCTACTGCCTCGGTGACCTCTCTCTATAGAATAAAGCTAGTTTTTCATAAAATAACTATCGTAATTCTTTCAGAATTTATATAAATCTACGGGTGTTACCTTCATCAACACTTTCTCCTCCCCGCTCAGAGCACATTTCAGATTCCTCCTGAATCTCTGCCTCCCAGATTTCAATAAAGGTTCGGTTTGCTTTGCGGCCTCAGTTTTTTCCTGTTTCACACAACTGAGCAAATAAACTTCGTATCCACAAATGGAGTGTCTGCCGTCTTATTGCCCTATTCTAGCCTGACTTCTTTCCCCTGTGTGGCTCGGGGCAGAACCTGAAGAAGGGGTAGGGGAAAACCACCGGATGTGGCGAAGAGAGCACCATGGGGTGCAGCGCGGCCGGGCGAGGAGGGAGGGGTCTGCAGCCCGGGTGAGATTTGCTGATTGGTCAGGAGCACTTCCTGCACATGACGCCGCAGCTCGGCTCACTGCCGAGCTGACAAAAGGCTGGCTCTCTAGGCTTGCGAGCCCTTTATGCGACCAAAGCCGGTAAGTGCACACACCCTTGTCCTACAACAACTCAGTTATGTTCATTATCAAACATCGGGTCATCAAATTAGTGGTGGAAGTTGTAGACGCCTGGGTCCTGCATGAGAGAAGGGTTTATGTTCCTGAATTGTTCGTGACATTACCGGAGAACCAATGGAAGTTCACGGATTGTTTAAAAAAGATGTGCCAGTTTATGTGGAAGAAGACCCTTATTTATGTCCTGAGCAATCTTGCTTCCATTATACGCAAACGGATTGTCAGAGAAGTCTTCGTAAATATGCCATATTACTTTTGACGCAAGAAGATGTTTTCTTTTTTTTTTTTTTTAAGATTTTATTTATTTATTTGACAGAGATAGAGACAGCCACCCAGAGAGGGAACACAAGTAGGGGGAGTGGGAGAGGAAGAAGCAGGCTCATAGCGGAGGAGCCTGATGTGGGGCTCGAGCCCATAACGCCGGGATCACGCCCTGAGCCGAAGGCAGACGCTTAACCGCTGTGCCACCCAGGCGCCCCAAGAAGATGTTTTCTAAACCCACAGCTGTGGTTGTGGGTTAGGTACTCTTACACCTAAGCGACCTGGATTCTTTGGGGGGAGACTTAGCACCAGGAGGAGAGCAAATTCCTTTACTAGCTTATCTACTGCCAGTGGAGTCTTGTGTGTGTGCTCAGCTCTCACTGAGGCTGGCCCATTGTACCAAACTCACAAAGAAGACTGGCTCACAACTGTGAAGGGAAGCACTGAAACTGAACCACTAATGTTAAGCAGTCCTAACATGGAGTTCAGAGACCCTTGTAGCAATGGGTCCTATGTGATGAGGTTGTGGGATATAGGTGAGGTTCAGTGGGGTGGAGTCCAGAGCCGATGACAAAGAAAGAATTCTTGAGGCATCTTTGGTGCAAAATGGTGGTTTATTAAAGCACGGGGACAGGACCCGTGGGCGGAAAGAGCTGCTGCCCCGGGTTGTGAGGGGCGGCTGGTTATATACCATGGGGTTGGGGGAGGTAAGGAAAAAAGGGAGGTTGAGAAAGTCCTTTCATAGGTTAAAGAAGACTTCCAGGATACTGGAGGCCTTGCTGTTGTCAAGTTAAGGTTGTTGACCCCTCTAGCAGGTGTTAATAGTAAGATAGTTGGGGGATCCCGGGAGAATGTTACTTTCCTCCTATCACATGTCTTTGTCGATGGGCTTCAGGTTTCAAAGAAATTCCATTTTATTTACATTTCCTTCTGCTTCAGCCTCCCTCGATTTTATGGAGGGGTGGTAACATTAGGGCTTCAGGAAACTGAATTATGGGTCTTGCAGGGCTGTGATCTCTGTCAGTTAACCATTTGTTTTTTCCTTTCCTTAGTTTTAGGGCAGCCGGGAGTGCCGAGGAATGTTGCATACATGGGGTGGGGGGTTGCAGGGTGTCAGCTTCTGCTTTGTCTTCAGCCATCCTTCTGTTCCCTCATCATTTCCACCCCTGAACAATTTTGACCCTCAAATCTTTAAGGTTGTTGAAGGTGGAAGGTCTCATCTTCTGTAACGTCTTCCTGCTGGATAGGGGCATAGAGATGTCCCTACCTATGGGTCAGTATTGTTCAGTTGGGAATGTATAACGGAGTTATGAAAGGGGAGGCAGCTGAATCATGAGGATAACATAGATGAACCTCCTTGAGTAGAAGGGATTATCTGTTAGCTGGAAGTTACGGTACTGAAGGAGTCTTGGCACTAGCAAGAGAGACACCGGAAATGAAAAAACAATGTTAATATTATAATGAGAAAGACAGGTCTGAATAAAAGATCTTTGATAGTTGACCTTTGATAATTTTCCTCCAGTCCAGGAGTTTAAAACAATCACTAAAGGAAAGAGATCATTTAAAGCACCAATTTGAGTTTTGATTTGTCAGGTAGAAACCCAGAAGTATCTTGGCGGTAATCTGGACTGTATACACAGCACTGCTTTTATGCTAGCACAAGTTTCACCTTGTGTAATTTAATGCCATTCTGTTTTGTAAAACTGCTTCATGTATTTGTATTACTTCAGAATTTAATAGATAAATGTTCTTCTGAGTGTCATTTAGGGCTTTGACCATGTACCAAAGAGTTTCTATGTGCTAAACAACATTCTCCAGTCTCAAGGAGGTAACAAAGATAGATGCTAGGTGGTCATACCAATGTAACACAGAGCATGTCCACCATGATTTTAAATTTGGAAGGTTGGCTGAGTTGGTAATGATTTTAATAATGTATCCATGCATCCAGGCAAAACCCAGAGTACGGTGGGCTGTCCAGCCTGGGGGAAGCCATGGCCACAGATTAGAGCTGCATAGCCATCGGGTCCCAGCCAGGAGCCAGTCATATAATACTGGGCCTCCTTGAACTGCACTCAGGCTTTCAAGGGCTACTTGGTATTGGAGGGCCATACATGCACTGTTTTCAGGCCCCTATTTGACTGGGGAGTTCTGGCTTAATAATAATCCCCTTTTCTTCCAAATTGCACCGGGAGCATGGAGGACCAGGAAAATATATTTGAAGTCAGTATAAATATTTTTAAGGCTTTTGCCAATTGCAAAGCACAAGTGGGCGCTATTAATTCTGTTTTGGGGGCAGACATGTTTGCTGACAGGGCTTTGCCCTCAACAGTCTTGAATTAGACTTGACTATAGCATACCCAGTTTTTCTTACCCCTCTTTTCCATGAAACTATTACCATTGGTGAACCAGTGGTCCTCTGTATTTTCAGTAGGGACGTCTTAAATCTGGTCAACTAGAATAGACAAGATCAATAACCCCTGAACAGTTATGCTCTGTAGAAGTACAGTGGTCATGTCCAGGCTTAAGGGTAGCTGGGTTTAAAGTCTGACAGGTTTCAAGTATTATTTCAGGCGCACCTGAATAAGCATAGCCTGGTATTTAATAAGTCGGCTTCCCATTATCCATTGGTGGCTTTTGGTCGTGGACCTGATGTGAAGTCACTACAGTAAGGGACTGTCCCATAGTGAGCTTTGAGGCTCCTTTTTAGCAGGAGGGCTGCTGTGTGCTCGGCTACAGCCTCTCCTTGTAATTGTACATCCATAGAGGTGGCTTCCAGGATAAATATAACTATGCGGATGAAACATTAAGAAGCCCTCTTTGTTTGAGGTCTAGCCTTCGTATCTTAATTAGCAAGGAATCACTGGCGAGTGGGGGAAGACTTGTCAAGAGATAAGGGCATCCCCAAGTCATCATCCAGTCCAATCACAAGGAAAGTGAGGTCATCCATTATCTCCACAAGCCTACGGAGTGCGGTATGCTCTGGCTCTCAGGGAGCGATTTCATCATCTCAGCCACATAGAATTGGTCAAGGAGATATTTATACAATTGTTGGGGAATCTATCCCATTTCCTGGTTGTTCAAATAAATATATGCCCATGGGGTCCTGTTATTAGCCCCATAGAATAAAAAGCATGAAGATTCTCTATACATGAGCTATTGTATAAAAATAGAAAAAAGCTATTTCTCTGAAGTTCACCTCAAGTTGTCTAGCTTAAGCAAACATTTAAGGACAATCAGATCTAGAATTTAACATCCACAAAGGTGAGTTATTTAAACATAATTTTTCTCTCTAAAATAACCCTCATTTCCAGAGGTAGCCAAATCAGGACTAATTTATTTGAAAAACAAGTCCAGTTTTAACAAACTTGGCCTAATTATTTACATAAGCTCAGCAAGAATAGTGATTGATCGTATAGATCTTTTAGAATCTGCTTTGCTGGAACTTTTACAAGGAATCTCCAGGTTGAACTTTTAGTAGCCTCTCCAGGCCAGAAGCCAAGCCAAGTACTTGCCATCAGATGTGCCTGCGATACCTGTAGATTTGGGCAGATTCCTCTCCAGGAGGTCCCCAAGGTATCCTGAGGTTCCTGCACCTGCCAGGAAGTGACATTCTTTACTCACCTGGTGAGGCTGCTGGGAACCCTGTAAGCAAGGTATCAGGCCATTTCCAGGGGGCTTTATGGCTCCAGGTTTCATAAAGTCAACCTTAGTTCCTGAAAGCTGTTTGGTCATCTGAGTCTAGGCATGTCTCTCAAATATGACATTCCAGTCAAAGCCTTATGGTAAAATAACCAGTGTTTCCAATGGTGTCCTGTTACAAGGAGAGCAATACTTATTGAACTTATGCAAATGATTATGATTGCCATGGAAGAAAGAATACTTACTGAGACCTTTTTAATCTCAGAGGGTTCAGGTAGAGAGAAAAGTTAAATGCTTTAATTTGCTTTATTTCTGTATATCACTGATGTCTCAAGAGAAAGTTTCCTCAATCTGGAAGAGCAAACATTAGGGAACCAGTAATGTTTTAAACAAGAGTCACAACACTATAGTCTTTTAGTTTATTTAGTCCCATGTTACTAATTCTTGTTTAGTTTGAATGCAGCTTTAGTTACTTCTGGAAATTCTTACCCATTTCAGTTTTAGGATTCTATAAAGATATCGAAAACCTGTATCTGTCCTAAAGTCCTTCACATGAATTTCCTTGAAGAGGAAACTCATTTTACAAGAGAGTAAGAACAATTATAAATGACAAAAACACAGAATGGCCATGGTTTGAGATCTGATGATTGAGAGTTTACAATACAGCTGGCAAGGAAGTCAGGTTACTTCTGTGGCACGCAACACTTCCATAGCCAGAACAGAGTGAGGATGACCTTATGTTAAACCATTAAAACTTGAGGAATTGTGTATGATCTCCAGGAGAGTTACACCGTTTACCCAAATGTGACCTAAGGCTTATCATTTGTGTAACAGTGCTTCCAGAGTAACTCAGCACCAGAGAAAAAGGCCTGTTGAGTTAGAGACGTCATTTACAACGTCAATGTTGGTAAAGTTTGTTAAAGCCTTAAAATTATAGCACAGGCCTGAATAGGATTACAGATCATTACAAAACTATTTTTATGAAACCAAGGTGACAATAAGAGATTTGAAAGGCAAATATGCAGGGTTCTATAGTTGTCAGCAAAACGTAGCTCCTTTAATACTGAGAAGTTTTTTTTTTTGTTTGTTTGTTTTTTTAAAGATTTTATTTATTTATTCGACAGAGATAGAGACAGCCAGAGAGAGAGGGAACACAAGCAGGGGGAGTGGGAGGAGTGGGAGAGGAAGAAGCAGGCTCATAGCAGAGGAGCCTGATGTGGGGCTCGATCCCAGAACGCTGGGATCACGCCCTGAGCCGAAGGCAGACGCTTAACTGCTGTGCCACCCAGGCGCCCCAATACTGAGAAGTTTTAACTAAGGGATCGAAGACCTGTTAATGACAAAACCTAGAAACTTTGTTTTCTGGACAAAGAAAATGTTTACATTTTCTTATCCAGAGCTGTTGAACAATTTGAGAAACCTTTGAACTTTTTTTTTTAAAGATTTTATTTTATTTTATTCGACAGAGATAGAGACAGCCAGCGAGAGAGGGAACACAAGCAGGGGGAGTGGGAGAGGAAGAAGCAGGCTCCTAGTGGAGGAGCCTGATGTGGGGCTCGATCCCATAACGCCGGGATCACGCCCTGAGCCGAAGGCAGACGCTTAACCACTGTGCCACCCAGGCGCCCCAGAGAAACCTTTGAACTTTTGAACAGAGAGAAAGCAGACTTATGTATCATACCACTGTATTTTAAAAATCCATTTCACACTTACTCAGTCCTGGCCACCCCCAAAGTTCCTTTCCAGAGATTTTCCTTGTACAACTTTCTTTGCATTCAGATTTTATCCCATGCTATCTTTCCAAACAACCATCTTATTTAGGACAATATTACCTTCAACAAGAAAGTGCATTCCGGATTCTCCTTACATATCTCCTACTTTTCTACGTACAGAATTGCTTCCCTTATTTCCATCAGCCTTCATTACATTTAGTAGAGTTTTCTTAGAAACCTTAGTCTCCATTGAAAACTAAGTAGTAACCAACTGTGAACTGTTACACCAAAACGTTTAGATGGCAAATGTATGCATCAATTAAGCACAAAACTTGTTTACCAACAGATTTAAATAGTTTCTTTGCCATAAGAAGTCAAAAGCACAAACCTTCATCCAGTACTCAATGCTTTAGCTCTGTATCCTATTTTAAAAAGACCTAGATGTGCAATGAATTCATCCAAGCAAAACTTTAAAGATTCAGGTTACCAAAGACTTTGAAAGCTATTTTAACAATTACCCGTGAAAACTTTGAGACAGACGATAATTTTAGTCTTTTGACTAGCAACTCTCAACAGAGACAACACAAGTTTGTTTGACCTTTAGTAAACCTCAATAGAATAAGTTTCACATTCTATCTTAAATCAACAAACTTAACTTAGCTTAAATACTGAATTACGTTTACCTGGGCCCACCCCATTTTCAGTTTTTACCTGAGACACTGGTGGGGAAATCTGGAGTGGGTGGTAAGTCCAGGGGGTGCCCTTCTTGCTCCTTGATGGTGAGGGGAGGAGCCATGGTGCCTGAGGCACCAAGGACAATACAGAAGCCAGTTGTGCAGGCCGCACCCCAGGTGGTGCAGAAAGAAGGGGGAGAGGAGATAGTAGGGGCAGAGTGCGGCCAGAAGGCAGGGAAAGGGTTCCCAGTTCTAGAGCTCACCAGCTCCAACAGGAGCAGACGCCGTGTTTCCCCGCCAACAAGGGGGAATAAGAAGTCCATGTCGGGCCAGAGAAGCCAGGGAATTTCCCCAAAACAAAGGGAGTTTCAGCAGCTGCTTGGGAATATTCCTGAAAGTCCCTGTCCCAAGGGAGACTAACCAGATGGCTCCAGTTATAGCCATTAATCTAGGAAATGATTGAGGGAGATGCCCCCACATCTGTTAGAAGGAACAGTGAGAGAGGAGAGAGTCAAGAGTCCCCGTTGCGTGGGATGGCCTGTGTTTCCTCCAGTAACCCGGGTTTACTTGGAGAAGGCCTATTTAGGTAATTATCATGCAATACGTCAGGAGAGAGTTTACTAGCTGACGGATTCGGGCGAACACATTCTGCAAGAGGCCCTTAGGTCGGGGTCCTGGTGTAGAGCAATGAAGGCCTAGGTACGAGCAATGAAGGTACCCTAGGTCCATTTGCTCTGTTCCTTACAGAAAAGATCTAACTGATAGATCCCACTGAGGCCAAGCAGTATTACAGGAGCTCAGTGCTTTCCTAAATTTTGCAATCCAAATTGTTTCCAATGGGTTAGAAGGCACTCCAAGGGAGAGTCCTTGGGAACTGAAGAAGCAGCCTACTGAGGCCACGCTCAGAAAAGTAAAGAAGGTCCATTACCAAACCCCCTCCTCCCGACTCCCGGGCGGCGTCCCACGCAGGATATGTCAGAGGTTCCCGTGTGTCAAAAGCGACCGGAGGCGTCCCTCAACAAAAATCACTATTTATCATAATCCTGCCTTCCCGTGAAGGCATTCCTGCCGTAAAAGGCCCGTAGGAGGGTTGCCGGCGTCCCTCCCCTACCCCATCGCACCCTAGGCTGCCGATGGGTGCCTGGTGAATGGACTGAAATATCATGCCTTGAAGGTCATGCCGTGAAGGTCACGCCTTATTTTATCTTGCCTTGAAAGTATTTTACCTTGCCTTGAAGAACCAGCTGTTCTTAACCCATGGAGAAAATGAGAAAAGTTTAACAAGGGGAAATTACCAAATTTTGTAGCTTAAGTAATTAGGAAAGGACATTGAAGGAAAACAGTAAAGATAAAAGTCCATCATGGTCTAAGTGACATTCCAACACAGGTGGTCTTTACAGCCAACTTCCCTAGGAAACGGTCCCCGGTTGGATTGTAATTCCATCGGGTACTGGTTTCGGCCAGCTCCAGGTGGAGGTCCGGGGACCAGACGCGACTAGACCAGGGATGTGGAGGGGATTGCATTAGATCAATCAGGAGGAAACCTCACACGGGAGTCTTAAGATTGGCAGCCATGCTAGTCACTTAGGTGGCTGTCCCGCACCCAAGACAGATGACTTTGTATAAGGACAGCAGTAAAGAGAGGGCATCAAGTTTCTGGGTCTTATTACCATCCCAGCCAGGATACTAACTTCCAGCCAAAAGGCAGGCTTTCTCCTCCCCATAGAGTAGCCACAGGCTAGAGGATTATAGCCTGACTTACCGACATGAAAGTGTTCCAATAAGACCGTACTCCTTGAAGAGCCCCAGAAAGGAGAGTAAAAGAAGAGGAGAGAAAGTACTCACCAATTTTGCACCGAAGCTCACAGTCTGGATGTAAAGACTCAAAGCCCCACGTTCGGACACCATATGATGGGGTTGTGGGATACAGGTGAGGTTCAGTGGGCTGGAGTCCGGAGCCGACGACAAAGAAAGAATTCTTGAGGCGTCTTTGGTGCAAAATGGTGGTTTATTAAAGCACGGGGACAGGACCTGTGCACAGAAAGAGCTGCTACCCCGGGTTGTGAGGGGCGGCTGTTATATACCATGGGGTTGGGGGAGGTAAGGAAAAAAGGGAGGTTGAGAAAGTCCTTTCCTAGGTTAAAGAGGACTCCCAGGATACTGGAGGCCTTGCTGTTGTCAAGTTAAGGTCGTTGACCCCTCTAGAAGGTGTTAATAGTAAGATAGTTGGGGGATCCCAGGAGAATGTTACTTTCGTCCTATCACATGTCCTTGTCAATGGGCTTCAGGTTTCAAAGAAATTCCATTTTATTTCTTTTTCCTTCTGCCTCAGACTCCCTCAATTTGATGGAGGGGTGGTAACGTTAGGGCTTCAGGAAACTGAATTATGGGTCTTGCAGGGCTGTGATCTCTGTCAGTTAACCATTTGTTTTTTCCTTTCCTTAGTTTTAGGGCAGCCGGGAGTGCCGAGGAATGTTGCATACATGGGGTGGGGGGTTGCAGGGTGTCAGCTTCTGCTTTGTCTTCAGCCGGCCTTCTGTTCCCTCATCACTATGTACATCCTCTTCCGGATGCCACAGGAACTTCCACCCTGTGCTGACCACAAACGGCTACAGTATGCCCTAGTTCTCAGAAGGAATCTTATTTGGCTGAGCTACACCCAGCAGCTACCAACTGTAGGTAGGTAGTAAAGCCACTTATCTATGTTACACCAGCCAATTCCTTCAGAAGAACTTACGTCAGCCTGCGATTTTACCATCATCCACTGTTTCTCCCCCACCCCCCCTCAGAGCACACTGCCGCTTCCTCTTGAATCTGTGTCTCCCGGATTTCAAAAAAGTTTTGTTTTGCTTTGAAGCCTCAGTTTTTTGTTTTTTGACATAAAGAAACAAATAAACTTTGTATTAACAAATGGAGTGTCTGCCGTCTTATTGCCCTATTCTAGCCTGACTTCTTTCCCCTGTGTGGCTCAGGGTCTATGGCCAGGACCCGAAGAAGAGGTAGGGGAAAACCAAGGTGATGAGAAAGAGAGCTCCACGGGGTGGGCTGGGGTGGGGCGGGGTAGGGGGAGGGAGGGGTCTGCAGCCTGGGTGAGATTTGCTGAATGGACGATGGGGATGGGGATGGTTTCCGAGGTTGATATTCTGGGGCTCAGCATCCCAGGGGGATTTGGGGATGTCTCCTTTCCCCAGGAGAAATTCAAGGTGAGAGAAGTACAAACCATGAACTGGTTGGAGGAGTTCTGGGGCATGTATCCCAAATTTGGCCAGAGTAGAGCCAGCTGGGTTGAGGACTGAGCTGGGGGAAGGAATAGAGCCTCCAAAACTCATGTTCCAGGGGCCCCATGGTGGAATGGGAGAGGTGAAACTCAGAAGGCTCACAAGAACGCCCCTTTGGGTCAGGAGAGACGCCGTGGAGGGAGAAAGGGTGTGAGTAGAACAGCCCTCCTCAGGGAACCCCAGAGATCCTAGGGCTGACCTGGAAATGTGGAGCCTGCCTGTGTTGGCCTCCCTGCTCAGTGTGGAGTCTACTTCTCCCTTTCCCTCTGCCCCTTCCCCCACTCATGCCCTCTCTTTCTCTCTCTCACATATAAATAAATAAAATCTTTTTTTATAAAAAAAGTCCATACTCCCAAAGTGATGTACACATTCAGTGCAATCCACATTAAAATCCCAATGGCATTTTTGGCAGGAAGTAGAAAAAAATTCATCCTTCGATTCATAACCCCAAGGAGCGAGAACAATCTAGAAAAAGAAGTGGGAGGCTTATATATCCCTATTTCAAAACATATTACTGAGCTACAGGAAACAAAATAGTGAGGGCCTGGCATAGAATAGAGACACACACATAGACTAATGGAACAGAACAGAGACCCCCCCCAAATAAAGCCTTCTGCACTTGCCCAAATGATCTTCCACATGGTGCCATTCCCACTCGAATGAGAAAGGACAGTCTCTTTGATGAAAAGCCTTAGGAAGACAGGGTAGCCACATACAGAGAAGGAAATCAGACCCTTCCTTTCTACCACACACACAAACTAACTGAAAACAGATACCGCATCTCAACAGAGAACCTAAGACCATGAAGCTGAGAGAGGAAAGGGGGAGAAAAGCTTCATGACATCGGATTTGGCAATGATGCCTAGCCCACAATGCCAAAAGCACAGGCAACAAAATTTCAAGCTTACAGACTGTTGGCCCTCAGGAGAAACAATCAACTGAGTGGAAAGGAAACCTACAGAGTGGGAAAAGGATTTGCAATTCGTATGTCTATTAAGGGATTAATGTCTAGAAGATGTAAAGAAACTCTAAAATTCACAACAACAAGAAAAACAAACTACCCAACTACACGATGGACAAAAGTCTTGACGAGACTTTCTCCAAAGATACAACGGCCACGAAGCTTCCGAGAACATGTCGGCGCCACTAATCATGACAGGAAGCAAATCAAAGAACTAACACGTATCGTGTCACACCCGTTAGGATGGCCCCTATCAACAGCAATGACCAACAGAACCCAAGAACCCAATCCGTAAAACCAGTCGTGCTGGCGAGGATCTGGAGGAATTGCACCCTGGCACGACGTTGGTGAAAACGTAAAATGGCCCGTCTGCTGTGGAACACAGTGCAGATTCCTCCAAACCAAGAAAGAGACTTACCACGCGATGGAGCCATCTCACTCCTGAGTTTCCCTCCATGAGAACTGGAAGCAACGTTGCGAAGGGTACTCGCACATCCCGTTCGTTGCGGGGTTATTCTCCAGAGTCAAGAGGTGGAAGCACGCACATGTCCACACACAGAGGAATGGAGAAAGAACGCGTGGCATCTTCACAACGGAACGTTGCTCAATCCTAGAAAAGAAGGTAATTCTGGACCTTCTGCCAAGTGAAATGGGCAAGTCACAGAAAGACAAGAACCCTACGAGTCCTCTTATACGTGGTATCTAAACTAGTCACATTTATAGAAACAGAAAGAACTGTGGGGCCGTGGGGGCAGAGGGGGAAACACAGAGCTGTGGGTACAGATCTTCAGTCACAAATGAACAGGAGCTGGAGAAGCGTGCACGACAGTGAGAATACGTGCCCGCTGCAGAACTACACGCTGGCACGTGCTTAATGGCAGCAAATGTAAGGTTACTGTGTTTTACTGACTATAATTTTTCACAGATTTCTTTAGGGGAGAAATTGGGGTGAAGAGTCCTGGGGCCTTTGAAACCTTCCTGCTTCAGAGAGGAAGCTCTGGGTGTGGCAAACACAAGGGGCTGGTGGGTGACGTTCATTTCCTGTTCCCGAGCAGCCCGTTTCACCCCAGATGGTTGCTTGTGGCGTCTCTGAGCCCCTCAAGAGCCCACCATGGGGAGGAGGCTCAAAGCTCCAGTGGCGATCGGGAGTCGAGGGGCCAAGGTGGGAGGGGAAGGGCCGGGCAGGGACAGAAACAGGGGTAGAGGAGGTAGCAGCATGGAAGGGGGACAGATGAAAGGATTCAAGAGAGCTGAAGAGTCCAAGATGTGACATTAAAAATAAAAAGAAAGAAAGAAAAAGACAGAAGGGGGCGCCTGGCTGGCTCGGTAGGTACAGCATGAGACTCTTGATCTTGGGGTCCTGGGCTCAAGCCCCATGTAGAACTTACCTAAAAAAAAATTAAATTAAGTTAAATTTAAAAAGGAAGAATGAAGACAGGGGATGGTGAGGAGGGAGACACCTTAGACGAGCAGGTTGGGAAGCTCCTGAGCCAGGTGCTGTGTGGCCTTTGAAGCTCCCTTGTGTTTAAGAAAACCTTTGCCCTTTCTGAAGATAGTAAACAGAATCAGCACCCTAAAGGGGAAGCGTCTGGCTGGCAGGGCAGAGGAGAGAGGAGGAGAGTGGCTCATGGCCTTAACAGGGGGTTAGGGCAAAGAGGACATTTTGCAAAGGGCACAAAACATGTCACTTGATGACGTTCCTCCCACTCCCGGGCTCCAGGACAGGCATCGAGGGAACCCCTCGGAGCGGGCAGAGCTTCAGCGTCACAGGAAAGGGACCAGAGCGACCGCCTCTTGGAATATCACCCATCCTCACTGAAGACAGCCAGATGTGCCCCGGGGCCAGTCCTCATTCTGGACTCAAGGGTACGTTGGGGTTCACATTAAGAGATGAGATTTCTTACCACGTTTTTGACCCCACGCAGCCCTGGGCCATGATAGCCATGCTGGGCTCACCAGCCCTGGGCTTGTTGAACAGACCCTCCCTTTTTCTAGGAGTCTTTGCCACTTGGGTCCACGAAGCCCCGGCCTCCCCGCCTGCGGTGGCCTGAGAGACCTTCCGTGCAGGGACTGCCCTCCCGGGGACACGTGGGCAGGGATGAAGGCACGTGATGAATCTGAAGACCCAGAGGAAGGAGCCTGGCTCAAGACAGACCATGGGGGGGAGAGGGTGTGCGTGGAACCACCATCCAGTGGGGACATGTCCCCGGGGCCACCTGGAAATGGGCAGCCTGCCGCATGCAGCTCACACCTCATCACTCACAGCAACGTATTTAACAGCAGTGTCCGTTGCAGCAACAAGAAGCCCTGTCACTTTCAAGCAAAACAGAGGGGCTCTGTCCTGACGGCGCTTTCGCTCTCCCGGATCCAGTGCTCTAATATTATCGGCACCTTGTCCGGTGGTTGTCACAAGAGGGCTCTGCACGCTCTGGAGAGTGGAAAGTCTGTACAACGGCACTAACCAGCTTCATACGCCGTTTCTGAATCTGAGTAGTTTCACATCAAATCCACCGATGGTGGGAGAAATGTGTCCTCAATGGGCAAGTTTGGATTAGCGTTTGAAATAACACATATGGGGCCCCTGGGTGGCTCAGTCCATTAAGCGTCTGCCTTTGGCTCAGGTCATGATCCCAGGGTCCTGGGATCGAGCCCAACATCCGGCTCCCTGCTCAGCGGGGAGCCTGCTTCTCCCCCTCCTCTCCACTTGTGCTCTCTCTCGCTATATCTGTCTCTCTCTCAAATAAAATCTTAAAAATAGATGAAATAGCACATATACTCTAAGAGAGCTTAGTGGATAAAGAAGGAAAACTGTAATGGGAATAGCTCTGACACCTGGAGAGGTGCCCTCCCTCGGCCTTTCTCCCCCACCCTCCGGAGTGTTCACTTTTTCTCCATTTTTGGGATCCACACACGCTAAGGTCATCAGGCCCTCAGTCCCCATCCTGTCCTTCCCATTCTTGAATGGATCAGTGAAGCAGAATACAGAGCCCAGAAATAAATCCACAGATATATGGTCAATTGACAGGAAAGGAGCCAAGAATATACAGTGGAGAAAGGCCAGTCTCTCCAGTAAGTGGTGTTGGGAAAACCGGACAGCCATATGCCAGAAAAGGAAACTGGACCACTATCTTGCACCAACCCATTCACTCAATCGGATTAAAGGCTCGAATGTAAGATCTGAAACCACAAAACTACCGGAAGAAAACACAAGGAGTTAGTTCCTTGACATCAGACATGGCGATGATTTTTTTGTAGTCACAGGAAAGTAAAGGGAATAAAAGTAAAAATCAACAAGTGGGATGACATCAAACTAAAAAGCTTCTGCATGGCCAAGGAAACCATGAGCAAAATGAAAAGGCACCCTACCCAATGGGAGAAAAATTTTAAATCATCTGTCTGATAAGGGATTGATATCCAAAATATAAAAAGAGGGGTGCTTGGGGGGCCACTGGGTGGCTCAGTCAGTTGAGTGTCTGACTCTTGATTTTGGCTCAGGTCATTATCTGGGGTTTGTGAAATTGAGCCCCGTGTAGGGCTCCAGACTGAGCTTGGAGTCCATTTGGGATTCTCTCTCTCTCCCTGTCCCTCTCCCCCTCCCCCCAACTCATGTATTCTCTCTCTCTCTCTAAAATAAATTAATAAATTAAATAAGTAAGTAATGCAAAGAGAAAGAAAAAAGAGGGGCACCTGGGTGGCTCAGTCGTTAAGCGTCTGCCTTCGGCTCAGGTTATGATCCCAGGGTCCTGGGATCGAGCCCCGCATCGGGCTCCCTGCTCAGCGGGAAGCCTGCTTCTCCCTCTCCCACTCCCCCTGATGGTGTTCCCTCTCTTGCTGTGTCTCTCTCTGTCCAATAAATAAGTAAAATCTTTAAAAAAAAAAAAGAAAAAAAAAGAAAAAAGAAAGAGGGTCACCTGAGTTGCTTAGTCGGTTAAATGACTCTTGATATCATTTCAGGCCTTCATCTCAGGGTCATGAGTTCAAGCTCCAACTTGGGCTCCATGCTGGGAGGGAAGCCTACTTAAAAAGCATATATAGAGAGAAAACTCTTACAACTGAATTGCAAAAATAGAAAAACAAACCAAAAAACCCAAATGATCTGATTCATAGAGGCAGAGGGACGGAATAGACATTTTCTCAAAGGAGACATACAGCTGGCCATCAGATACATGAAACGGTGCTCAACATCCTTAGTCATCAGGATGCAAGCCAAACCCCCAATAATATTGCTCCACACCTGCTAGAATATGGTATTATCAAAAGGCAAGAGAGAACAAGTACTGGGGAGGACGGGGAGGAAACGAAAGTGGGGCAACTGTTATAGAAAGCAATATGGCGAGTCCTCCAAATATTAAAAACAGAACTACCATCTGATCTAACAATTCCACTTCTGGGTGTATATCCAAAAGAAACAAAATCACTTCTTCAAAAACATATCTGTACCCCCATGTTTACTGTGCCATTATTCACAAGGGTCAAGACACAAAAACAACCCAAATGTCCGAGGGATAAATGGGTAAAGAAATTAGGTGGGACCTAATACAGTGGAATATTATTCAGCCATAAAAAGGCAGGAACTCTTGCCATTTGCGACAACGTGGCTGGACCTTGAGGGCATTGTGCTGAGTGCAACCAGTCAGCCAGAGAAGGACACCGTAGGGTCTCACTTATTTGTGGAATCTTACAGAGAACTGTTGGCGGTTGCCTTGTCTGAGGGGCGGGGGTGGTGGGGATGGGTAAAGGTGAGCAAAAGTAAAATCTTCCAGCTAAATAAGTCCTGGAGGCCGAATGCACAGCATGGTGACTACCGTTAACAATACTGCATCGCGTGTTTGAAAGTTGCTAAGACAAGCAACTCTGACTGCGTGAGCTGATGGACGTGACCTATCCTTATTGTGATCATTTCACAATATGTACATAGATCAGATCCGTGTGCCTTACCCCTGGACTAATTCGATGTTAAACATCAATTATATCTCCGGAAAAAAGACATCAAAAGCAACATTTCTGTCCTCTCAAGTCTTCGAATGGAAAACAATATTGGGTGAAGGACATAGAGTGAGGGTGTCACGAGGAGCTCTTTCTCCTTTGTCTAAGATGGCCAATGAAACCCTCCGTGGTGAGGTGACATCTGAGGGAGACCTGAAGAGAGGGAGGGAGCAGTCCTGTAAGTCTCTGGACAAAGATTATTCCCAAGAGAGGGAACAGCTCGTGTAGACGCCCGGGGGCAGGAGCTTGCTTGAGTGTTGAGGAAGGGTCAGGAAGCCACGGTGGCCAGAGCACGTGGGGTGGGCGAGACGGCAGACGTACGGCAGGAACCAGGCTGGGGAGGGGTAGTGCTGCTAGCAGAGGGTTGTCTGCAAGGAACCAAGGAGCTTGGGCCAGAAAGCAGACAGTCCACATCACTAAGTGCCCTGTGGATTTCCACTGACATTTTCTTCATTGCAAGACTTTCCCCATCAAAGCACTGAGTTGCTGGACCTTCTGGCAGAAACTCCTCATCTTTCTGCTGCCCCGGTGTAGGGCCTGTGGGCTGCGGGGAGGGCTTTGGATCTCGGTGTGACTGAGGTGTGAGTAAACAGGAGGGTTTGGGGCAGAAGAAGAGCGATCTTGGGTTTTATTTTATTTTTTTAAAGATTTTATTTATTTATTCGACAGAGAGAGAGACAGCCAGTGAGAGAGGGAACACAAGCAGGGGGAGTGGGAGAGGAAGAAGCAGGCTCATAGTGGAAGAGCCTGACGTGGGGCTCGATCCCAGAATGCCGGGATCACGCCCTGAGCCGAAGGCAGACGCTTAACCGCTGTGCCACCCAGGCGCCCCCGATCTTGGGTTTTAAAGGAACTCCTCTCTGAGGATCAGAGATCTTACAGTGAGGAGACTGTTGTACGGGAAGTTGGGGACAAGGAGGCAGCAGGGGACCTGTCATGAGACTGTCACGATACCTTCATTGAGGGGTGATGGCTGTTTGGACGAACGTTTTCTCTCTATTTATACGTTGTAGATAGACTGCAGGGCTTGTTGATGGAGTAGAAGCCTCCAGAATAATACCAAGGTCCCTGGACTGAGCCCCTGTAGGATGCACTTGACTCTGGCTGAGAAGAGCAAGACTTAGGGAGGATCGGGTTGGGAGGTGGCAGGAATAAAGGTCTCGGCTGTGGAGATGCCGCTGAGGTCTGGGAGAGATGCCCCAGCTTGACTTAACTCATGCTCCTCCAATCCCCTTGCAAAGCACATCGTGATAAGCTACCCACAGCAATTCCTGACTCACGGACAGCAGAGTCACACGTGTGCGGTGTGGGTCTGTCAGATGCCGGTTAAGCCTCCCGGGCACTCAGGGCCGTGGAGCCAGCGGATCCCAGCCTTGCTGCTCCCAAGAGGCTGCAGAGGGGCTACGGCCCAAAGCCAACACAGCATCTTGATTTCCCAGCGTTTCCCCTCCAGGAAGTAGCATCAGCTTCCTTAGCAAGCTGTCTCTCCAATCCCACCCGTGGAGGTCTTTCTGGAAGCAGCAAGTTGAGCCTGCTTCCAAATATATAAGTAAAAAATAAAAAATTCAGTTAAATAAGTAATATTTCTCTAAAAAAGGAAGGCAGGCCATTTACGGACTGGTGACCATCCTGGGTCATGAATCAACCAAAGATTACGAGTTTTTAATTCCGTCCCCCTGATGTCAAAACAGAGAGCGACAGAGAGAAGTCAGCCCCCATAAGTCTGATGGACAAACACCAAAGAAGTTTGGGCTTCCTGGACGTATCTTAATCAGGTGTGTAAGGGTGGCCCAGAGCAGACGTATTTTGACGTGGATGACCCACCCCGCCAGGGAGATGTGACCTTGTCGTCATGCAGCCCCACTGCGGCTCCAACGATGAAATGATTACTCTAGTCCCGATACTCACACTGAGCACAACCTGTCTGGCTCGCTCCTGTCGGATGTTCCCTCTCTTGTGTTGGTGACCACACTGGACGTTGCTGTGTGTTGTGTCTCAGATGGTCCCAGGAAAGCCCCGGCTTCTCTGTCTGGGGCCACGCTGGGGAGCTCTGCTGGGAACAGCACCAGCGCCGCTGGATGGGCCCCAATCAGCTCTGCTCACCAGGCTCCGAGGCTACTTACCTTTAGGCGCTAAGGTCTTCCCTCTTAGAACATGGGGACTCGGACGGATCTTCTCCATCATCACGACACAGCCCTCTTCCAATCCCCGTCTCTGCAGTATTCTCCTAAGACCAACATTTAGTGTAGACATTATTATGTCTATTTAATGCCGTTCATATTTGAGCCAAATAGTTGTGATCACCCAGCCCGCGACCTTGGATTGTGGAGTCAAAAATGTGTATCCCCGAAGTACGGAGAACATTCTCTCTGTGAGCTGGGGAGAGAGAAGGGAAGGAATGGAGACAGTGAGAGACCTATGAGGACCCAAAAAGAGTAGAAAAAGCCAAACTGCTGGAGCTGACGGCCAACCCTCCAGGCTACCCTGTGGCGGTGCCGCCCTCTGGTGGCTAAAGTATGTATTGCAGCCCCTGGCGGCATCACACCTTCCTTTTTCCAGGAGGAGACCGACCAGTCCATGGTCACTCCTGGGGCAACCAGCTATATCAACGGCAGGACCCACTGTAAAGTGAAATGCAGGGCTCCTTGTTCAAAAACTGTTAAGAATTTCAAGATGGCAAAAGCACAGTACTACTCCTAGCCGCAGGCCCTTGTAATGCTTGAGTGATTGCACAGATCACCAGCCCGGAAAGCCAGCCCTGCCTCACAGGGCAAATGGATGTGTTCGTCCTCCCTGTGAATTCCACATCAGCTCAAGCCACCAAAAACCTACAGAAATGGGGAGCTCTGGCTGTCTTGTAATTGCCAATGGGAGAGTTTTGAGTTTTCTTTCTTTTGAAACTGACACCTGGTTATTTGGCTCTGGCCAAATCAATGACCAAATTGGAGACGATTCGAGCATCAAAAAAATCAGTGAAACACATTGACTATATGAAAGTCTATAGTTACCCTGAAAAAAGAGGCAGCAAAACAAACCCCTAACCTATCCCCACTGGAGATGACAGGAAGCAACTCCTCTCCCTGAAAGCCTGGGTCCTGTCCTTCCAGCAGACACCAGGGTCCAGGGGTGAGGGAAGCCCCTCTGCACAGAAGGTGTGTGTGTCTGAACGCAGGAGGGATGACAGTGACTTTCTTTGTGCACAGTGGGCTCAGGCCAGGAACAGGACGGAGGGGGGGGGGATGGAGTCTGGGGATGTGACATCCACGGGAATTAGGTGTCCCCTCAGGGCCCCACAGGATCTCAGGGAGATAACGCTGGGGAGACAGATCTCCCCATTCCTATTGGGGGGGTGGTTTTCTAGCCCTCACGGGGGACGGTGCATGAGTTTCTTCGGCTCCATAACAAATTACCACACTTGGTGGTTTAAAACAAGAGAAAGTTTATTCTATCTCAGTTCTGGCGGCCAGAAATCCAAAATAAAGTATCGGCTGGACCACATTCCCTCCGGAGACTCTAAGGGAGATTCTGTTCCTTTCCTCTCTGGCTTTTGGTGGCCNNCGGCATTCCTTGGCCTGTGGCCAAATCACTCGACCCTCTGCCTCTGTCTTCATGTGGCCTTCTCCTCTCTGTGACTTCTCTGCTTCCATTTCTTATAAGGATACTTCTCATTGGATTTAGGACTCACACAGAGACCCCAGGGTGATTTCATCCCAAGATCCTTAACTTCATTGTATCATCAAAGAAACTTTTTCCAGATAAGGTCACATTCACAGATTCTGGGGTTTAGGACATGGACATATCTTTGCCGGGGGGTGGTCACCATTCAATGCACTAAGCCAGCCTGATGGGATTAGGGGTGATGTTCCGAGCTGCACACATGGGGCTCCCCCTAAACTGCGATGAGTCCCCCTGAGTCTGGGCTTCCCCTGCAGTCTACAGGAGTTGGGGGGGGGGGACTCGGAGGGGCAAGAGGGAGGCCCCAGGAGAAATCTGCCAGGCAGGCTCAGACATGGGCCCCCAAAGACCACCAGCCTGAGCCCCACACACAGTCAAGTTTTTGGGAAAAGAAGGGCTTTCTAAATATCACGTGCGAGGTGGGACCCTTGTGTTGATCCTGGCTAGAGAAAAATGGCATAAAATACATTTGGGGACAAGCAAGAAAAGTGAAAATCGTAAACTGGACCTCATCAGAAGTGAAAACTTTTGTGCTTCAAAGAACTTCATCACAAAAGTGAAAAAACCCGTAGAAGGGGTGAAAAATTTTGCCAACTACATATCAGATAAGGGACTTGTATCTACAATATACAAAGAGCATACACAACTCAATAATAAAAAAAGAACTATTTCATACTAAAAATTGGCAAAGAGTATAGACAGATGTCTAAAGAAGATATATAGGAGCGCCTGGCTGGCTCAGTTGGTGGAGCCTGGGGCTCTTGATCTCGTGGTTGTGAGTTCAAGCCCCACGTTGGGTATAGACATTACTAAAAAATAAAATCTTAAAAAAATTTTTTTAATAGGGGCGCCTGGGTGGCTCAGTCGTTAAGCGTCTGCCTTCGGCTCAGGGCGTGATCCCAGAGCCCTGGGATCGAGTCCCGCAACAGGCTTCCCACTCAGTAGGAAGTCTGCTTCTCTCTCTCTCTCCCTCTCTCTTTCCCTCTTGGCCTCCCCACTGTTCGTACTCTCTCTCACTCAAATAAATAAAATCTTTTAAAAAATAAAAATAAAGCTGTTCATATATATATATATTTTTTAAAGATTTTATTTATTCGACAGAGAGAGAGACAGCCAGCTAGAGAGGGAGCACAAGCAGGGCGAGTGGGAGAGGAAGAAGCAGGCTCCTAGCGGAGGAGCCTGATGTGGGGCTCGATCCCATAACGCCGGGATCACGCCCTGAGCCGAAGGCAGACACTTAACCGCTGTGCCACCCAGGCGCCCCTGTTCATATATTTTTAAACATAGCCTTTCAGCAAGACCGGGGCAGATCCCCGTTGCTTTGTTACCAATGACCACAGACTCGTGGGGAAGTTTGAACATGGGCGGAGTATTTGATGTTAGGGAATTATGACTCCGTCAGTTATTGCCAGGGGCGGGAGGGGGAATGCTCATCTCCGAAGAGAGGCAGCTGGAAGCATTCAGGGCAGAGTTGATGACATCTGTAATTAAGTTGTAAATGTTCCAGAAAAAAAAACTAGTAGATGATAGATGGATAGAGACAGACGGATGACAAATAGGACCTAAAAATGATGACAATTTTATCTCGGTGGTGGTTATGTGACTGATTTTCTTTCTGGGAGCACTGTTTCTTCCTGGGTGGCTCAGTCCGTTGAGCATCTGACGCTTATTCTCAGCTCAGGTCTTGATCCCAGGGTCATGAGTTCAAGCCCCGTATTGGGCTCCGCCTACTTATAAACAAACTCTGGGGATACCAGGTGCTAAACTCCCACCTCATGCAATGTAAGCTCTCCAAGAGCCAGAGCACCTGAGGCTCTGACAGCTGAGATCCGCCCCCAGCCTGGCGGTGGCACCCTCCCCAGGCAGCCTCTCCGCCTGAGGCAGCCAGCAGCCAGTGCGGGCCTGGCACGGGGCGCTGGAGCCCAAGGGGAGGCCGGTTCGGGTTCCACTGCGTGCTCCAGAGATCCACGGTCAGGTGCGACCGCTCTCCGTCAGCCCTCACACCTGCTGGTTCCATGTCCCATGCTGCTGGTGCGGGCGTGCAGGTGGCCCACTGTGCAAGGATCTGACTGTCTACTAGAGTTGTGTTTTAGGCCAGAATGTCTTCTAAAATCGGTGTGATTTCACTCGTTGAGGGTGAAGTGAAAACATCTGTGCATTCGAACGCCGTTGGAGTTGGGGGAGCTGGGGCTGCTGCAGCTGGCTTCCCTCCAGGTCTCTAGGACGTCCTGTGCTTTGGCTCATGCTGCTTCTCACATCCTGGGGACAAAGGCCAGCTACAAGGCAACCTGAGCCCCCCACCAAGGGTCCGAAGGGTCTGGGCAGTCAGGCCACCTCCTGCTGCAGACGCCAACTCAGGAGGGAGGGAGAAAATTGTCGGTTTGGAGGATGGAGCCCAATCAGGGAAGAGATCGGAAGACTTGAGAAGATGGCAAAGATTGACCCTGTGTGCAAGATGACAGCTCAGCTACCGACAGGCAGGTCATCTCAGTAAAACTTGTGCCGACAGAGCAAAGAGGTGAGGAAGACTTTGACTCAAGGACGATGCAACTGGGGAGGTCAATTGAACTCAGCCCTCCTAAAACACAGCTGGAGAGGTTTTAAACTGGGGAGAGGAAATTACAGGCCATCTCTGTTGGCTGATCAGCCTTACTTGAAGGCACAGTAAAAGTTCTCATAAAACTCTGACAGAAGGTAGTTTTACGTCTCGGTTTGAAAGGTGACCCACGGAAGTTAGGCTCCGCTGTCCCTCAGGGCCTGGGAGGTAGGGGCACTGTGTGCGGGAGGATTACAATGCAGAGCGAGGGACACAGGAGCTGTTCCCTGGGTCCTAAGACTGGAAGAGACTTTTCTTTTAATTTAAGATTTTATTTATTTGAGAAAGAGAGAGCACGCGCAGGGGGAGAGGAAGAGGGAGAAGCCGACTCCCCGCTGAGCAGGGAGCTGATGCGGGACTTGATCCCAGACACCCCGGGCAAGAGGCTTTTAAGGAGACACAGATACATCTCAAAAGGGACAGAGAAGGAATCTGCAATCAGAAATTGTAATCCCCAGGGCGCCGGGGTGGCTCAGTCAGTTAAGCATCTGCCTTCAGCTCAGGTCATGATCCCAGGGTCCTGGGATCAAGTCCCGCATCGGGCTCCCTGCTCAGGGCAGAGTCTGCTTCTCCCTCTCCCTCTCCCTCTGCCTCACTCCCCCCACTCTGCTTGTATGCACGCAAGCTCTCTCTCTCAAATAAACAAATAAAATCTTTTTAAAAAATTGTAATTTCCATTTCTAAAGGAAGTGCTCTGAGAAAATGACATCAGGGGCCCAGTGTCAGGAAGGACCTGTCTACAGGTCAGTGAATCAATCTCAAGGGACCAGTAAGGCCTCTAGGTCAGAATGAACCCGCTTTCTGCACAGCAGGAGGGAAACGCAGCTACATCTCTCAGGACCCAGTTTGCATCGATTATGAAGAGGTCAAAACAAGTAAGAGACAGTGAATGGCCTGAATGTTGTCCCTCAGAAAACTGTGCTTGCTGGCGTTTTCCATGGAGACACATTTCTCTCTACAGTCCCTTCCCTTTGATCAAACATCAGAGAGGTGTTGGGGGGGGGGCAGAGGGAGAAGGAGAGACAGAACTTCAAGCAGGCTCCCCACTTAGCATGGAGCCCAACTGTATGCGGGGCTCGATCTCACAACCCTGAGATCACAACCTGAGCCGAAATCAAGAGTCAGATGCTTAAATGACTGAGCCCCCCAGGAGCCCCCCGAGGAAGATTATTCTTGATCTTAAAGCATGACCAGTCTCCCTGGATTTGTCCTGATTTACACAGGTGTGGAAGGGTTGCATATCCCCCACATGGTTCGCTCTGATGCAGGTTTTCGTAGGGAATCCCAGATTGGACATCTAACAGCCTCTTCCCTTTAAAAAGCCTCCCCCTCGAATTTCTTCTGCATCTCTATAGCTCTGTCTTCTCCAGGTCCCCGAAATACCCACCAAGCTGACCATAGCTCCTTCAAGGGTGGGGTCCTATCTGATCCGGGGGGGCATCAATCTCAACTAGGACATTGGAATCAGAGCCTTGATTGTCTCCCCAACGTTTCCAATTATATTCTATTAACTGAACCCACCATGCTGCTCTTGCAGAGTGAGCGTTCCCTCCCTAGTGCCCCCCCAGCCCCTCCTCAGGGCCCCGCCTCCCATCTCTTCCCTCCCAAGACCAACCCAGACCCCGTGGCAATGGAGCCCCCTCCTCAGCCCTCATGGCTCCCACAGCCTGGACACAGCTGCCAAGAGACCCTGGAGTGCTCCCAGCTTCTTCCTAGAATGCCTCACGAAGGAGAGGGGCTTTTCATCTGCACGCTCTCGGGGTGTCTTTCTCCCACCCTGGGTGCTGGGGTCTGACTCCCAACACCTTCCCCCACGCCCACAGCGCATCTCTCAGGAGCCGCAGACCTGGGTAAGGTTGGCAAAGGAGGACCGTTTGGGGGAAGGAGACTGAACCCCTTAATTCCCCTGCACCCCTCCCCTAGCCTTGGAGGACGCCACTGGACAAAATCAGCAGGTTGTTTTTAAGGAGAAAATCCCCACCGATAGGGATTCAGCACCTCTTCTGCCAACATCTCCTTTCTCTGGAACATCCTCACTCCCAACTAGAAAGTGAGGTTTTTTGTTTGCTTGGCTTTTTTAATAGACCTTGAGAGCTTGTTTGGAGGCTCTGGCAGAGGAACACTGCTAACTCGTATACCCTCGACCGAAGAATGGTCCTCCGCTGTCGGGGAAGGTCGTCCTCTTGGACTGAGCGCAAAGCTTCAGGAAGGACGCACGCAGAGCGGTGAGGGAGGGAGGGGACAACCGCCTAGCCAGCCAGCTCCGCCGAATCAACCCTGGTGATCAATGGGGTGACAGATGTCGCAGCCAGATCGCCTCCACATCCCACTTTTTTTTTTTAACTAGAAAGTGTTTTGATGAAAAATTGCAAAAATGTAAGCATGCGTTTGTCTTCACTGGGAGTAATGATTCAACGAATGTCCAGATGTCTCCCCTGAAGAGATGTGTCTCCCCACGCTGGAGCCCTCCACCCGCTGACTTGGGCCTTTTCTCTGCGAACGTAGACCTCGGGAATAGTTACATGTGCGGTGGGCTTCTCCTGGGCCTCCATCCCCAGATACGACACGTTTGCAACTCATCTGGGAACATCTAGAAACCCCACTGCTCCTCTGCTCACAGCCACATTCCATTTTCAATCGTCTCAAACAGTGCTGGGCTGAAGTACAACGGGAGATCCGTACGTAATTTAAAATCATCTAGCGTTCGTATTTAAAAACGGAAAAGGGGGCTTCTGGCTGGCTCAGTTGGTTGAACGTCCGACTTTTGATTTCGGCTCAGGTCATGGTCTCAGGGTCCTGGGATCGAGCCCCACATGAGGCTCCCTGCTCAGCACACAGTCTGCTTGTCCCTCTCCCTCTGATCCTCCGCCTGCTCTCTCTCCCTGTCTCTTAAATAAAAATAAATAAATCTTAAAAAAAAACCTCAAACATGGGATTACCCTATGACCCAGCAATTCTACTTCCGGGCATATACCCCAAAGAATGGAAAGCAGGGACTTGAATAGATATTTCCACATCCTTGTGCACAGCAAAGTTATTTGCAGTCACCGAAAGGTGGAAACAACACAAGAGCCCCTATTTTTTTTAAGATTTTATTTATTTGACAGAGAGACAGCCAGCGAGAGAGGGAACACAAGCAGGGGGAGTGGGAGAGGGAGAAGCAGGCTCCCAGCGGAGGAGCCTCATGCAGGGCTCGATCCCAGGACCCTGGGATCACACCCTGAGCTGAAGGCAGACGCTTAACGACTGCGCCACCCAGGCGCCCCAACCCAAGAGCCCATTGACAGAAAAACGGATAAACGAACTGTGCTGTGTTTCTACAGAGGAATATCATTCAGCCACAAAAGGAAGGAGATGCTGACTCTCGCTGCTACACGGGGGAAGCTTGACGACATCACGTGAATAAGCCAGACTCCGGAAAGCAAAGGCTGTGTGACCCCACTGATGTGAGGTTCCTCGAGCCGTCAAATGTGGACAGACAGTAGGTAGGATGGTGGTTGCCAGGGGCTGGGGAGGGGGGCTGGGGAGTTGTTTGGCGGGTCCAGTTGCAGGGTTACAAGACGAGCAGTTCCGGAGATGGATGGTGCCGGTGGTTGTACAGCAGTGAGCGCGGGTTTAATACCACTGAGCTGTACACTGAAAAATAGCAAAAATGGTAAATTTTATTATATCTATTTTACCACATTAAAAAAGTTTCAAATACCCTGGTGAAATGCATTGTAGTAATATTTTTATTTATCACATTAGGCAGAAAATATTAACATTCCAACAATTTTTTTAGATTATTGAACTGTTTTATATCCTTTTTCTCACGCCAAGCCTTTGAAATGTGTCCAGCAGGCCACAATTCAGACCAGCCACGTTTCAATGGCCACTTGCGGCGGGGGGGGGGGGGGGGG
>NW_024424341.1:51973537-51986287 GCF_017311325.1 Ursus maritimus | reverse complement strand
GGGTACCGTACTGGGCACCTTGATCATCTGCGAGCATCTCCCATCCCATCTGCAAAGCCCCACGTGTCCCCTGCGACACACCTGCAGTTCACGGGCAACTACAGCTGCACACCTCCCACAGGGGCTGCAGACCCCCAGAGCTCGCAGGCCAGCCCCTCAGTCTAGATGCAGACAGACATCTTCAAAGAACGTGTTTGCTCAGGGGGATCTGACTGCAGAAGCCCCCTCCTTTGCATAAATTTGCATCTCATTCATGCATCATTCGGAAGCACCTGGTGGGGCCTCAGATCGTCATCTCGAAGAAGTCAGCCAGGTGGTGGTGTGGGGCTGAGCAGGAGACCGCCAGGTGTCCCTCCTCCTCCTTCTCCTCAGGCTCCTCGTCCTCCTCCAGGAAGGTGACCAGTTCCTCCCGCAGCGCCCCCATCTCCAGCCCCAGACTGCACAGCTGGCCCAGCAGCTGGATGTCCACTTGGCGGAGGTGCCCCTGCCAGTGGGAAGGTGGAGTCATGGGCATCTGACCCCGGAGGGCAGGGGGCGGGGGGGGGGTTCCACCGTGCTCCCCGCCTCAAACCTGCTCCAGTCCTGGCTGAGATTCTTTGCTTGACCAAACTACAGCTAAGCTCTTCAACCTTCTCCCCGGCCCATCTCTACGCTTCCTTGTACAATCCCGTTTTACCAAGAATCTCCCTTCCTCCACGTCTGACCACGCCTGGTATGGGAGCTGATTCCTCCACCCCCATCCCTGCCCAGGTCACGCCTCCTCTGCCTGGCCTCCTCCCCAAGAATCCTGAAGTCAATTCAGCCAGACACCCTTCCCCCTGATGCTTTCGCTTGCTGATTTCCCATCTGCTGACCTCCACCCTCTCCTTCGCTAGAAATCCCCACTTGCCCCTGCTGTGCTCAGAGCTGAGCCCTTGTCTCCATGCCCCCCCGCCCCCCGCTGCGGTGGTCCCCGCACCTACCACTTCACTATCTTTAATAGGTGCCATAAGTAAGCTTCTTTTTAAGATTTTATTTATTGACAGAGAGAGACAGCGAGAGAGGGAACACCCACAGGGGGAACTGGAGAGGGAGAAGCAGGCTCCCCGCTGAGCAGGGAGCCCTGCGAGGGCCTTGATCCCAGGACCCCGAGATCATGACCTGAGCTGAAGGCAGATGCTTAACGACTGAGCCACTCAGGCGCCCAAGTAAGCTTCTCTTTAACATTCCAGGCCCGAGGCACATGGCGGGGTCCTCACTGTGCCCCGGACCTTGACTGCCAGCCAGCTTCTCCCAGCTGCTCTCGATCTCTGCCTCTGTCTCTCCCTTTCTTCGTCCCTCACTGTCTTTGTGTCTCTGTGCCTCCCTTATTGTGTCTCTCTGCTCTCTGTGTCCCCCTTGTCTGTCTCTGCCCCTGCCTCTATGTCTTTCCATATCCCTTTCTGTCTCTATTTCTCTGCCCCTGCCTTGGATTATCTCATCTCTCTGTCTCAGGTTTAATCTGCCTTCTGCCTCTGTCTCTCCCTCTGTGCGCCTCTCTGTCCCTGTCTCTCTCTACTCCGGTCTCTCACTCTCTCTCTACTCCGGTCTCTCACTCTTTGGGTCTCTGTCTCTGTCTGTCTGCTTGTTTCTCTTTTCTCGTCTCTGAATTTCTGTCCTTCAATCTCTGGCCCTTTGCAATCCTGTTTGTTCCCATTCACACACCCGTTCTCTCTTCCCACCCCAACCTGCGCCCCATCTCTTGTGCCTCCAAACCCCTCACTCACCAGCTCCTCCCAGATCCACACCAGACTCTCCCTGGCACCTGCAGTGTCTGCCCCTGGGGACAAGAGTGTCTGGCCAGCTCTCCCCACTGGGGGGACCTCCCTCAGGGCCTGCGGAGGGGGGCCCAGCCCCGGGGGCACCAGTCCCGCCTGCCTCAGTTGCCTCCAGAGCTCCATAGTCTCTGAACAGTGGCGGCCAGGAGCAGAAAGTGGCAAGGTCCAGAATGGCCCAGTCCCCTGAGGAGCCGGCAAGGGAAGTGGGGAGCAAAGGGCATGTGGGGGTGCCTGGGTCAGCATTTCAAAGTCCGCTCTCTGGTGAGAACTGCCAGCCTTGTGAGAAATTTCTTCCTTCTGAAGTCTAACTTCAACTCTGCTCACAAGAGTCCAGCCACGGCCCTCTGCCAGAGGTAAAACCCCCACCCCTCTTGACCCCTTCTTAGGCCTAACCCCTCGTGGGGGCTGGGTGTCTGGATGCTGGGCCTCACCTGTCCCGCCCTGGGTCCTGCCCCAGCCCCCCAGCCCCTCCTCCTCAGCCTCCACACTTCCTTCCTCTCCACTCTCTGGCTTTCCCAGCTTGACCATGTCTTCTGCTCTTGGGCCACCCCACGGCTTCCCGATTAGCGTGCCTGAGGAACTGCGATCCCTCAGCTGTGGTAACCTCAGTGTCCAGGCTACTGGCGCACAGCTGAACAGCCAGTCCTGCTAACCCCTGACATGCCCACAGATACCATGACTGTCAGCGCAGGCCCTGCCACAGAAAAGACTGGATATGGGCCTCCCTCTGCTTCCAGAAGCTGCCACCGACGCAGTCCTTGGCTCTTCGCCCCTTCCCTGTATCACTCTTGCACCTATCATCACATCTCCCACTGACTGACCCTGCCTCGATCTAATGGGACCCTTGTCATCGCACTGGGCCCATCCTGATCGCCCAGGATAATCTCCCCATCTCCAGATTCTTAACTTGATCACATCTTCCTTTTACCATACAAAGGAACAGATTCACAAGTTCCAAGGATCAGGGCATGAATTTTTTTTTTGGGGGGGGGGCACTAATCAGCCCACCACATCTGCCTTTCAAACCTGTCACTTTCCCAGTCTCCTGTCTCCCTAAGTGGCATCCCCATCCTTTTAGTTTCTGGAGCTATTGGCTCAACCTTCAAAATAGACTCATAATCTGAGCACTTCTCACCAGTTCCTACTGCCCCATCCCTGCTCCCATCCCACTCATCTCTTGCCTGGACTGCTGCAGTAGTCTCTTTGCCGGCCCCCACTGCTACCCTTTCTGCCTAAGGTCTGTTCTCCACCTAGCAGAAATGATCTTTTTTTTTTTTTTAAGATTTTATTTATTTATTTATTTGACAGAAAGAGAGAGAGGGAGAGCACAAGCAGGGGGAAGGGCAGAGGGAGAGGGAGGAACAGGTTCCCAACCAAGCAGAAAGCCCGACGCTGGGATCGATCCCAGGACACTGGGATCATAACCTGAGCCGAAGGCAGATACTTAATGGACTGAGACACCCACGTGTACCAAAACGATCTTTAAAAAAACATAAATCAGGGGCACCTGGGTGGCTCACGGTTAATCATCTGACTCTTGATTTCAGCTCAGGTCATGGTCCCCAAGTCGTGAGTTCGGCCCCGTGCCAGGCTCTGTACTCAGCACGGAGTCTGCTTGTCCTTCTCCCTCTGCTCCTCCCCCCGCTCACTCTCTCTGTGTCTCTAACATAAATAAATAAAATCTTTTTTAAAAAATAAAAGGCATAAATCAGATCACGATATTCCCCTGAGAATGGAATTCGCAGTCAGCATCCTGCCCACCTCTGACTCATCTCCTATTTCTCTCTGCCAGCTGGTTCCCAACCCCCGGGCCTTTGCACTGGCTGTTACCGCAACTGGAATACTTTTTCCCTAGATCTTTGAATGGCTGTTTCCTTCTCATCCCTCACTTCCACTTAAAGATCACCTCTTCGGAAAGGCTTTTGCTGATGCCCTTACACCCTAGTCACTGCCCATTATACTGCGTGTTCTTATTTGTCTCTTATCAAACATTATCTGGAATTATCTTGCTTAATTCATTTGTTTCTTGTCCATCCTCTCCCAGCCTGGAATGTTGACTCCCTGAGACAAGGGCTTGGTCTGTCTTGTTCACCATGGTAACCTCAGCACCCAAAATGGTTTGGGCCACGTGGCAGGTGTTCGGTAAATCTCTGCGAATGAATGAATGATTCTTTCAACAAGACTTTACATTAAATCTTCACGCTGAGAGAGAGCGCTGAACTCCAAACTGAAATTGAGATCACAATACTTTGAGATCTCACCTCTCCTACCCTGAAGTCTAACCTCACCACCCACTAGACCTTTTCCTTCCCTGACCCAGGCGTAAAGAATGACACGGTCAGTTTCCTACTCGTTAAGGAGGTAGCGAATGAAAGCTGGAGGAAGAGGCAAGCTCGGAGGGACTGTGAGTACAGTCGGAGGGAGGGTACTCTAACAGGAAGGACTAACCGCTCTCTCCCAGGGAAAGGCTGCAGAGTCTCACTGTAAGGGCCGTGGAAATAGCGTTCGGAGCAACCTCTAAACCAGAGTAGTAGAAAGTGCTGGTGCCTTTAAGAGAGTCGGAAAATGGAGGGGGCGTGGCCACGGCAAAAGAGTCTCAAACTGAACAGAGTGGGCGGGCTAAGAAAAACCAGCCCCTTCCGGTTACGTAATCCTAGCAAGATGGCGGCGTCCGGGGCGGTAAGTGACCGGAGCTCCTAGAGCCCTTAAATTGAAGTCCGCTCTGCTGCCTCCGCCTTCAGGGCTTCTGTCAACTCCCAGGGAGCAAGGGGCAAGAGAGAGCAGGAGGCCTCTCCCGCTAAGGCTCATGCTGGGAGCGCTGACGTGCGACCTTCGGGAGCCCAGAATGATCGGTGCGAGTCGCAGGGCAGCCGGGGCGCTTTGGAGAGAAAGCGGGGCGGGGACTTGGCGGAGAGAAACCAACCGGGAAGCAGGGAGCGCGTTCCGAAGTTGGCGCACCCAGCCAATCAGAGGGAGGCACCCGATTGCGGGCGCTGGGAGTCGGGCGTGCGCGAGTGGGATCGGCCAGGGAAGAGGGTTTGGTGGAGATGCCGGGCTTTGAGGTCCAAGGCTAGGAGAACAAAGGGTACAGGTGAGGGAAGCTCATGGGATAGTTACGCATTTTTATGGAAAACCAAAGGGACGATGGAGGTGAGGGACAGGAACCAAAAGATGAGTATGGGAGTTCCAAGGGAAAGACCTAGGGGAAATTAAGGGGAGAATTTAGAAAGACCTTAAATCAAGTAATAGATTTAGGGAAAAGTAAGGTGAGAGGTTGGGAACATAGGAATTTTGAGGGAAAATAAGGATTTGGGCAAATTACCGAGAAAATTTGGTTGAAGCAGAAAAAGAAACTGAAGCAGGCTAAGAGAAGACTGAGAAGAGATTGAAGGAAGAGTTTGGGAGCTTTACGGGGTAAATTAATCGTGGTTTGGACAGAAATTCAGATATTTGGGGGAAAGAAATTAGTTATTCAGGAAGAATCCAGGGAAAACTGGATAAAGTTAAGGGGTATTTTGTGGGAAATTAAGAAGTCAGATAATAGAGGTCTTAAAACAAAAATAGGGGTTTGGGAAAACACCCGGGGAGAGTTGGGAAGACCAAGAATGTTTGGCCAAATCAAAGAATTTGGGGCTGATTAAGGGAAAACATGGGAAAATTTGGGGGATCTCAAAAGCAGAATTTGGAAGTTCTGAAAGAATTTTGTGGGCCAGGAAGCAGCAGTGGGGAGGAGGGTGGCAGGGTAGAGTTTCATGGACCAAGAGCAGGGGGATCCGACTCTGACACTCATAGGAGGCTCCAGGCTCAGCCTCTCCTTTCCGCTCCTCCCCAGCGCCTGCACCTGGTAACGCCAGTATGGAACCTGAGTACCAGGGGTATCCGTGGCCTGAGCAGGGCGGTGGGCCCAGAGGGCAGTCAGAAGAAGGGGAGGTCGCTGCTCCAGTTCCTGGCTGACCGCTTCTATGACGTGCAGGCTCTCAGGGAGTACCTGCTCCGAAAGCAGGTGTTGACGGTGCACCAGAAAAATCGGTGAGAAGCCTTGGCAGGCGAGAGCCTGCTGCTGGGGCCTGAACAGGCAGAACTCACATCCTGCTCCTGCCGCTTCTATACCAGGCCCGCCAAGTTGCATCCTCTCCAGCCACACCTTTCCCAAGGGCTCCAGCTCATAGAGGTGACCCGCTGCCCACCATCTCTTGGAGGTCGTGCTGGCACCTCAAACCGAACATGGCCAATGGCAAACCCTTGATTTCCCCCTAAGACAGTCTACTCACCCCCAAGCCTTCCCCATCCCAGGAAACAGCAGCACTGTCCCCAGTTATTCAGGCCAAATTCTAAGGAGTCTTCCCTGATTATTCTTCCTTCTCTGGCTTCCACATCCAGTCCACCAATAAAATACCAGACCATCCCAGATGTGCCCAGTTGTTAAGCTCCTCACTATTTGTAGCCTGGTCGGAGCTCCTTCATTTTATGGTTGGTTGAGTGCAGTAATCTGAACTGGTCACCTTTTGCCCCCTCCAGTTTGTTACGGTCTAAAAGTCATCCAAAGGACTCTTAAGAAACTAAAACAGAGGGTCCCCTGGGTGGCTCAGTCGGTTAAGCCTCTGCCTTCGGCTCAGGTCATGATCCCAAGGTCCTGGGATCAGCCCCATGTTAGGCTCCCTGCTCAGCAGGAAGTCTGCTTCTCCCTCTCCCTCTGCTGCTCCCCTTGCTTGTGCTCTCTCCATCAAATGAATAAATAAAATCTTAAAAAAAAAATCCTAAAATAGAAAACACCACTTTATTTAAAACCCTCAAATGGTTTCCCATTGCAGCTAGAATAAAAGCCAGACTCCAAGGTCTAAAATCTGAGCTTTGAGACCTCTACCAGGGACTCCCCTTACCCGCACCAGCATGGTGTTCTTACTGCTGTTTATTCTGCCCTCCGAAGTTGAGCCTCTGAGCGGTTGCGCTAGCTGTTCCCTTGGCCTGGCAGGCTCACGCCTTGACCTTTGAATTTCTTCCCACCCCTCAAATCTCTGCTCAAGCATCACCTCCTGCAAGAAGTCAATCTCTTAACACCCGAACTGAAGTAGGCTTCTCCATCCCCACCCCTGCCCCAAGCCACTCCAGAGTCAGTCCCTCTGTGTTACTTCCCCGGTGGATCTGATTCGGCAATTTGCTCTTAACTTCCGGGTTTGTTAGGTTTCCTTCTGTAAATTAGCTTCACAGAGCGGGGACGCTCTCTGTCTTGGTGCCCGGCACTTAATAGACATTCAGTAACTATTTGCAGCCTGGCTCAGTCCCGGTGCTGCGGACTCTGACCCTCGCGGTGGCACGGGGGGCTGACGCAGCCACCGTTCTCTCCACAGGCCCTTCACCTACATCCAGGAGCGCTTCGGGCCCCACGTCGCGGGTGTCTATTTCATCCTGAAGCAAGGAGGCGCGGTCAAGTACGAGGGCAAAAGTGTCAGCAGGGGGTGGGGGAAGCTGCGCAGCGCTGAGCCCCAGGCTCTTGGGACTTACCGGGAGCCCCGGGCTCTGCCCCCCCCCCCCCCCCCCTTGGAGCTTGTTCTTGAACTCCCGCTCTGCCCGCTGTAAAATGGGCCGGTGGTTGGGTGGAATCTACAAGGTTTGCTGGAAAGAATCAGGGACACTTTGCAGTGGGAGCACTTGGAACAGGCCTGGCGCAGCACCAGAGCTCAGTAAATGTCGGTGTTCCTTTTCCTTCCTTCTTGCCTTCCTTTCTCCTTCTTCCCTCCCTCCTCCTCTTTGTTTGTTCTCCTTTATTTTTCCTCTTTTTTGAGAAACGTAGCTCATGCATCTACCCCTCACTTGGCTCCAATGAAAATTTCCCTTGGTTTGAGCACCTTCCTCCAGCCCGTTCCTCAGAAACAGCACTACACGTCTGAGTTGGTCTTGACTTTTGCTTGGCTGTGAAGATTCTTGTACTCTTGCCCGCTTCTCCTATGTTATCAGTTTTTTCTGACCCGCAGTAAAAATGACCAACAGAGGCGCTTGGGTGGCTCAGTCGGTTGAGGGTCTGACTCTTGATCTCAGGGTCGTGAGTTCAAGCCACATGTTGGGCTCCACACTAGATGCGGTGCTACTTTAAAAAAAAAAAAAAAAAGCCAAACATTGCCTCTTCCGTGGGAATGTCCGGGGACCCAGGGAGGGCCAACACGGAAAGGCTTTAGTACAGCGTCAGGTGCACCAGATGTGGTGTGACCCCGTCAGCACACGGGGCTGGGGAGCGTCCTCGGGAGGTTGGAGGCTTGGGAGGAGAGGTGCCCTGCTCACAGCCCCTGTCCCCTTCCAGGTTTCAGGGCAAGGAGTGGATCCGGTCAAATGCACGTGGCCACTTCCCTCTTGACTTCATGACATTCCAGGCGGTGCCTGTCGAGGCAGTGGANNNCAGCGGCTGTGCCATCAACTACCAAGGCCTGGACAGCGTCTGTAAGAGGGGTGGAGACGGGCGGGCCCATGCATCCGCCCTTTGGTGGCGGGCTCCAGAGAGGATCTCAGTGGCCTCACCTCCCCCCCTTCCTTGCAGTGGCCCTGAAGGAGCTCCAGTCCCTGTGGCTGCAGCGCTGTCCCCACGTGGATGACTGGTGTCTCAGCCGCCTCCACCCGCTGGCCAACTCGTTGCAGGAGCTCTCGCTGGCTGGTTGTCCCCGAATCTCTGAACGGGGCCTCGCCTGCCTGCACCACCTCCAGTGAGACCTCAGCCCAGGCAGGGCCCCAAGCCAGGGTAGGGGGGTGGGGGATGGGCATCTGACACAGATACGGGAAAGCGGGGAGCGGGCGGTCAGCAGTCTCCATAGCCCTGCCTCCACGACCGACCTGGAGCGCGTGTGGGGAGAGCCCAGGTGAGCAGTCGCAGTGAATCTGCTGGGGGCGGGGGGTAAGCACTCCTTGTTTTTCTTCCTTTCTATTTTAATGAAAACTCGATGACATTTACAGTGTTGCGAACAGGAGCTGCCAGGGTGTCCATTTGTAATCCCCACGGTGGGTGTCTGTACTTGGCCAGCTCTCTCGAACATAGTCCAGGCAGCTAAAGACTTTTATTTTAAAGAGCTAGGTAGGGGCTGAAGCCGGGGCAGGCGCGCCCCTCCACACCCTTCCGCTCCTCATGCGGGCCTCCCCCTTGCTGCCTCCTCTCAGGAACCTCCGCAAGCTGGACATCTCAGACCTCCCCGCCGTGTCCAACCCGGGCCTCACGCAGATCCTGGTGGAGGAGATGCTGCCTAACTGCGAGGTCCTGGGGGCTGACTGGGCCCGGGGCCTCAAGTCGGGGCCGGAGGAGCAGTCTCGGGACACAGCCAGCCCCATCCCGGCCTAGCCCTCGGCCCCCTCCTCGTCAGGCTGGGCGTCAGCAGGGCTCTGTGGCAGGGCTGACAGTTCTCTGCTGGGTTCACTCCACATGGAGGCTGGGGGGGTGATGGGGGGGCTGGCACCGCCGGCCGGTCAGAGGGGAGAGCGTGAGGCTGGCGTACTTATTCACCACCTCAGGGGCTCTGGCTGACTGCACCCCGGGCTGAAAGGTCACAGCTCTTGTCACCTTGTCCGGCAGCTCTTTCCACAGGCTTCTCTCCGGGATTCCAACAGCCTCCTCCTGCCTCTTCGGGCCGGGCCCAGGGGAGGTGCACCCCCCCCATGACTTCCCCTCTTGATTTACCCCCCACCTGGCCACTACCATGCCAAGAAACCCCGCTCTTGACTTGTAGAGACTCTTCTCAAAGTACCCTCATTTGAATGTGCTGCTGTTCCGGCTGAGTCCCTGACTGATGCAGGTGCACTACCAGCCCGTTTCCCTGTGGGACAGCGCTCAGCTCACCGCGCCCGCGGCACCCCCGGCCTCCACTCGCTCAACGCCCAGAGCGCCCCAGGCCCACGGTGTCCCCGCTTACCCATGTATTGACTCTGCCCCAATTCCAGCTTTCCCCTCTGCTCCATGGAAACGCGCCTTTGAAACGGTTTTCCTTTGCTAAGTGGCGCGCCAAGGTTTGCCGGGAGAGGGCGCCCGAGAGAGGACAGCGGGAGGCCTTCGCTTCCATTGCGAGCTCTGCGGCTCCTGCCAGGCCCGCAGCCTCCCCAGCAGGCGGCTCCCGAAGTGCCCGGGGCCCCTGCGAAGACCCCGCTGCGTCCCAGAAGGGGCACTGACGGTAATGCCAAGGCACCTTATCAGTGAATCCCTTATTTCGATTCACTGTTGAAAGTCAACAATTCTTGACATTAAATGTCATGTGTTCAAATTACTGTGGTTTTTCTCTGCCGACTGGATCCACACTGACCCAGCAGTGGCATCTGGAGTGTTCCAGGAGATAGACTCACAAAGTGGGGATTTGGGGTTGGTTTTGGTCCTGCCTTTGGAGTGCAGTGCTGAGCTCCTTGGTGGCGGGAAGCGGGCGGTGGCAGCACAGTCGGGCTCTGGCCGGGGGCTGGGACGAGGTGCCAACTGAGGCACGTGCCCTGGGAATCCTGCGGCCGCTGCACTTGACTGTTGGGGCAGTAATGACAATTCTAAAGATAGATGCTGGACAGATTCTGCGGGGTGCCCTTGAGCGCTCACAGACAAGGACAGGTCTGTTGGCTCAGCTCAGGCCGCCTTCTGGGAAGGGGTGCTGCCCCCCGAAGCCCCTGTAGTGCTGAAAACCGTGGCATTTGAGTTTGCGGGTTGCCGAGTGATGATGGTTGAATCCCCAGTCTTGACAATTTCTCATGTTCAAGTGAGGGTGCCGACTGGCAGAGAGGGACCCTGAAATGTGGAATGGGGTCACCTGGTTCGACCCAGCAGAAAGAGACGCTCTCGAACCCCGAGGAGGCTGAGGAGACCAGCAGCCTGCCTGTGCTGGCGACGCTCTGCTCCCCTCCCCCGGGCAGATGCTTCGGAAGTGGGCGTCTGCTCTTAGGCTCCTCACAAGCGCCCCTGCTCTCACCCGACCCACAGCCGCCCAGGGTTCCATCTCAGCAGGCTCGGGGGGCACAGCCACCCACTAGCCCCCAGAGAAGGCAGCCTCTACACTAGGAGAATAGCAAGATTTGCAAACATAGAGCAGAAACCTGGGGGGAGGGGCGCAAGTCTAAGGGTGTTAAACCAGTGAGGGCCAAGTTCACGGTCCAGGGCACTTACTTGAGATAATGAGTTAGCTAGTGCAGTTGGATGGCTCTAGCAGCTTTCTCAGGTCGCTGACTGGACCTTGGACTCAAGCGTGGTCTCTGGTTAGCGAGGCAAGGAGCCGAGCCGCCCTGGCATGATCCAGAGGGGGTGCCCAGAGCTCAGGGAGGTCGGTGTTGGACCGGGGTGCTCATGTGGGAGGCACACTTCCAGCCCCAACTGTAAGGCACCTCTTGGGTCATTCTCCGGGATGGACTGTCCCTGTTACAACTGCTGGGTGGTTTCTCCTGATTGGATCCAGACTGCTGCCCATAGCAACCAAAACCGTACCCTGAGATTTCTAACTACCCCCAGGAGGAGCAGTGTCAGCTCCGCTGGGAGAAGTGAGATGAGCCAGGGGAGCTCCGGGGGGCCTTGCCACCTCTCCCTCTCCCAGCCCAGGGGCGGGGGGCCGGGGGTGGGGGGTGGAGACCCCTCCCCGGGTGCTCAGGGCCCTACCCTGGGCCCTTGGCTGTCCTTGCCCACTCCCGCTTCTAGGGCATGACTACCCGACACTCCTCGGCGTGCTCTTCCTCCAGCTGCTCCCACGGGCCCCATTACTCAAACTTGGGGCTTGGAAATCAGCTCTGGACAGATAATCAAGGGCTGCTGACAAAGGTGCCAAGGAAGAGATGATCCAGACAGTCCTCCCAACCCAGGCTGGAGACAAGGGGGTCAGGCCAGGCTCAGTGGGGCCCTTGGTCCCCCCCACCAAGGTTCCAGGAGGTCAGGGTTAAGGAGGCCCCACCTGCCCACCTCCCCAGACAGCTGTTGTAGCCCCAACAGCAGGGGCCCTGGAGGGCAGGGACACAAACACAGGCAGACACCCTCTCCGGTCCCAGGGGGCCGGATGTGAGTATTCCCGGAGTCACTGTGCAGCTGTGGGCGGGGCTGGGGGGGGACGGGATAGGGATGGATCCCGCCTCCACAAGGCAAACACCAGGCACCAAAGGGCGTGGAGGAGGTGAGAGGGTCAGCTCAGCTCGAGGGCCTCCGGTGCCCCCACCCCACCCTCCACTGGCCTCTAGCTTGGCACCGCCCTCCGCCTCCCCTTCGCCTTCCATCTGGTCCCCTCCCGCTCCTCCCTGGCTCTGGAGGTCCGCAGACACCCTTCTCAGTCCCACCCCACAGGTCGCCGACCTGCCTCTCAACTTCACTCTCCCCTCCCGCACAGGGGCATCAGGCTACCCGGTTTGTCTCACTCCCCGTCTCCACACCCCTCCCCTCCCCTCCCTCTCTCCCTGCAGCCCTCTCTTCTCCACTACCCCCTCTGTCCCTCCTCTCCCTTCCCCCACTTGCCCCAGAGGTCTCCCCCGTCCCTCCTTCCCCACCCACCCAGTCCATCTCTCCTCCCCACCAGCCCCTTCCCCACCCCCACCCTGACTCCAGGGCCCACAACACACCCCATCTCTGGCACGGCCGACCCATCCCCTCAGCACATTCACGGCCGCCTCCGCAGCCAGGCGTCAGCACCCCCTCCTCCCCGCCCAGCTCCGCCACTTTGGGACTCTGCCTGTCCCTGGGCCATCTCGCCACTGCCCAGCCCAGGCTCGGGCCTGGCCCCTCAGCCTCACCCTCCCTCAGACTCTCCCAGGCCCTGGCTCTCCCCGCCGGGCCTCACCGGGTCCCCCGTCTGTCTTTGGCCACCCCGCACCTTTCCGCTGTCTCACCAGAAAACCAGCCCCAACACGCCAGAGCCCCATCCCTCAGGTCGGCCTCCGGCCCTCCCCTCCACTCCCCTCCCGTCCCCTCCTCCCTCGGCCCCGCCCCAGCCCCTCCCGGCCCCTGGGGCCCTGGCGGCCTCCCTCCCCGCCCTTCCCC
>NW_024424341.1:51958365-51973527 GCF_017311325.1 Ursus maritimus | reverse complement strand
CCCCCCCCCCCCCCCCCCCCCCCCCCCCCCCCCCCCCCCCGACTCCAGACTGGCTGGGCAGGGCTCCGACTACAGCACCACGCTCGGCAGGGGCAGAAGGGAGGGAGCGAGGGAGGGCCTGACCAGAGGCCCCGGACGCGGCGCGGGCGGGAGCTGGACCCAGAGGTAAAGAGGAGGGTCAGCAGGTCCCTGGCCCCCCTTCCCTGGGGTGGGGACTGTTGGGATGAGGGAGGCTGGGTTTCTAGATGGTGAAAGGGCTGACCTGTGATTCTGACTCCTGGTGAGGGAATGAAGGGGGGCTGGAATGGCCGAGTCCCCAGTCCCTGGGGTGGGGCTGCGGACTAGGTTGGTGGAATGGGCTGGGCTGGGCAGAAAGAGCAGGGTGTCGAAAGAACTGGAACAGGGTTCCGAGCTCCAGGAACAGGGAAGAGCTGGGTCCTCGGCGGGAGGGTGGGTTTAGGGGCTGGGGCTGAGAGAAGCGGTTACACGGGCTGGCAGGGACTGCTGGCGCCCATCCCTGCACCTCAAAGGCCTCTGTGGCTCCTTTGCAGCTCCCGCGGCCACCCCTTCCCTGGGCTGGGTCATGCGCTGCCCCAAGTGCCTTCTCTGCTTGTCAGCGCTGCTCACGCTCTTGGGCCTCAAGGTGTACATCGAGTGGACGTCCGAGTCTCGGCTAAGCAAAGCCTACCAGGGACCCCGGGACACCCCACCAGGCCCCACACCCGCCAGCCCCGAGCCCACCCTGCCAGCTAACCTCTCCGCCCGTCTGGGCCAGAGCGGCCCACCGCCCTCAGCTTACTGGAACCAGCAGCAATGGCAGCTGGGGTCCCTGCCCAGCGGGGACAGTGCTGAGGCAGGGGACTGCCGGGCTTGGGGGGCCGCCGCTGCCGCTGAAATACCAGACTTCGAGTCCTACCCTAGGGGCCTCCGCCGCTTCCTGCTGTCTGCAGCCTGCCGGAGCTTCCCACCGTGGCGGCCCGTGAGCGGCAGCGGCCAAGTGGCCGGCTGCTCTGGCACCGACGTCCCCTACCTGCTGCTGGCCGTCAAGTCGGAACCAGGGCACTTTGCCGAACGTCAGGCCGTGAGGGAGACGTGGGGCAGTCCCGCTCCCGGGGTCCGGCTGCTCTTCCTGCTGGGCTCACCGGAGGGGGAGGCGGGGCCTGACCTGAGCTCCCTGGTGGCCTGGGAGAGACGCCGCTACAGCGACCTGCTCCTCTGGGACTTCCTGGACGTCCCCTTCAATCGGACACTCAAGGACCTGCTGCTGCTGACCTGGCTGGGCCACCACTGCCCGGGTGTGAGCTTTGTCCTGCAAGCTCCGGACGATGCCTTCGTGCGCACGCCTGCCCTCCTGGACCACCTGCGAGCCCTGCCACCCGGCTGGGCCCGAGGCCTCTACCTGGGGGAGGTCTTTACCCAGGCCAAACCCCTCCGGAAGCCCAGAGGACCTTTCTATGTGCCCGGGTCCTTCTTTAAAGGTCACTACCCAGCCTACGCAAGCGGGGGTGGCTATGTCATCGCTGGGAGCCTGGCCCCCTGGCTGCTGCGGGCAGCCACCCGTGTGGCTCCCTTCCCCTTCGACGACGTCTACACTGGCCTATGCTTCCGTGCCCTGGGCCTGGCACCCAGGGATCACAAAGGCTTCCACACAGCTTGGCCAGCAGACCAAACGGCCGACCCCTGCACACTCCGGGACCTGCTGCTTGTGCAGCCCCTCAGCCCCCAGAACAGCATTCGGCTCTGGAAACAGCTGCAGGACCCCCAGTTCCAGTGCTGAGTCTTCGGGGAGCTGGAGAGGAGGGAGGGCGGACCTGGCCTGCACCTCGGTGCCTGTCTCTGGCTCGGTCTCTCCTGGGCCTCAGTGTGAGGGAGGAATCCTAGAATCCTGACTGCCTGAGCCCCTCCTGGGTTCTCCCAGGTGAGGGGGCTGGGCAGCAGGAGGCAACAGACTGTTTCTGTTACTTCTTGTTTTTGAAAAATATGCACACACACACCCCCACTCTGAGACCTGGAATCGTCTTTGTGCCTGTGGGGCCCCGGAGGAGTTGACAGAGTGAGAGCAGCTGCATGCTGACCTTCACACTGGGAACTCTCCCCGCCCTTACTGGGCAGGGCCAGCTCTGGTGGCCTCCTGGTCACTTTGCTGAACGGCAGCCTTGTCCCACCTAAGGGAGAACAGGAGACCGTCTTGGGAGGAACACACACACACCCTGTCTGCCTAAACGGACCCTCCAGCTTGCTAAAGTTTCCGGGGGAAGTACTTGTCTCAACGGCCCAGCCTTCTTTATCTAGAGGGGAGAAGCAAGGGGTGGTCCCAAACCAGTCATGCTGGGCTCTCCTCCCACCTCCCAAACTCCAGGAAACAGACCAGTGGGGGTGCAGAGCCAAATAGTTTATTGGCCACCTGCTGATCCTCTCACTTTGAGGGAGTGACTTCCACAGGCTGGTCCACCACGCCCACCCCAGAGGGGCTTCTAGTCCTGGAGGCACCCTAGGCACCCTGGCCCACCCCCTGGGAGAAGGCACTGTAACAGGCAAGGAGCGGGCCAACTGAGTCCTCCCAGAGTAACAGCCTGGAGGAGTGGGGATGGGGGGCTGGAGCCCTGGCCCTAGTATTTTGGAGGGAGCTGACCGGGGAAGGAGGGTGGCCTCCTGCCGCTCCCTGAGCCCCCCCAGAGTGGTGCTGCCCCTCAGGGTCGTTGAGGTGGGGGTCGGGGGACGAGCAGGCCTCACTTCTCAAAGTGGTCCAGGGGGTAGTGCTCCCCGTAGGTCTGCAGGTGCCGGGCCAGGGCCTCCTGCTGCTTGCGGAGCTGGGCGGGCATCTCCTGGTACACGTCGGAGAAGAGCAGGCTGGGGCTGGGCTTCGGCTTCCGCTCCGCCTGCTCAAAGGCCTCCATCACCTGGGGGAGGTGGGACAGTAGACACGCAGCCGGCCCCCCATCCCCTACCACTGGGACCCCCCAAGCCCGGCCTCTCCTCTCCTGCACGGTCAGTGCTGCGCTAAACGCAGGAATCGGTGCAGCCTCTCAGCAGAACCAGGCAGCAGGCAGCTCAGAGGCAAGGAAACCGAGGCTCGGAAGGAGGGCCCGAGCCAGGGGGTCCTTCCCACTGGGTGCACGGACCAGGGCTCCCGGCCGGCCGAGGACGGTGGGACACACACACGCCGCGCATGGATTAGGTCACCTCAACTTTGCCCACCTTCGGAGGATACCCCGCGTGTCCTTCCTCAGACAGGAGGGTGTGGAGGGCAGGCGGCGTGCTGAGGACACGGCTAGGATCCGGCAAAGGCACGTGCCCAGGTCTCCTGGCTCCGTGTCCCCCAATCCTCCCAGGCTTCTCCGCCACGCACCGCCCCGGACCACGCCCCCCAGGGCATGGGTTTCCAACAGAGGAAGGCCCCCACCTTCTTTCGGGACTGCTTCCTCCAGGCCTTCTCCTGCTCGTCGTCCCACCAGCCCCGGCTCTGCAGGTAGTGGCGCAGGCGAGAGATGGGGTGGTCCTGCTTGTCCCAGTAATTGACCTCGTCCACCGAGCGGTAGGCTGAGCTGTCATCACTAGTGCTGTGGTGCCCGATCCTGCGCGCGGAGGGGGCCCAGGGTCAGGTGGGAGCCCCCAGCGGAGGGTCAGGAGGGAGGGGGCAGACCAGGGGAGAAGGGTGGCGATGGAATAAAGGCCACGAAGGGGATCCGATATGGGGGATGGGGTCGTGTTCTGGGGACAGTGACCCATGCAGGGGAGGTGGGATCAAGGCCTCAGAGAAGGATGCGGGAGGCAGGCACCTGTAGGTCATGGCCTCGATGAGGAAGGGCTGGTTCTCGGCCACCGCCCGCCGCCGGGCCTCCTTGGTGGCGTTGTACACGGCAAACACGTCGTTGCCATCCACACGGATGGACATGATGCCATAGCCTGGGCCTCGGGCAGCTGTGGGGACAGAGAGGCAGATCGGGCCTGGGGGCTCAGATGAGGACCACGAGCAGAGAGCGGGGAGAGGGAAGGCAGGAGAGGGGAGACAGCAAAGCAGCATTCCTGTGACCCTTCTGCTGCAGGCACCGCAGGGAAAGGACTGGGGTGGGGGGCCAGGCAGACTGGGGAGTGGCCCACAGGGCCCCTACCGATGCCGTCCCCGCGGTACTGCTCCGACGTGGGCGTGGAGATGGCATAGCCGTTGTTGCGGCAGAAGAAGATGATGGGGCACTCGAGGGTGGCAGCGAAGTTGAAGCCGGCGTGAGCGTCCCCCTCGCTGGCCGCCCCCTCCCCGAAGTAGCAGATGACCACCCTGTTGGCGTTGGCCCGCTTGGCTGCGTAGGCCGCTCCCACCGCTGCAGGGGGAGGAGGGTGTGAGCAGGAGCAGAGCCACATGCCTTCCCCACCGGCTCTGCCCTCTCGCTCAGCCCCACAACCTGCCTCAGCCGCCCACCCCCAGCGGATGGCCGCTCCCCCCGCCCCCCTTGCCGAGCTGTGCAGCCTAAACACCTGGGCGGCCTCCTCTGACTTTCCGCCACTCCCCACCACTCCCCGCGCCTCTTCCACCTTCAAAACTCCCTAGAATCTGACCCCGTGTCCCAGTCAGTCTGATCGCCCAGTCACGGCTCACCTGAGCTCCCAGCAGCCTCCTCACTGGCCCCCTGCTCCTCCCGCCCCACCTGTTACCCTGGGATAGCCAGAGGCCAGTTGAAAAGGTTAAAATGTGAACCAGGCTGACATTCCGGCCAGCGCCTCTCTGGCCTCTCTCCCCTGCGGCTCCCGGCTCCCGCTGCCCTCAGACTCCCCTGGATCTGCATCCTTTCTGCGCCTGAGTCCCTCCTGGCCCCCCTCCCACGTTCCACACCTGCCACGGGCTCCCCTGCCCCTCGAGCCAGCAAGCAGGCACTTGCCTCAAGACCCCACGTGGTGCCGTCCCGGGCTCCTGGTCCTACTGCAATGTCACCTGTGATGCAACCCCCCCTTCCTCCATCACACGTACCCGCAGGACTGCTCACCCCCGACCCGCTCCCCCACTCCCCGTGCTCCTGCTGCATGCTTCCTGTCTGTCTCCTCCACTTGGAGGAGGGCTGAGATGTTCGTCCCTTGCTCACTGCGCCTAGCATGGCTCCCACATGGCAGGGACTCCATACGTTTGCCCGCTGAACAGCTTAATGGTCACTAAATGGAAGGTAAGGGCCAGGGCCCAGCCTTCTGGAAATCCTACCTACACTCAGGCAACATGCCACCTCCTCTCGCATGCCCGCCTCCCACCTCAGAAGCGCAAACAGCTCCTCGTTCAGGCACTACGAGCTGTAATGCGTACAGGCCTCGCAACCAGCACGCTGCTCAGCCCCACGGACACAGCAACGTGTGTATCTTGGCCGCCGTGCGGCAAAGAGAGTCGAAGCCCAGCCTGGCCCTCGACCGGACTGCAGGGTCCAGAGGGCAGGGAGCGGGGTCAGGTTCTGGGGTCTCCGTGCCACGTGGGTGCGGGCCTGGCCCCTGAGGGGTCTGCTTCCCAAGCTGTCGCTTTTGAGAAAAGCAACTCTAACTGCTCTAGGGACTGTGGGCTTCCAGAGTGAGCTCCAGGGGAGTGAGACTCCGAGGCCTGAGGCAGAGCACGGTCGGGGGCAAGAACCCAGCTCTGTCCAGGGACCCTTTGTGAGGAAGTTGGTACCCGCTCAATCATGCACAGTTGCTGTGTTGGTGAGCGGACAAACGGGATGGACAGTTTGGGAACAAGAGTGCGGTCACGCCAGCTCCAGCCTGCCAAACCAGAGCCCTCCTCTGGACACCCCCAGACAAGAGGGGTCTGTCAATGTAAAGTCTGGAGCCCAGTCCAGCGCTCTGACCCCGGCACCCACCGGGAAGCCCCAGGAAGGGCAGGGATGGAGAAGGGCTGGGGGGCGCAGCGGAGGACGCTGGTCCGCGAGTCCCAGGCCCGAGTCCTCACCCTGCGGGATCTGCGTGGCCAGCGGAGAGGAGATGGTGACAAAGTGGCGCTCCCTGCAGCCGTAGTGCACGGGCATCTGGCGGCCCTTGCCCAGGTCACTGACGTTGCCGTAGCACTGGGCCATGAACAGCTCCAGGGGGTAGTCCCGGTACATGAGCACACCTGGGGGGAGAGGGCGCCGCGTGAGCCTGTGGCCGGGGTGCAGGGCCAGACCGCCCCCTGGGTGTCCCGGGGCGAGGCCCCTGGCACCCGGCCTCCGTGTCCCTGTGGGTCCCATAAAGGAACTGGACTCGAGCAGGGGCGGCAGATTCAGAGGCTCACAGGGACCAGGCAGGGGGGCAGACCAGAGACCTGTCCCGAAAGGGAGGCCCCTGTTCCAAACACCCAACTGCTGCTCGGGATGGCCGTCGGCCGCCTCTTCAAAAGGCGGCAAAATCTGGCTCGTTTTTTTTTTTTTTTTTTAATGAGAAACTACCTGATGCTGATGTTTCAACTCATGCAACTACTTCAACAATCATCATACAAACCAAATAAAACTACGGGCCGCCAGCTCACAACTTCTGATCGAGACAGACAATACCCGAACCTGCTTACGGCTGTAAAATCCTTTCTTCAAACAAAACCTCACCACCACATGGAACCACGCTGGGTGAAGGGGGCCCTGCCTGCTGGGTCAGAGGACAGGAGGGGGTTAAGGTGGTCCCAGGATGAGCAACGGCCCGGGGCGGGCCGCCTGAAAAGGGGGACGATCGTCACACCCACACCTGAGGGGCAGCGCTGGGGGTTCGAGGACACCCGTGGAAGCATCTAGAACCTGAGCACTGCAGAGCAGCAGCTGGCTGGTGCAGGCATTTCCAAATCTCTTCCTTTACTAGAGAACTCTTTCTTCACACGATGGGTGTAATGGGGGTCACACCGCACAGGAGCCACATTTTGTGCGGGCTGTGCACACGGTCCCTAAGTAACGGCAACACGAGTGTAACGTTTGGTGCCAGGCGCCTTTCTTCTGAGCGCCTTCCAGAAAGTAACTTGATTAATCCTCACAACAACCCCCCGAGGGAGGGGGGATTATTCTCCCCATTTACAGATGAGAACACTGAGGGAGGAGAGCTTCCAGAGCCGGCAGTGGCGGGGGGGGGGGGTGTTCACTGGCTAACAGGGTGCCACCGCCAAAACAACCCCCGCAGGCGGTGGGTGCTGCCCGGACAACTGGCTCCTGGGCACGCGCTGGAATTGGGAGTTGGGGTGAGGGGTGCTGGGTGGGGCTTCAGCCTCGGCCTCTCATAAAACCAGACGGGGGATGTCCTGTCACACCACACCACACCACACCACACACACACACACACACACACACGGAGTGGCCTCATCGCCCGTCACACAGATCAAAGAGGAGGTACTCCGGGTGACGCGGGAAAGGCGGGCCGCGTGGAGGGGGCTGCCTCAAAGTGCAGTCCGCACTCCATCACGTGAGAATCGGTGGCGGTGGCGGCGGGGATGGTGCAAACACAGAGTCCTGGCCGGGGCTCAGGCAGCTCTGACGCGCCCCAGGAAACCGCAGGCCCTGTGGCAACTACTGCTCTAGATGGAAATGTGCGGCCTCCGAGCTCTTTCTGACGTGTGTCCCTTCCTGCTGGTGCCACGGTCGGCACTCCACGCACATCCTCGGTTTATACCACACGGCCCGGCATGGGCAGCAGCACAGGGGCTGCCTTGGGGAGACCCTGCTCCACCCCGCAGGAGGCACGTGGCCTGGGCCCCGAGACCGAACCTCCTGGGCTGCCGGCCGCCTGGCTCAAAGGGACACAGGGCTGCTGGGAGGCTCCTTCCTCCAGCAGGGTCGGGGCAGGGGACACGGGGTGGCGCCTCCACCGCTTCCAGCACTTAGGACAGCACCTTGGCCTTGAAGAGCTCAGCGAGGGCCGAGGGCCGGCTATTGTTCTGAGCGCCCCATATTCTCTGCACTCCGTAGGTGGGGACTGAGAGGGGACCAGCGGCCTCGTCAAGGCCAGGCACCGGTCTCGCAGCTCCCACCTCTCTAGGGGGCCCAGACGCAGGGCCTTCTGCACGGCCAGCCCCCATGTGGAGAGCCCGGTGGCTGCCCAGGACTCCAAGCCCCCCACTCGCCCTGCCTGGAGTCCTCACCAGAGAGGCCCCTTCTGCCAAAACAGGCAGGAGGCGCTCAGCAAACCTGGCAGGGGCTGGGCCTACAGCCCAATGTCTGGGGACACCCAATACACAGGACATCTGTCCCCCTAGGACGTGGGGGATGGGAGTCGGGTGCAGCGGGCACAGGAGCAGACTGTCCAAGATGCCATGCTCGTCCAGGGACCCGCCTGCCTGGCCAGCCTGTCCCCTGCTGAAGAGTCATCTCAGGTGAGAGCACCGCCCCCCAGCACATCGCCTCCAGCTCTGAGTGCTTGCCCAGCACCAGGCCCTGTGCTGCAGGCTTTGTGTCCCCCACCCCGTGATTGCTCCGTGCTCATCGGTGTGCTTCACACCTCGTCTCAGACACTGCTGTCCTGTCACTCCCTCACTCAGAAGGGGCCGGCCCCGGCTGCCACTGCCAGGCCCTCCCATTTGCTCTGCTCCCCAAAGGACACGGCACCCGGAGAGGCCAGGGGACCGTGGAGCCCCAGGCTCTGGACTGGGATCCCCATGTGGGCCCACCTGGGGCCAGCCCCACCCTGACTGCATGCTGCCAGCACTCCCAGGGCAGGGGTCCCAGTGCCATCATCAGCTCCGTGTCGGAAACCACAAAACAGACGCTCATAGGAGAAGCAACTTGTCCCAAACCTGCCAACTGGCAGCCAGCAGAGCATGAGTGGCCACGAGGACAGGCTCTTCCCTACAACCCTGCCTGCCTGGCCTCCAGAGGAAGCCCGCCGCCACATCCCCCTGGCCTTGGCTTGGCTCTTTCTTGCTCAGAAAGCTCTTCTTGGAAGAGCACGTGGGGTAGCTAACATGGGCCTCCCCTTCCCGCCCAGAGTGACTGGGCCCGACCTGCCTCCCCAGGGACCGCAGACACAGGCCGCCAGCAGGGCAGACATACCTGCCTCCCGGTACTGGCCAAACACCAGGTCCGTGTTGTCCAGCGCTGCTGCGCTCCCCACGTGCGTCCCCTCCTCGCCATAGTTAGTCATGTAGAAGGAGATTCGGCCCTGGGGGTACAGGAAGGCCCGGAGGCCCGGGCTCGGTTATGCTGCGCGATGACAGGGAACCATCTGGATAACTGGCCAGCTTCTGGAGACTTCTTTCATCACCAGACACGTCCTGGGCTAGGTCAGGCCGGGGTTGCCGCCTTCACGGAGGAACTGCCAGATTGGTGAGAGCCGGGCGATGGGGCTGTGTGACTGGAGGCCAAGGTGCGTGCCTGGCCCACCAGAGAGGGCGTCAGGGAGAAAAGCCCGAGCTGGGCAAAGCTGGGGGTAGATGCAGGTTTCCGGGCAAAGGGAACAGTGAAGGCCAGAAAGCCAGAATAGCTGGGACAGAAAGTGGGAAGGGTGGGGACAGACAAGGCGGCAGAAGCAGTACCCAGTAACGCAGTGAATGACACACCGGGACTTTACCTTGAGAACTGCACCCACGGCTCTCTCCGGGGAGCGACATTTTAGAAACGGCTCTCTGACTGTCATGTGGGAAATGGATGGTGGAGACAGGACTGAGTGCAGCCCGCCAGGTAAGAGGGGGTGGTGGCCTGGCCTGGTCGTGGCAGGAGGCAGGCAGAGGAATGGAGGGGAGAGGCTTAAGCAGAGTCAGAGTGCCAGGGAGCGGAAGACCCTTGCTGGCTGGCCACACCGGTGCCCTAGCCGACTCCTTCTCCTGAGCCCCCCAATTCTAGAGCCTGGAGAAGCCAAACATTCTCCCAATCTCCCTTACAGCCAGGGGTGGCCACAGACACAGTTCTTAAGCCAGAGACTTAAGTGGAAGTCTGCTTTTGCTTTCTTGATAAAAGAGATGAGTGTAGCTGGCGCCAGCCCTGCTCCCGCCTGGCACACCACTGGGAGGCTGGACCTGTGGCAGCCATCTTGTGAAAATGAGGCAACACATGTGGGATGAAAGCCAGCTCGCCCACGATGGTGAAGCAGAAAGGCAGGAAGTCTGGGCTCCTGGCGTGGTGCTGAGCAGCAGAATGGATCTCTAACTAAACCCATAGGGACAAAGTAAATTAGACGAGAGAAAGCGATACGAGGGGGAAAACGGAGACAGGGAGATGCAGGTCTCCAGCTTGGGCAGATGGGTGGACGGTGGCACCCTCTGCTGAGAAATGGCCTAAGAGAGAGAGAAGCTGCGGTCGAGTCTGGACAGGCTGAATTTGGTGTGGGACATCCAAGGCAAGCAGCCAAGAAGATCTGGGGCTATGAGGTGAAGTCTGGCAGGAGACTTGGGGCACCCCTGGCACAGAGCCAGAACTAAGCTCCCCAGCACCACGTGGGAAGTCAGAGAGCAGAGGTCGGTATCTGAGGGACGCCCCCTGCCCGGTCCTCATGTGTTCTGTAGGCCAGGCTTTCGGTCGTGGTGAGAGAACGAGATGAATAAAGCTTTCTTCTAAGTGGGGAGCCAATTAAAAGTTAATTGACCTCCCACAGCCATGTGGGTGGATGCTGGGTGCTGGAAGCCTGTCGAGGGTGGTGTGGGGAGGAGCCTGAGTGCCCTCCCACCCAGGAAATGGGACCTGGCTAGAGGCAGAAGTCGCTGGTTGTCTACCCAGTATCCTACCCCTCTCCCTGCTTGCTAACCAAGATCTCATTCCACCGGCAGCAACTGCCCGCAAGGAAAGACCACATTTCGGCCTCCCTTGCAGCCGGGAGCGACCTATGCAGTATCTCAGAGGCTACTGGGTGGGACTGCCTGCAAAGTTCTAGAAAGGTGGGTATGAGGAGATAGCTGGGACATGTCTGACCTGACACTGTCCTTCCACATCCTGCCTGGAACGAGGTGTGATGAAGGGAGCTCCAACGGCCATTTGCTTCATGAAGGGCCCTCAAGGCTAGAAGCCAAAGCTGGGCATCCAGTGACATCGTGATGCTACCATACCAGCCCCAAGCAGGTTTCTTTTATCCAAGATAAAACCCTCCTCATCTGTTTAAGCTACTGCATTTGTTTCTGTAGGGTTTGGGGAGTGCTTTGGGGGAGGTCTGTTACTTACAGCTAAACAGAAGCCGAGCTAATACAAGCTGGGCCTTGACCCAGGAGCTGCTCCTGAGGCCTCGTCTGCGGCAGCCAGCGCACAAAGGGGCTTTATGTGTTGGGCCTCCCAGAATGCCTACCTCTACCATGCTATCCCCGCTTTTTAGCATACTGAAGAAACTGAGGCAAAGCCAGGAAAAACCACGGCCCAAAGTCACAGCTGTGATTGGACCCACATCTGCCGGATTCCAAAGCCCCTGTTTGCGCAGCCAACACAGGCGGGAAGGAGCCCGGGCGTGTTGAGAGGGTGGGAGGGGCGGCGTGGCCTGGCCTGGCGGAAAGGCTGTGGCGAGGGGAGCAGAGAGCCGAGGCCACAGGGGAATGGGAGACAGGGGAAGAGGAAGGGCCAGGCCTGCCCCTGTGTGCTGTAGGAGCCAAGGGAAGTTCTGGGCAAGTTTCACGGTGGAAGTACTACCCTATTTTGGAAAACCCACACATAGTGCCCTGTGAGTGGGAGTCTGCTTAGTACTGTCCCATAGGCCAGGGGGCCTCATGCTTCAGTCCACAGGGAGACGGCCTGGGGACTTGATTCTCAAGCCCAACCCTACTCCTGACCCAGCAGGTGCAGTGGGCACGCAATGACCCAACGCTCAACTTTCTTCCCCCTTTTCCCACAGGAACCCTGGGCCCTGGGAGGGACGGATTCCACTACTCTCTTGGATCCTGGGGACGGGCACGTAGTCCTCCTGGCCAGGGGCTGGCTCAAGGGGGCGTCTGTGACCGAACCCGGACCCCGAGCATTAGCCCCGCCCTTTCGCTGGAACGTCAAGGAGCAGACATTCTCTTTCCACTGCTAAGCAGAAAGGATAATCATTGTGAGGCTGGCAGGGTTACAATAGCTAATATTTACTGTGTGCTGGCTAAACACCAGCATCGCTCTTCCGAAGGCCATGACAAATGCCACCAGCAGTCCTTAAGCCAACCCCATGAACTGAGCACAGATAAGAAAACAGGAGACCTGACAATGAAGCGCCTCTCCCAGGGCAAAGCTACAAAGTGGCAGAATGAAGACTTCGGTTTTAATGTCCATACCCTGATCCTTTCTCTGCCCCTGTCCACGAGCATAGCCCTGCTACAGACCACTGCTGCTGGGAACGAGGGAAGCCGAGAGAGCAGAAAAGACCCTCGGGGAGAGAAAAACAGGTCTGATAACACTGAGCTCCCTGGATCCAGCCACGCCTGGAACAGGACCCTCTGGACGTGAAGTTACTTGAGTCAATAAACTGCCTCTTTGATACAGACGTGGTGAAGAGAAGGGCCATATGCACCCCAATGTTCATAGCAGCAATGTCCACAATAGCTAACTTGTGGAAGGGGCCGAGATGCCCTTCAACAGATGACTGGATTAAGAAGTTGTGGTCCATATATACAATGGAATATTACTCAACCATCAGAAAGAACGAATTCTCAACATTTGCTGCAACATGGACGGCACTGGAGAAGATAATGCTAAGTGAAATAAGTCAAATAAGTCAAGCAGAGAAAGATAACTATCATATGATTTCTCTCATCTATGGAACATAAGAACTAGAATGATCAGTAGGGGAAGAAAGGGATAAAGAAAGGGGGGGTAATCAGAAGGGGGAATGAAACATGAGAGACTATGGACTATGAGAAACAAACTGAGGGCCTCAGAGGGGAGAGGGGTGGGGGAATGGGATAGACCGGTGATGGGTATTAAGGAGGGCACGTATTGCATGGTGCACTGGGTGTTATACGCAACTAATGAATCATCGAGCTTCACATCGGAAACCGGGGATGTACTGTATGGTGACTAACATAATAAAAAATCATTAATTAAAAAAAATAAATAAAAAATAAAATAAATAAATTGCCTCTTTGTTGATGCTGTTCTGACCGGGTCTCTGCCCGCTGACACGACCACGGCTGAGGCTTACAGCCCATCTGACACAGGCGCCCCAGGAAGCCCTGAGGGGCACCCTACTTCTCAGGACCGTGAGCTCCCAAGGGGAAGGCCCAGCAGGTCTTCCCGCCTGTCCACTCCCAGCACAGCCATGCCCCCAGCCAGGAGCAGGGGAGGTATTTTTATCATCTGGTCCATCCTTCTGCCCCCAGGCAGCACCCTTCCCACACTCTTCCTCCACACCATCAAGAGCACCCCAAGAACTCTGAGGACCCCAAGACAAAGGATCTCCATACCACCCTGTCCTCCTTGGGAGTTATCTTCTGGCTCAAACACAGGCAGGGAGACCTCAGGCAACCCCCCTCCCCAGCCCGAGCCCACGCACCTGCCGCTGGGACTCGTAGAGGATGCGGTCCATGGTGTTGAGCAGAGTCATGCTCCTATAGAACTTGAGCACCTTCTCCTGGGGCAGCTGCGGACGGAGGCACAGACAGATGTGGGGCAGTTGGGACCAGAGAGGAGACGGACAAGGGACCTGGGCGTGGGAGGCACAGTGGGGGAAGGAGGGGGCCTCTCACATGGGGATCCTCGCTGGGGTTGATGATCTGGCCCTGCCGGTCCATGACGCGGTAGACGGGGATCCCGGAGATGACATTGGGCTGGATGAATTCTAGCTTGTCTATGAACTCCGCCGAGGCCCCCGGGAACTGGGGCTTGTCATCCAGGGATGGGAAGTGCTGCTGCTCCTGTCTCCGGGGCAGCTGGGGAGAGAGGAGGGTGGGGGTGGGGGTACTCAGGTCAGGAGCAGCGGGTTTCCCTGGCTGACCTCACGGCAGGCAGTGTGGCCTGGCAGTTGAACCCCCAGGGCCCCAGGGGACCCTGCGGCCTGACGCACAGGGTATGGATCTCAGCCTCACTGCTTTCTCGATGTGTGACCTTGGGCAAGCCACTAGAATTTCTTTGTGTCTCCGTTCCTCAACTGTAAAATTGGGGGGAAGATACTATCTATCCCGCAGGGTGGCTGTAAAGATTAAACAACTCAGTAGAGAAGCAGTCACGGGGCACAAGAACCGGAAGCTGTTCTATCAGGGGCCCAAACGCTTCGCTCTGGCATTCAAGGCCTCCCCAGTCTGACCAGATACCCCCTCTCTCCATCTCCCACTGCCACCGCAGGCAACCCTGCCCCCCAGCGCCCCTGAGTCGGCCAGACGGGCTCTTCACCGACCCCACACAACCGGGGCGGCCTCCTAGAATCAAGGAAGTCTGTGAGCTCTTAGGTGTCAGCCTGCCTGGGTTCAAATCCCTTGCTAGGTGACCAGAGAAAAGTGATTTTCCCTCTGCCAGCCTCTCCTTTCTCATCTGTAAAAGGGGGACCACCTCATGGAAGTGTCATGAGGCTTAAACGAGATCCTGCACGTAAAACTGGTTAGCAGAGTACTTGGAAGCCATACAGCAAACGCTCGGAAGAAGTGTCAACTGTCGCCTCTGCCACACACGGCTGCCAGCCCATCTCTTTACTAGAATGTCTGCGTGCCCCCCCAGCCCCCTGGCAAACTTCTGCGCTTCGATGGCCTCTGCACTCCAGTCCTAACCCCCACCCCTCCGGGCCCAGACTGACTCCTTCGACAAATATTTGAGCACCTGCTTTGTTCCGAGCCCCGTGCTGGGTTCTGGGGACCTAAGAGAAGCAAGACATCTGTCGCTGCTGCCCAGCAGGGAAGCCAGCTGCTGAGCAAGTATGGCTGAGGCTGGGGCTGGTCCGTCTCTGCCCAAGAGAAGCCTGAAGCATGGGAGAGTGAAGCAACCTGGGGGGGGTGCAGCTGGGGGTCAGAGAAGGAGCCCCGGAGGCTGGGGTCGCAGAACACGCCAAAGGCAGAAGGCGAGGGACGGGATGTCACTTGTGGAACCTGGAAGAAGTTGGGCGGCTGGAGGAGCCCTGTGGGGGGCGTGGCACCTTCTCAGCTGGCGGGGAAAGGCCACTGGTCGGCACAGGATGTGCGCCAACCCTGTTTCTCAGCCTTGACCTGGTCTCAGCGCTGCCGCTGCTCCCCTTTACCAAGCACTTGACGGCCGCGGGCGGAGCTCTGTACCCACAATCTCACTGGGTCCTCAGAGTGTTCCGCACAGTTGGAGGCACAGACCACCTGCTGTGACCCCTGAGGAGGGAGGAAGCTGAGACACAGTGGGGGGGGGG
>NW_024424341.1:51953547-51958355 GCF_017311325.1 Ursus maritimus | reverse complement strand
GGGGGGGGGGCAGGCCGGGCTGACATTCAGATCCCCAAGCCCGTCTCCTCACCCCAGCTGCCTCAGCTGACCCAGTTTCCCAGCCACAGCTCCCTCCCTGCAGCTGCGCTCCCAGGCGGAGCTCCAGCAAGCACACCCTGGGTCTCCCACCAGTGTGCTCAGCTGTGCACCCCACTCCTCTCCTTGAACTGCCCAGCAGAGCGGCCGAGGGGGGGCGGGGGGAGTGCGAGCACCAGGGCATTTATCTGCGCTCGTGGCTGTGAGGAAATAAAGGAAATGACACTGCCCACGGCAAGGCACGTCCAGGCCTGACCACGGCTTCCCCTGCTTGCAAGGGAAGCTGCTGGAAGCCGCTGAGCTCGGGCCACCCGCACGCCCCCCCTCCCAAGCACCCACATGGCCAGGCCTTTCTGTCCCCTCCCCCCCCCAGGACTGGAGGAAGGGCAGGGAGCGTGGCGCCTGGCTCACAGAGCAGGCGCTGGGCAGGCCATTACGAAGGGACAGAGGGATGAGCACTTAGCTTCACTGGCCTTGGAGGCCGACCAACGGGGGTGCCGGGATCTGAGCTCACCGCATGGCTCTTTGCAAATTTCCTCATCTGTAGAAAGGCTGCACAGGGCTGTTGCAGAAAGTTCTGGCCATGACGCACACAAAGGGCTCAGCACAGGGATGGGATGCGTTTCTGAGCTCAAAACTTGGTAGAAAGGAAAACCACCCCAAAATCTCGGACGAGTAGGAAACGGGAAACAGAAAATGGCTGGCCCTTTGGGAGGAGGACAGGGAAGAACTGGGGAGAAGGTCTGGCAGCAGGGCACACCGGACAGTAACAGAAGACGTGGAACAGGCCAGCTGGGGTTCGGGGCAGCAGGGGGCAGAGGACAAGGTCACAGGGCTGAGAACAGACTGGGCTGTCAGGACAGGACTCTGCCTGCTTCCGGAGGCTAGAGAGCTGCCATCGGGTCACCCGGGCACACCCCCACATTGCACTCGGGCCTTGCGGGGGTCAGGGGCTCTTCCTTCCTGGGCCTGTGGAGATGCTGGGGTCCCCAGGGCCACTGTGCGGACTGGGTGAGTGGCCAGCCCAGAGGAAATGCTCCACCGGGGGAGGGGTGGTAGAATGGCCCAAGGAAGGATGCGACTCCACCCTCTTTTTCTTCCGATTGTGGTGGGGGGTGGGGATGGGTTTATCGTGGTGGCCGGTAACTTACAATGGCAGAGGCTATAGAGATCTACACAAAGCCTTGCTCCCACCACGCAGGAAACAGAGAGGCCTGCTCTGGAGGGTCTGGTCCGCCCACCAGGTACTGGGGTGCCTGCCCCCTGTGGAGCCACTCCCTTTGGCACCAAGGTTAAGGTTAAGACTCCCCGCAGAGTAGACTGCAGCCTCCAGGCTGTATAACTAGAGCCCCCTGAGCCTGTTTACTACTCCAGAAGCAGGAGCAGGACTACCTATCTTCCAGGGCATCACGAGGACGACACTGAGCTGACGTGTGCACACAGAGAACATTCTGTCTGCACCCCTGAGCAGCTCACAGGCATATTTGATGATCATTACTATCCAGCAGGTAGCTATGGAATGGCGCCACACCGGGCCCTGAACTGGCTGGAGAGGAGAGGGACAGCGGGGGGACAAATACCAAACACACAGGTTACAGTCAGGGGCAGGACCGCCAGATAGTTACCCATGCGGCTGGGGAGCATGAGGGACTCCGGGGCTAAACGGTTCTGTCCCTTTCCAGCAGCGCCACCACGTCTCCCTGAACTGGCGTCCCCTTGTGGAAAGAACAGGAATTGCTACTCCATAGGCCAGGGGTGAGGTGGGTACCAAGCACCCGCTGTGGCTCTAGGGGGATTTTTGCTGCCAGCGGCAGAGGGAACATGAGGCCTGCTGGACCAGCAAGGGTGAGCCAGGCAGGGGCTAGGGGGGAAGAAGGTGCCAGTCCCCAGGAACTACCAAGGCCAAGGCAAGAGAAGAGAGCCTGGGGACCAGTGAGGCTGCAGCACATTAGTAAAGAGCGCTAACTCGGTGCCCCACAAGGCTCTTCCTTTCCGCCTCTGTGCCCTCTGAACCCGGTGAGGCAAGCACTACTGTCTCGCTTCTGAAAAACACAGCTGGCCCCGAAGCTCAGAGGGAGAAAGTGACTTGTCCCAGGGCAGGCAGATCCTGAGTGATGTCAGCATCGGAAGCCAGGCAGCCTGACTACAGCTGCCCCAGGAGGCTGGAGAGAAAGGTGGGGTGCGGCTGTGGACGGTTTTGTGGGCGGTGCCAGCGAGCTGAGTGCTCTGCATCTAAGCCAGTGGAGCCCACCCGAACCCAGGGGCTTCGGCAAGCACTATGCAGCCCGAGGCACTGCTAGTGGGAAGCCCCGAGGGAGGACACCCTTTCCCTGATCGCATCATACCGTCCCTGGAGAAAAACTGCAGCCCCCACTTCTTGGGACCTTCCTTACTGAGTACTTGGGATACGTGGTAAGTGTCTCCTAAGGACCATTTCCTTTCATCTTCACATCTCTCTGAGGGAAGTACTACTGCTGTCCCCATTTTACAGATGGACACTGCTGGGGGGGGTCAGGAACGCTTCTCCATCTCTCTCTCTCTCTCTCTCACTCTTACTCTCAAGTAAGTAAAATCTATAAAACAAAAGGGGGTGGCTCAGTCGGTTAAGCCTCTGCCTTCGGCTCAGGTCATGATCCCGGGATCCTGGGATCCAGCCCCACGTCAGGCTCTCTGGGCCTGCTTCTCCCTCTCCCCCTCGGCCTGCTTGTGCTCTCTCTCTTTTGCTCACTCTTGCTCTCAAATAAAGGAATCCTTCTCCCAGGAAATGACCGTCAGCTGACACCTAAAGGACCATATTCCTAAAAAGGCCTCCAGGTGGAAGGAGCTCATCCAAGGGAAGGAAAAAGGGCCCGTGGGGCTGAAGCGCAGGGAGGGAAGGGCATGGTGGGGGCTGAGGCCGGCCCCTCCGCCGTAGCTTCTCACCAGCCCCGAGGGCCCCAGGCAGAAGCTGCAGATACATGCCAAGACTGGACCCAGCACGATGTTGCAAGACTTAAACCAAAGCCCTATTGCTTCTCCTAGCAGCCTGGTACTATGGAGAGAAACTGGGCTTTAGAGTCCAGAACTCCAAGTTCAGACCTCACCTCCCTGGGCCTCAGGATAGGAGAAAACTGCCAATACCTTGCAATGTGGCTGTATTAGATAGAATAATGGTGTGAGTTGGTAGTGTAACTCACAAGGGCTCCCTGATGTGAAAAATGAGGCCTTGTACCTTAAGATGCCAACCAAGAGGGAGATGGACCCATATGGCGAGGAGACAAGTAACGACCATCTCCATTCGAGCCTCAACACACACTGGGCACTGCCACTCGGAGATAGCGCGTGGGGCGCTGGGGCACGGGGATCCCCAACGGGCTGCCCCTGACAGCTGGGTCAGAGAAACAACATCACTGTTGATCCACACAGACGGAGCTCTAGGTGCTCCCTCCGTCCCAGAGTAGGGACGCCAGTCCCCCCATCTGCTAGGCTCAGAGGAGTAAAGTGACTTGGCTGGGGTCCCTCTTGCTTCTTGGCGTGGTATCTGAGAAACCAGCTCAGGACTCCCTGACAATTAAGTTTCCTTTCTTCTCTTCTCCCTGAGCACTGAAACATCTGCTATCACCTGGGGTAGAGGGGGAAGGGAGGGAGGATCAGACAAACGCCTTCCGAGCAACAGGGTGTTCAGTCGACAACATGGTGAAAGGAGAGGCAAGCAGGCACAGATGAAGTCAGGCAGCCCCAGCCTTTCCCCCAACAACCCAACAACACAGCCTCTCACTTCCCCCAAAGCACTGACGATCTCTGGGCTCGGCCGTGATGGGCTGAAACTGCACCATCCAATATGGCAGCCACCAGCCACTTGCGGCTACTTAAACTGATTAAAATTAAATAAAATGAAAACTTCACTTCCTGGGCCATACTAATCACACTGAGAGCTCAGTAGCCATGTGTAGTCAAGTGGCTACTGTACCGGGCAGCACAGGTCTAGAACACCATCGCCACCACAAAAGGTTCGAGTGGACAGATCCTGGTCTACGAGCGTGTTTGACTAGGGGCGCCTGGGGGGCTCAGTCAGCGAAGTGTCTGCCTTCAGCTCAGGTCATGATCCCGGGGTCCTAGAATCAAGCCCTGTGTGGGGCTCCCTGCTCAGTGGGGAGTCTATTCACTCCCCCTCTCTCTGCCCACCCACCCCCATAAGCACACTCTCTCTCCTTCTCTAATAAATAAATAAAATCTTAAAAAATATTGTTTAAAACCTTATTTGACCAAATCCCACTACTCCTTCCCTTCACTCAAAAGAAGTCTCCTTTTGGGGCGCCTGGGTGGCTCAGTTGTTAAGCGTCTGCCTTCGGCTCAGGGCATGATCCCGGCGTTCTGGGATGGAGCCCTGCATCAGGCTCCTCTGCTGGGATCCTGCTTCTTCCTCTCCCACTCCCCCTGCTTGTGTTCCCTCTTTCACTGCCTGTCTCTCTGTCAAATAAATAAATAAAATCTTAAAAAAAAGTCTCCTTTTTAATCTTAGAAAATACAAGTGGGAGAGGGCCGGCTCAGTTGGTACAGGGTGTGACTCTTGATTTCTGGGTTGTGAGTACAAGCAAAACACTGGGTTAGAGAGAACTTTAAAAATAAATAAATAAAATCTTAAAAAAACAAACAAGTGGGAGTAATAGAAGTGGGGAAGAGAATACAAGGACTATAATAATATATAAACTTAAAAGTACACAAATAAAAGCTAGGTACTCTGAAAGAGCCCCTCCAAAAAATCCCCCCCC